>NW_027478385.1:10922228-11229637 GCF_051014685.1 Ptiloglossa arizonensis
CGTTCGCGAGATATGGCTGTTTGGAGATAAGAAACGCTTTAGAAACTCAAAATTTTCGCAGTTCTGATGCTCGAAACGAATAACTAGAACGGCCCAGGGGAAAAGTGCGCATACCGTTGTAATCGGGCGAGTTTCTGCTATCAAATGCAACAGAAATTTTGCGGATTGGTCAATCCGTTCGCGAGATATAGCAGTTTGGAGGTAACACACGCATGAGAAACTCAAAATTTTCGCTGTTCCGATGCTCGAAACGAATAACTGGAACGGCCTAGGGGAAAACTACACATACCGTTGTAATCGGGCGAGTCTCTACTTTCAGATGCAACAGAAATTTTGCGGATTGGTCAATCCGTTCGCGAGATGTGGCAGTTTGGAGGTAAGAAACGCTTGAGAAACTCAAAATTTTCGCAGTTCTGATGCTCGAAACAAATGACTAGAACGGCCTAGGGGAGAAGTACGCATACCGTTGTAATCGGGCGAGTTTCTACTTCCAAATGCAACAGAAATTTTGCGGATTGGTCAATCCGTTCGCGAGATATGGCAGTTTGGAGGTAAGAAACGCTTGAGAAACTCAAAATTTACGCAGTTCTGATGCTCGAAACGAATAACTAGAACGGCCTACGGGAGAAGTGCGCATACCGCTGTAATCGGGCGAGTTTCTACTTTCAAATGCAACAGAAATTTTGCGGATTGGTCAATCCGTTCGCGAGATATGGCAGTTTGGAGGTAAGAAACGCTTGAGAAACTCAAAATTTTCGCAGTTCTGATGCTCGAAACGAATAACTAGAACGGCCTAGGGGAAAAGTACCCATACCGATGTAATCGGGCGAGTATCTACTTTCAGATGCAACAGAAATTTTGCGGATTGGTCGATCCGTTCGCGAGATGTGGCAGTTTGGAAGTAAGAAACGCTTGAGAAACTCAAAATTTTCGCAGTTCTGATGCTCGAAACGAATAACTAGAACGGCCTAGGGGAAAACTACACGTACCGTTGTAATCGGGCGAGTTTCTACTTTCAGATGCAACAGAAATTTTGCGGATTGATCAATCCGTTCGCGAGATATTGCAGTTTGGAGGTAAGAAACGCTTGAGAAACTCAAAATTTTCGCAGTTCTGATGCTGGAAACGAATGACTAGAACGGACTAGGGGAGAAGTACGCATACCGTTGTAATCGAGCGAGCTTCTACTTTCTGATGCAACAGAAATTATGCGGATTGGTCAATCCGTTCGCGAGATATGGCAGTTTGGAGGTAAGAAACGCTTGAGGAACTCAAAATTTTCGCAGTTCTGATGCTCGAAACGAATAACTAGAACGGCCTAGGGGAAAACTACACATACCGTTGTAATCGGGCGGGTCTCTACTTTCAGATGCAACAGAAATTTTGCGGATTGGTCAATCCGTTCGCGAGATGTGGCAGTTTGGAGGTAAGAAACGCTTGAGAAACTCAAAATTTTCGCAGTTCTGATGCTCGAAACGAATGACTAGAACGTCCTAGGGGAGAAGTACGCATACCGTTGTAATCGGGCGAGTTTCTACATCCAAATGCAACAGAAATTTTGCGGATTGGTCAATCCGTTCGCGAGATATGGCTGTTTGGAGATAAGAAACGCTTTAGAAACTCAAAATTTTCGCAGTTCTGATGCTCGAAACGAATAACTAGAACGGCCCAGGGGAAAAGTGCGCATACCGTTGTAATCGGGCGAGTTTCTGCTATCAAATGCAACAGAAATTTTGCGGATTGGTCAATCCGTTCGCGAGATATAGCAGTTTGGAGGTAACACACGCTTGAGAAACTCAAAATTTTCGCTGTTCCGATGCTCGAAACGAATAACTGGAACGGCCTAGGGGAAAACTACACATACCGTTGTAATCGGGCGGGTCTCTACTTTCAGATGCAACAGAAATTTTGCGGATTGGTCAATCCGTTCGCGAGATGTGGCAGTTTGGAGGTAAGAAACGCTTGAGAAACTCAAAATTTTCGCAGTTCTGATGCTCGAAACAAATGACTAGAACGGCCTTGGGGAGAAGTACGCATACCGTTGTAATCGGGCGAGTTTCTACTTCCAAATGCAACAGAAATTTTGCGGATTGGTCAATCCGTTCGCGAGATATGGACGTTTGGATGTAAGAAACGCTTGAGAAACTCAAAATTTACGCAGTTCTGATGCTCGAAACGAATAACTAGAACGGCCTACGGGAAAAGTGCGCATACCGCTGTAATCGGGCGAGTTTCTACTTTCAAATGCAACAGAAATTTTGCGGATTGGTCAATCCGTTCGCGAGATATGGCAGTTTGGAGGTAAGAAACGCTTGCGAAACTCAAAATTTTCGCAGTTCTGATGCTCGAAACGAATGACTAGAACGTCCTAGGGGAGAAGTACGCATACCGTTGTAATCGGGCGAGTTTCTACTTTCAGATGCAACAGAAATTTTGCGGATTGGTCGATCCGTTCGCGAGATGTGGCAGTTTGGAAGTAAGAAACGCTTGAGAAACTCAAAATTTTCGCAGTTCTGATGCTCGAAACGAATAACTAGAACGGCCTAGGGGAAAACTACACATACCGTTGTAATCGGGCGAGTTTCTACTTTCAGATGCAACAGAAATTTTGCGGATTGATCAATCCGTTCGCGAGATATTGCAGTTTGGAGGTAAGAAACGCTTGAGAAACTCAAAATTTTCGCAGTTCTGATGCTGGAAACGAATGACTAGAACGGACTAGGGGAAAAGTGCGCATACCGTTGTAATCGGGCGAGTTTCTACTTTCAGATGCAACAGAAGCTTTGCGAATTGGTCAATCCGTTCGCGAGATATGGCAGTTTGGAGGTAAGAAACGCTTGAGAAACTCAAAATTTTCGCAGTTCTGATGCGCGAAACGAATAAATAGAACGGCCTAGGGGAAAACTACACATACCGTTGTTATCGGGCGAGTTTCTACTTTCAGACACAACAGAAATTTTGCGGATTGGTCAATCCGTTTGCGAGATGTGGCAGTTTGGAGGTAAGAAACGCTTGAGAAACTCAAAATTTTCGCAGCTCTGATGCTCGAAACGAATGACTAGAACGGCCTAGGGGAGAAGTACGCATACCGTTGTAATCGGGCGAGTTTCTACTTCCAAATGCAACAGAAATTTTGCGGATTGGTCAATCCGTTCGCGAGATATGGCAGTTTGGAGGTAAGAAACGCTTGAGAAACTCAAAATTTTCGCAGTTCTGATGCTCGAAACGAATAACTAGAACGGCCTAGGGGAAAAGTGCGCATACCGTTGTAATCAGGCGAGATTCTACTTTCAAATGCAACAGAAATTTTGCGGATTGGTCAATCCGTTCGCGAGATATGGCAGTTTGGAGGTAAGAAACGCTTGAGAAACTCAAAATTTTCGCAGTTCTGATGCTCGAAACGAATGACTAGAACGGCCTAGGGGAGAAGTACGCATACCGTTCTAATCGGGCGAGTTTCTACTTCCAAATGCAACAGAAATTTTGCGGATTGGTCAATCCGTTCGAGAGATATGGCAGTTTCGAGGTAAGAAACGCTTGAGAAACTCAAAATTTTCGCAGTTCTGACGCTCGAAACGAATAACTAGAACGGCCTAGGGGAAAAGTGCGCACACCGCTGTAATCGGGCGAGTTTCTACTTTCAAATGCAACAGAAATTTTGCGGATTGGTCAATCCGTTCGCGAGATATGGCAATTTGGAGGTAAGAAACGCTTGAGAAACTCAAAATTTTCGCAGTTCTGATGCTCGAAACGAATAACTAGAACGGCCTAGGGGAAAAGTACCCATACCGATGTAATCGGGCGAGTATCTACTTTCAGATGCAACAGAAATTTTGCGGTTTGGTCGAACCGTTCGCGAGATATGGCAGTTTGGAAGTAAGAAACGCTTGCGAAACTCAAAATTTTCGCAGTTCTGATGCTCGAAACGAATGACTAGAACGTCCTAGGGGAGAAGTACGCATACCGTTGTAATCGGGCGAGTTTCTACTTTCAGATGCAACAGAAATTATGCGGATTGGTCAATCCGTTCGCGAGATATGGACGTTTGGATGTAAGAAACGCTTGAGAAACTCAAAATTTACGCAGTTCTGATGCTCGAAACGAATAACTAGAACGGCCTAGGGGAAAAGTACCCATACCGATGTAATCGGGCGAGTATCTACTTTCAGATGCAACAGAAATTTTGCGGATTGGTCGATCCGTTCGCGAGATATGGCAGTTTGGAAGTAAGAAACGCTTGCGAAACTCAAAATTTTCGCAGTTCTGATGCTCGAAACGAATAACTAGAACGGCCTAGGGGAGAAGTACGCATACCGTTGTAATCGGGCGAGTTTCTACTTCCAAATGCAACAGAAATTTTGCGGATTGGTCAATCCGTTCGCGAGATATGGCTGTTTGGAGATAAGAAACGCTTTAGAAACTCAAAATTTTCGCAGTTCTGATGCTCGAAACGAATAACTAGAACGGCCCAGGGGAAAAGTGCGCATACCGTTGTAATCGGGCGAGTTTCTGCTATCAAATGCAACAGAAATTTTGCGGATTGGTCAATCCGTTCGCGAGATATAGCAGTTTGGAGGTAACACACGCATGAGAAACTCAAAATTTTCGCTGTTCCGATGCTCGAAACGAATAACTGGAACGGCCTAGGGGAAAACTACACATACCGTTGTAATCGGGCGAGTCTCTACTTTCAGATGCAACAGAAATTTTGCGGATTGGTCAATCCGTTCGCGAGATGTGGCAGTTTGGAGGTAAGAAACGCTTGAGAAACTCAAAATTTTCGCAGTTCTGATGCTCGAAACAAATGACTAGAACGGCCTAGGGGAGAAGTACGCATACCGTTGTAATCGGGCGAGGTTCTACTTCCAAATGCAACAGAAATTTTGCGGATTGGTCAATCCGTTCGCGAGATATGGCAGTTTGGATGTAAGAAACGCTTGAGAAACTCAAAATTTACGCAGTTCTGATGCTCGAAACGAATAACTAGAACGGCCTAGGGGAAAAGTGCGCATACCGCTGTAATCGGGCGAGTTTCTACTTTCAAATGCAACAGAAATTTTGCGGATTGGTCAATCCGTTCGCGAGATATGGCAATTTGGAGGTAAGAAACGCTTGAGAAACTCAAAATTTTCGCAGTTCTGATGCTCGAAACGAATAACTAGAACGGCCTAGGGGAAAAGTACCCATACCGATGTAATCGGGCGAGTATCTACTTTCAGATGCAACAGAAATTTTGCGGTTTGGTCGAACCGTTCGCGAGATATGGCAGTTTGGAAGTAAGAAACGCTTGCGAAACTCAAAATTTTCGCAGTTCTGATGCTCGAAACGAATGACTAGAACGTCCTAGGGGAGAAGTACGCATACCGTTGTAATCGGGCGAGTTTCTACTTTCAGATGCAACAGAAATTATGCGGATTGGTCAATCCGTTCGCGAGATATGGACGTTTGGATGTAAGAAACGCTTGAGAAACTCAAAATTTACGCAGTTCTGATGCTCGAAACGAATAACTAGAACGGCCTAGGGGAAAAGTACCCATACCGATGTAATCGGGCGAGTATCTACTTTCAGATGCAACAGAAATTTTGCGGATTGGTCGATCCGTTCGCGAGATATGGCAGTTTGGAAGTAAGAAACGCTTGCGAAACTCAAAATTTTCGCAGTTCTGATGCTCGAAACGAATAACTAGAACGGCCTAGGGGAGAAGTACGCATACCGTTGTAATCGGGCGAGTTTCTACTTCCAAATGCAACAGAAATTTTGCGGATTGGTCAATCCGTTCGCGAGATATGGCTGTTTGGAGATAAGAAACGCTTTGGAAACTCAAAATTTTCGCAGTTCTGATGCTCGAAACGAATAACTAGAACGGCCCAGGGGAAAAGTGCGCATACCGTTGTAATCGGGCGAGTTTCTGCTATCAAATGCAACAGAAATTTTGCGGATTGGTCAATCCGTTCGCGAGATATAGCAGTTTGGAGGTAACACACGCATGAGAAACTCAAAATTTTCGCTGTTCCGATGCTCGAAACGAATAACTGGAACGGCCTAGGGGAAAACTACACATACCGTTGTAATCGGGCGAGTCTCTACTTTCAGATGCAACAGAAATTTTGCGGATTGGTCAATCCGTTCGCGAGATGTGGCAGTTTGGAGGTAAGAAACGCTTGAGAAACTCAAAATTTTCGCAGTTCTGATGCTCGAAACAAATGACTAGAACGGCCTAGGGGAGAAGTACGCATACCGTTGTAATCGGGCGAGTTTCTACTTCCAAATGCAACAGAAATTTTGCGGATTGGTCAATCCGTTCGCGAGATATGGCAGTTTGGAGGTAAGAAACGCTTGAGAAACTCAAAATTTACGCAGTTCTGATGCTCGAAACGAATAACTAGAACGGCCTACGGGAGAAGTGCGCATACCGCTGTAATCGGGCGAGTTTCTACTTTCAAATGCAACAGAAATTTTGCGGATTGGTCAATCCGTTCGCGAGATATGGCAGTTTGGAGGTAAGAAACGCTTGAGAAACTCAAAATTTTCGCAGTTCTGATGCTCGAAACGAATAACTAGAACGGCCTAGGGGAAAAGTACCCATACCGATGTAATCGGGCGAGTATCTACTTTCAGATGCAACAGAAATTTTGCGGTTTGGTCGAACCGTTCGCGAGATATGGCAGTTTGGAAGTAAGAAACGCTTGCGAAACTCAAAATTTTCGCAGTTCTGATGCTCGAAACGAATGACTAGAACGTCCTAGGGGAGAAGTACGCATACCGTTGTAATCGGGCGAGTTTCTACTTTCAGATGCAACAGAAATTTTGCGGATTGGTCGATCCGTTCGCGAGATGTGGCAGTTTGGAAGTAAGAAACGCTTGAGAAACTCAAAATTTTCGCAGTTCTGATGCTCGAAACGAATAACTAGAACGGCCTAGGGGAAAACTACACGTACCGTTGTAATCGGGCGAGTTTCTACTTTCAGATGCAACAGAAATTTTGCGGATTGATCAATCCGTTCGCGAGATATTGCAGTTTGGAGGTAAGAAACGCTTGAGAAACTCAAAATTTTCGCAGTTCTGATGCTGGAAACGAATGACTAGAACGGACTAGGGGAGAAGTACGCATACCGTTGTAATCGAGCGAGCTTCTACTTTCTGATGCAACAGAAATTATGCGGATTGGTCAATCCGTTCGCGAGATATGGCAGTTTGGAGGTAAGAAACGCTTGAGGAACTCAAAATTTTCGCAGTTCTGATGCTCGAAACGAATAACTAGAACGGCCTAGGGGAAAACTACACATACCGTTGTAATCGGGCGAGTTTCTACTTTCAGATGCAACAGAAATTTTGCGGATTGATCAATCCGTTCGCGAGATATTGCAGTTTGGAGGTAAGAAACGCTTGAGAAACTCAAAATTTTCGCAGTTCTGATGGTCGAAACGAATAACTAGAACGGCCTAGGGGAAAAGTGCGCATACTCTTGTAATCGGGCGAGTTTCTACTTTCAGATGCAACAGAAATTTTGCGGATTGATCAATCCGTTCGCGAGATATGGCAGTTTGGAGATAAGAAACGCTTTAGAAACTCAAAATTTTCGCAGTTCTGATGCTCGAAACGAATAACTAGAACGGCCTACGGGAAAAGTGCGCATACCGTTGTAATCGGGCGAGTTTCTACTTTCAGATGCAACAGAAATTTTGCGGATTGGTCAATCCGTTCGCGAGATATGGCAGTTTGGAGGTAAGAAACGCTTGCGAAACTCAAAATTTTCGCAGTTATGATGCTCGAAACGAATGACTAGAACGTCCTAGGGGAGAAGTACGCCTACCGTTGTAATCGGGCGAGTTTCTACTTCCAGATGCAACAGAAATTATGCGGATTGGTCAATCCGTTCGCGAGATATGGCCGTTTGGATGTAAGAAACGCTTGAGAAACTCAAAATTTACGCAGTTCTGATGCTCGAAACGAATAACTAGAACGGCCTACGGGAAAAGTGCGCATACCGTTGTAATCGGGCGAGTTTCTACTTTCAGATGCAACAGAAATTTTGCGGATTGGTCAATCCGTTCGCGAGATATGGCAGTTTGGAGGTAAGAATCGCTTGCGAAACTCAAAATCTTCGCAGTTCTGATGCTCGAAACGAATGACTAGAACGTCCTAGGGGAGAAGTACGCCTACCGTTGTAATCGGGCGAGTTTCTACTTCCAGATGCATCAGAAATTATGCGGATTGGTCAATCCGTTCGCGAGATATGGCCGTTTGGATGTAAGAAACGCTTGAGAAACTCAAAATTTACGCAGTTCTGATGCTCGAAACGAATAACTAGAACGGCCTACGGGAAAAGTGCGCATACCGTTGTAATCGGGCGAGTTTCTACTTTCAGATGCAACAGAAATTTTGCGGATTGGTCAATCCGTTCGCGAGATATGGCAGTTTGGATGTAAGAAACGCTTGAGAAACTCAAAATTTTCGCAGTTCTGATGCTCGAAACGAATAACTAGAACGGCCTAGGGGAAAAGTGCGCATACAGTTGTAATCGGGCGAGTTTCTACTCTCAGATGCAACAGAAATTTTGCGGATCGGTCAATCCGTTCGCGAGATATGGCAGTTTGGATGTAAGAAACGCTTGAGAAACTCAAAATTTTCGCAGTTCTGATGCTCGAAACGAATAACTAGAACGGCCCAGGGGAAAAGTGCGCATACCGTTGTAATCGGGCGAGTTTCTACTTTCAAATGCAACAGAAATTTTGCGGATTGGTAAATGCGTTCGCGAGATATGGCATTTGGAGGTAAGAAACGCTTGAGAAACTCAAAATTTTCGCAGTTCTGATGCTCGAAACGAATAACTAGAACGGCCTAGGGGAAAAGTGCGCATACCGTTGTAATCGGGCGAGTTTCTACTTTCAAATGCAACAGAAATTTTGCGGATTGGTCAATCCGTTCGCGAGATATGGCCGTTTGGAGGTAAGAAACGCTTGAGGAACTCAAAATTTTCGCAGTTCTGATGCTCGAAACGAATAACTAGAACGGCCTAGGGGAAAAGTACCCATGTCGATGTAATCGGGCGAGTATCTACTTTCAGATGCAACAGAAATTTTACGGATTGGTCAATCCGTTCGCGAGATATGGCCGTTTGGATGAAAGAAACGCTTTAGAAACTCAAAATTTTCGCTGTTCCGATGCTCGAAACGAATAACTGGAACGGCCTAGGGGAAAACTACACATACCGTTGTAATCGGGCGAGTCTCTACTTTCAGATGCAACAGAAATTTTGCGGATTAGTCAAACCGTTCTCGAGATGTGGCAGTTTGGAGGTAAGAAACGCTTGAGAAACTCAAAATTTTCGCAGTTCTGATGCTCGAAACGAATAAATAGAACGGCCTAGGGGAGAAGTACGCATACCGTTGTAATCCGGCGAGTTTCTACTTCCAAATGCAACAGAAATTTTGCGGATTGGTCAATCCGTTCGCGAGATGTGGCAGTTTGGACGTAAGAAACGCTTGAGAAACTCAAAATTTTCGCAGTTCTGATGATCGAAACGAATAACTAGAACGGCCTAGGGGAGAAGTACCCATACCGATGTAATCGGGCGAGTATCTACTTTCAGATGCAACAGAAATTTTGCGGATTGGTCGATCCGTTCGCGAGATATGGCAGTTTGGAAGTAAGACACGCTTGCGAAACTCAAAATTTTCGCAGTTCCGATGCTCGAAACGAATGACTAGAACGTCCTAGGGGAGAAGTACGCTTACCGTTGTAATCGGGCGAGTTTCTACTTTCAGATGCAACAGAAATTATGCGGATTGGTCAATCCGTTCGCGAGATATGGCCGTTTGGATGTAAGAAACGCTTGAGAAACTCAAAATTTACGCAGTTCTGATGCTCGAAACGAATAACTAGAACGGCCTAGGGGAAAACTACACATACCGTTGTAATCGGGCGAGTTTCTACTTCCAAATGCAACAGAAATTTTGCGGATTGGTCAATCCGTTCGCGAGATGTGGCAGTTTGGAGGTAAGAAACGCTTGAGAAACTCAAAATTTTCGCAGTTCTGATGCTCGAAACGAATGACTAGAACGGCCTAGGGGAGAAGTACGCATACCGTTGTAATCGGGCGAGTTTCTACTTCCAAACGCAACAGAAATTTTGCGGATTGGTCAATCCGTTCGCGAGATATGGCAGTTTGGAGGTAAGAAACGCTTGAGAAACTCAAAATTTACGCAGTTCTGATGCTCGAAACGAATAACTAGAACGGCCTACGGGAAAAGTGCGCATACCGTTGTAATCGGGCGAGTTTCTACTTTCAGATGCAACAGAAATTTTGCGGATTGGTCAATCCGTTTGCGAGATGTGGCAGTTTGGACGTAAGAAACGCTTGAGAAACTCAAAATTTTCGCAGTTCTGATGCTCGAAACGAATAACTAGAACGGCCTAGGGGAAAAGTACCCATACCGATGTAATCGGGCGAGTTTCTACTTTCTGATGCAACAGAAATTTTGCGGATTGGTCGATCCGTTCGCGAGATATGGCAGTTTGGAAGTAAGAAACGCTTGAGAAACTCAAAATTTTCGCAGTTCTGATGCTCGAAACGAATAACTAAGAAGGCCTAGGGGAAAAGTACGCATACCGATGTAATCGGGCGAGTTTCTACTTTCAGATGCAACAGAAATTATGCGGATTGGTCAATCCGTTCGCGAGATATGGCAGTTTGGAGGTAAGAAACGCTTGAGGAACTCAAAATTTTCGCAGTTCTGATGCTCGAAACGAATAACTAGAACGGCCTAGGGGAAAACTACACATACCGTTGTAATCGGGCGAGTTTCTACTTTCAGATGAAACAGAAATTTTGCGGATTGATCAATCCGTTCGCGAGATATTGCAGTTTGGAGGTAAGAAACGCTTGAGAAACTCAAAATTTTCGCAGTTCTGATGGTCGAAACGAATAACTAGAACGGCCTAGGGGAAAAGTGCGCATACTCTTGTAATCGGGCGAGTTTCTACTTTCAGATGCAACAGAAATTTTGCGGATTGATCAATCCGTTCGCGAGATATGGCAGTTTGAAGATAAGAAACGCTTTAGAAACTCAAAATTTTCGCAGTTCTGATGCTCGAAACGAATAACTAGAACGGCCCAGGGGAAAAGTTCGCATACCGTTGTAATCGGGCGGGTTTCTACTATCAAATGCAACAGATATTTTGCGGATTGGTCAATCCGTTCGCGAGATATAGCAGTTTGGAGGTAACACACGCTTGAGAAACTCAAAATTTTCGCTGTTCCGATGCTCGAAACGAATAACTGGCACGGCCTAGGGGAAAACTACACATACCGTTGTAATCGGGCGAGTTTCTACTTTCAGATGCAACAGAAATTTTGCGGATTGATCAATCCGTTCGCGAGATATTGCAGTTTGGAGGTAAGAAACGCTTGAGAAACTCAAAATTTTCGCAGTTCTGATGCTCGAAACGAATGACTAGAACGGACTAGGGGAAAACTACACATACCGTTGTAATCGGGCGAGTTTCTACTTTCAGATGCAACAGAAATTTTGCGGATTGATCAATCCGTTCGCGAGATATTGCAGTTTGGAGGTAAGAAACGCTTGAGAAACTCAAAATTTTCGCAGTTCTGATGGTCGAAACGAATAACTAGAACGGCCTAGGGGAAAAGTGCGCATACTCTTGTAATCGGGCGAGTTTCTACTTTCAGATGCAACAGAAATTTTGCGGATTGATCAATCCGTTCGCGAGATATGGCAGTTTGGAGATAAGAAACGCTTTAGAAACTCAAAATTTTCGCAGTTCTGATGCTCGAAACGAATAACTAGAACGGCCTAGGGGAAAAGTGCGCATACTCTTGTAATCGGGCGAGTTTCTACTTTCAGATGCAACAGAAATTTTGCGGATTGGTCGATCCGTTCGCGAGATATGGCAGTTTGGAAGTAAGAAACGCTTGAGAAACTCAAAATTTTCGCAGTTCTGTTGCTCGAAACGAATAACTAGAACGGCCTAGGGGAAAAGTACCCATACCGATGTAATCGGGCGAGTATCTACTTTCAGATGCAATAGAAATTTTGCGGATTGGTCGATCCGTTCGCGAGATATGGCAGTTTGGAAGTAAGAAACGCTTGCGAAACTCAAAATTTTCGCAGTTCTGATGCTCGAAACGAATAACTAGAACGGCCTACGGGAAAAGTGCGCATACCGTTGTAATCGGGCGGGTTTCTACTTTCAGATGCAACAGAAATTTTGCGGATTGGTCAATCCGTTCGCGAGATATGGCAGTTTGGAGGTAAGAAACGCTTGAGAAACTCAAAATTTTCGCAGTTCTGATGCTCGAAACGAATGACTAGAACGGCCTAGGGGAGAAGTACGCATACCGTTGTAATCGGGCGAGTTTCTACTTCCAAATGCAACAGAAATTTTGCGGATTGGTAAATCCGTTCCCGAGATATGGCAGTTTGGAAGTAAGAAACGCTTGAGAAACTCAAAATTTTCGCAGTTCTGATGCTCGAAACGAATAACTAGAACGGCCTAGGGGAAAACTACACATACCGTTCTAATCGGGCGAGTTTCTACTTTCAGATGCAACAGAAATTTTACGGATCGGTCAATCCGTTCGCGAGATATGGCAGTTTGGATGTAAGATACGCTTGAGAAACTCAAAATTTTCGCAGTTCTGATGCTCGAAACGAATGACTAGAACGGTCTAGGGTAGAAGTACGCACACCGTTGTAATCGGGCGAGTTTCTACTTTCAGATGCAACAGAAATTTTGCGGATTGATCAATCCGTTCGCGAGATATGCCAGTTTGGAGATAAGAAACGCTTGAGAAACTCAAAATTTTCGCAGTTCTGATGCTCGAAACGAATAACAAGAACGACCTAGGGGAAAACTACACCTACCGTTGTAATCGGGCGAGTTTCTACTTTCAGATGCAACAGAGGTTTTGCGGATTGGTCGATCCGTTCGCGAGATATGGCAGTTTGGAGGTAACAAACGCTTGAGAAACTCAAAATTTTCGCAGTTCTGATGCTCGAAACGAATAACAAGAACGACCTAGGGGAAAACTACACCTACCGTTGTAATCGGGCGAGTTTCTACTTTCAGATGCAACCGAGGTTTTGCCGATTCGTCGATCCGTTCGCGAGATATGGCAGTTTGAAAGTAAGAAACGCTTGCGAAACTCAAAATTTTCGCAGTTCTGATGCTCGAAACGAATAACTAGAGCGGCCTACGGGAAAAGTGCCCATACCGTTGTAATCGGGCGAGTTTCTACTTTCAGATGCAACAGAAATTTTGCGGATTGGTCAATCCGTTCGCGAGATATGGCAGTTTGGAGGTAAGAAACGCTTGAGAAACTCAAAATTTTCGCAGTTCTGATGCTCGAAACGAATAACTAGCACGGCCTAGGGGAAAAGTGCGCATACCGTTGTAATCGGGCGAGTTTCTACTTTCAGATGCAACAGAAATTTTGCGGATCGGTCAATCCGTTCGCGAGATATGGCAGTTTGGATGTAAGAAACGCTTGAGAAACTCAAAATTTTCGCAGTTCTGATGCTCGAAACGAATGACTAGAACGGGCTAGGGGAGAAGAACGCATACCGTTGTAATCGGGCGAGTATCTACTTTCAGATGCAACAGAAATTATGCGGATTGGTCAATCCGTTCGCGAGATATGGCCGTTTGGATGTAAGAAACGCTTGAGAAACTCAAAATTTACGCAGTTCTGATGCTCGAAACGAATAACTAGAGCGGCCTACGGGAAAAGTGCCCATACCGTTGTAATCGGGCGAGTTTCTACTTTCAGATGCAACAGAAATTTTGCGGATTGGTCAATCCGTTCGCGAGATATGGCAGTTTGGAGGTAAGAAACGCTTGAGAAACTCAAAATTTTCGCAGTTCTGATGCTCGAAACGAATAACTAGAACGGCCTAGGGGAAAAGTGCGCATACCGTTGTAATCGGGCGAGTTTCTACTTTCAGATGCAACAGAAATTTTGCGGATTGGTCAATCCGTTCGCGAGATATGGCAGTTTGGAGGTAAGAAACGCTTGAGAAACTCAAAATTTTCGCAGTTCTGATGCTCGAAACGTATAACTAGAGCGGCCTACGGGAAAAGTGCCCATACCGTTGTAATCGGGCGAGTTTCTACTTTCAGATGCAACAGAAATTTTGCGGATCGGTCAATCCGTTCGCGAGATATGGCAGTTTGGATGTAAGAAACGCTTGAGAAACTCAAAATTTTCGCAGTTCTGATGCTCGAAACGAATGACTAGAACGGGCTAGGGGAGAAGAACGCATACCGTTGTAATCGGGCGAGTATCTACTTTCAGATGCAACAGAAATTTTGCGGATTGGTCAATCCGTTCGCGAGACATGGCCGTTTGGATGTAAGAAACGCTTTAGAAACTCAAAATTTTCGCAGTTCTAATGCTCGAAACGAATAACTAGAACGGCCCAGGGGAAAAGTGCGCATACCGTTGTAATCGGGCGAGTTTCTACTTTCAAATGCAACAGAAATTTTGAGGATTGGTAAATGCGTTCGCGAGATATGGCATTTTGGAGGTAAGAAACGCTTGAGAAACTCAAAATTTTCGCAGTTCTGATGCTCGAAACGAATAACTAGAACGGCCTAGGGGAAAAGTACCCATATCGATGTAATCGGGCGAGTATCTACTTTCAGATGCAACAGAAATTTTGCGGATTGGTCGATCCGTTCGCGAGATATGGCAGTTTGGAAGTAAGAAACGCTTGCGAAACTCAAAATTTTCGCAGTTCTGATGCTCGAAACGAATGACTAGAACGTCCTAGGGGAGAAGTACGCATACCGTTGTAATCGGGCGAGTTTCTACTTTCAGATGCAACAGAAATTATGCGGATTGGTCAATCCGTTCGCGAGATATGGCCGTTTGGATGTAAGAAACGCTTGAGAAACTCAAAATTTACGCAGTTCTGATGCTCGAAACGAATAACTAGAACGGCCTACGGGAAAAGTGCGCATACCGTTTTAATCGGGCGAGTTTCTACTTTCAGATGCAACAGAAATTTTGCGGATTGGTCAATCCGTTCGCGAGATATGGCAGTTTGGAGATAAGAAACGCTTGAGAAACTCAAAATTTTCGCAGTTCTGATGCTCGAAACGAATAACTAGAACGGCCTAGGGGAAAAGTGCGCATACCGTTGTAATCGGGCGAGTTTCTACTTTCAGATGCAACAGAAATTTTGCGGATCGGTCAATCCGTTCGCGAGATATGGCAGTTTGGAAGTAAGAAACGCTTGCGAAACTCAAAATTTTCGCAGTTCTGATGCTCGAAACGAATGACTAGAACGTCCTAGGGGAGAAGTACGCATACCGTTGTAATCGGGCGAGTTTCTACTTTCAGATGCAACAGAAATTATGCGGATTGGTCAATCCGTTCGCGAGATATGGCCGTTTGGATGTAAGAAACGCTTGAGAAACTCAAAATTTACGCAGTTCTGATGCTCGAAACGAATAACTAGAACGGCCTACGGGAAAAGTGCGCATACCGTTTTAATCGGGCGAGTTTCTACTTTCAGATGCAACAGAAATTTTGCGGATTGGTCAATCCGTTCGCGAGATATGGCAGTTTGGAGGTAAGAAACGCTTGAGAAACTCAAAATTTTCGCAGTTCTGATGCTCGAAACGAATAAATAGAACGGCCTAGGGGAAAACTACACATACCGTTGTAATCGGGCGAGTTTCTACTTTCAGACACAACAGAAATTTTGCGGATTGGTCAATCCGTTTGCGAGATGTGGCAGTTTGGAGGTAAGAAACGCTTGAGAAACTCCAAATTTTCGCAGTTCTGAAGCTCGAAACGAATGACTAGAACGGCCTAGGGGAGAAGTACGCATACCTTTCTAATCGGGCGAGTTTCTACTTTCAAATGCAACAGAAATTTTGCGGATTGGTCAATCCGTTCGCGAGATATGGCAGTTTGGAGGTAAGAAACGCTTGAGAAACTCAAAATTTTCGCAGTTCTGATGCTCGAAACGAATAACTAGAACGGCCTAGGGGAAAAGTGCGCATACCGTTGTAATCGGGCGAGTTTCTACTTTCAAATGCAACAGAAATTTTGCGGATTGGTCAATCCGTTCGCGAGATATGGCAGTTTGGAGGTAAGAAACGCTTGAGGAACTCAAAATTTTCGCAGTTCTGATGCTCGAAACGAATAACTAGAACGGCCTAGGGGAAAAGTACCCATATCGATGTAATCGGGCGAGTATCTACTTTCAGATGCAACAGAAATTTTGCGGATTGGTCGATCCGTTCGCGAGATATGGCAGTTTGGAAGTAAGAAACGCTTGCGAAACTCAAAATTTTCGCAGTTCTGATGCTCGAAACGAATAACTAGAACGGCCTAGGGGAAAAGTGCGCATACCGTTGTAATCGGGCGAGTTTCTACTTTCAAATGCTACAGAAATTTTGCGGATTGGTCAATCCGTTCGCGAGATATGGCAGTTTGGAGGTAAGAAACGCTTGAGGAACTCAAAATTTTCGCAGTTCTGATGCTCGAAACGAATAACTAGAACGGCCTAGGGGAAAAGTACCCATATCGATGTAATCGGGCGAGTATCTACTTTCAGATGCAACAGAAATTTTGCGGATCGGTCAATCCGTTCGCGAGATATGGCAGTTTGGATGTAAGAAACGCTTGAGAAACTCAAAATTTTCGCAGTTCTGATGCTCGAAAGGAATGACTAGAACGGCCTAGGGGAGAAGAACGCATACCGTTGAAATCGGGCGAGTTTCTACTTCCAAATGCAACAGAAATTTTGCGGATTGGTCAATCCGTTCGCGAGATATGGCCGTTTGGATGTAAGAAACGCTTTAGAAACTCAAAATTTTCGCAGTTCTGATGCTCGCAACGAATGACTAGAACGGCCTAGGGGAGAAGTACGCATACCGTTGTAATCGCGCGAGCTTCTACTTTCAGATGCAACAGAAATTTTGCGGATTGGTCAATCCGTTCGCGAGACATGGCCGTTTGGATGTAAGAAACGCTTTAGAAACTCAAAATTTTCGCAGTTCTAATGCTCGAAACGAATAACTAGAACGGCCCAGGGGAAAAGTGCGCATACCGTTGTAATCGGGCGAGTTTCTACTTTCAAATGCAACAGAAATTTTGAGGATTGGTAAATGCGTTCGCGAGATATGGCATTTTGGAGGTAAGAAACGCTTGAGAAACTCAAAATTTTCGCAGTTCTGATGCTCGAAACGAATGACTAGAACGGCCTAGGGGAGAAGTACGCAAACCGTTGTAATCGTGCGAGTTTCTACTTCCAAATGCAACAGAAATTTTGCGGATTGGTCAATCCGTTCCCGAGATATGGCAGTTTGGAAGTAAGAAACGCTTGAGAAACTCAAAATTTTCGCAGTTCTGATGCTCGAAACGAATAACTAGAACGGCCTAGGGGAAAAGTACCCATATCGATGTAATCGGGCGAGTATCTACTTTCCGATGCAACAGAAATTTTGCGGATTGGTCGATCCGTTCGCGAGATATGGCAGTTTGGAAGTAAGAAACGCTTGCGAAACTCAAAATTTTCGCAGTTCTGATGCTCGAAACGAATGACTAGAACGTCCTAGGGGAGAAATACGCATACCGTTGTAATCGGGCGAGTTTCTACTTTCAGATGCAACAGAAATTTTGCGGATTGGTCTATCCGTTCGCGAGACATGGCCGTTTGGATGTAAGAAACGCTTTAGAAACTCAAAATTTTCGCAGTTCTAATGCTCGAAACGAATAACTAGAACGGCCCAGGGGAAAAGTGCGCATACCGTTGTAATCGGGCGAGTTTCTACTTTCAGATGCAACAGAAATTTTGCGGATTGGTCAATCCGTTCGCGAGACATGGCCGTTTGGATGTAAGAAACGCTTTAGAAACTCAAAATTTTCGCAGTTCTAATGCTCGAAACGAATAACTAGAACGGCCCAGGGGAAAAGTGCGCATACCGTTGTAATCGGGCGAGTTTCTACTTTCAAATGCAACAGAAATTTTGAGGATTGGTAAATGCGTTCGCGAGATATGGCATTTTGGAGGTAAGAAACGCTTGAGAAACTCAAAATTTTCGCAGTTCTGATGCTCGAAACGAATGACTAGAACGGCCTAGGGGAGAAGTACGCATACCGTTGTAATCGTGCGAGTTTCTACTTCCAAATGCAACAGAAATTTTGCGGATTGGTCAATCCGTTCCCGAGATATGGCAGTTTGGAAGTAAGAAACGCTTGAGAAACTCAAAATTTTCGCAGTTCTGATGCTCGAAACGAATAACTAGAACGGCCTAGGGGAAAAGTGCGCATACCGTTGTAATCGGGCGAGCTTCTACTTTCAAATGCAACAGAAATTTTGCGGATTGGTCAATCCGTTCGCGAGATATGGCAGTTTGGAGGTAAGAAACGCTTGAGGAACTCAAAATTTTCGCAGTTCTGATGCTCGAAACGAATAACTAGAACGGCCTAGGGGAAAAGTACCCATATCGATGTAATCGGGCGAGTATCTACTTTCAGATGCAACAGAAATTTTGCGGATTGGTCGATCCGTTCGCGAGATATGGCAGTTTGGAAGTAAGAAACGCTTGCGAAACTCAAAATTTTCGCAGTTCTGATGCTCGAAACGAATGACTAGAACGTCCTAGGGGAGAAGTACGCATACCGTTGTAATCGGGCGAGTTTCTACTTTCAGATGCAACAGAAATTATGCGGATTGGTCAATCCGTTCGCGAGATATGGCCGTTTGGATGTAAGAAACGCTTGAGAAACTCAAAATTTACGCAGTTCTGATGCTCGAAACGAATTACTAGAACGGCCTACGGGAAAAGTGCGCATACCGTTTTAATCGGGCGAGTTTCTACTTTCAGATGCAACAGAAATTTTGCGGATTGGTCAATCCGTTCGCGAGATATGGCAGTTTGGAGATAAGAAACGCTTGAGAAACTCAAAATTTTCGCAGTTCTGATGCTCGAAACGAATAACTAGAACGGCCTAGGGGAAAAGTGCGCATACCGTTGTAATCGGGCGAGTTTCTACTTTCAGATGCAACAGAAATTTTGCGGATCGATCAATCCGTTCGCGAGATATGGCAGTTTGGATGTAAGAAACGCTTGAGAAACTCAAAATTTTCGCAGTTCTGATGCTCGAAAGGAATGACTAGAACGGCCTAGGGGAGAAGAACGCATACCGTTGAAATCGGGCGAGTTTCTACTTCCAAATGTAACAGAAATTTTGCGGATTGGTCAATCCGTTCGCGAGATATGGCCGTTTGGATGTAAGAAACGCTTTAGAAACTCAAAATTTTCGCAGTTCTGATGCTCGAAACGAATAACTAGAACGGCCCAGGGGAAAAGTGCGCATACCTTTGTAATCGGGCGAGTTTCTACTTTCAAATGCAACAGAAATTTTGCGGATTGGTAAATGCGTTCGCGAGATATGGCATTTTGGAGGTAAGAAACGCTTGAGAAACTCAAAATTTTCGCAGTTCTGATGCTCCAAACGAATAAATAGAACGGCCTAGGGGAAAACTACACATACCGTTGTAATCGGGAGAGTTTCTACTTTCAGACACAACAGAAATTTTGCGGATTGGTCAATCCGTTTGCGAGATGTGGCAGTTTGGAGGTAAGAAACGCTTGAGAAACTCCAAATTTTCGCAGTTCTGAAGCTCGAAACGAATGACTAGAACGGCCTAGGGGAGAAGTACGCATACCGTTCTAATCGGGCGAGTTTCTACTTTCAAATGCAACAGAAATTTTGCGGATTGGTCAATCCGTTCGCGAGATATGGCAGTTTGGAGGTAAGAAACGCTTGAGAAACTCAAAATTTTCGCAGTTCTGATGCTCGAAAAGAATAACTAGAACGGCCTAGGGGAAAAGTGCGCATACCGTTTTAATCGGGCGAGTTTCTACTTTCAGATGCAACAGAAATTTTGCGGATCGGTCAATCCGTTCGCGAGATATGGCAGTTTGGATGTAAGAAACGCTTGAGAAACTCAAAATTGTCGCAGTTCTGATGCTCGAAACGAATGACTAGAACGTCCTAGGGGAGAAGTACGCATACCGTTGTAATCGGGCGAGTTTCTACTTTCAGATGCAACAGAAATTATGCGGATTGGTCAAACCGTTCGCGAGATATGGCCGTTTGGATGTAAGAAACGCTTTAGAAACTCAAAATTTTCGCAGTTCTGATGCTCGAAACGAATAACTAGAACGGCCCAGGGGAAAAGTGCGCATACCTTTGTAATCGGGCGAGTTTCTATTTTCCAATGCAACAGAAATTTTGCGGATTGGTAAATGCGTTCGCGAGATATGGCCTTTTGGAGGTAAGAAACGCTTGAGAAACTCAAAATTTTCGCAGTTCTGATGCTCCAAACGAATAAATAGAACGGCCTAGGGGAAAACTACACCTACCGTTGTAATCGGGCGAGTTTCTACTTTCCGATGCAACAGAAATTTTGCGGATTGGTCGATCCGTTCGCGAGATATGGCAGTTTGGAAGTAAGAAACGCTTGCGAAACTCAAAATTTTCGCAGTTCTGATGCTCGAAACGAATGACTAGAACGTCCTAGGGGAGAAGTACGCATACCGTTGTAATCGGGCGAGTATCTACTTTCCGATGCAACAGAAATTTTGCGGATTGGTCGATCCGTTCGCGAGATATGGCAGTTTGGATGTAAGAAACGCTTTAGAAACTCAAAATTTTCGCAGTTCTAATGCTCGAAACGAATAACTAGAACGGCCTAGGGGAAAAGTGCGCATACCGTTTTAATCGGGCGAGTTTCTACTTTCAGATGCAACAGAAATTTTGCGGATCGGTCAATCCGTTCGCGAGATATGGCAGTTTGGATGTAAGAAACGCTTGAGAAACTCAAAATTGTCGCAGTTCTGATGCTCGAAACGAATGACTAGAACGTCCTAGGGGAGAAGTACGCATACCGTTGTAATCGGGCGAGTTTCTACTTTCAGATGCAACAGAAATTATGCGGATTGGTCAAACCGTTCGCGAGATATGGCCGTTTGGATGTAAGAAACGCTTTAGAAACTCAAAATTTTCGCAGTTCTGATGCTCGAAACGAATAACTAGAACGGCCCAGGGGAAAAGTGCGCATACCTTTGTAATCGGGCGAGTTTCTACTTTCAAATGCAACAGAAATTTTGCGGATTGGTAAATGCGTTCGCGAGATATGGCATTTTGGAGGTAAGAAACGCTTGAGAAACTCAAAATTTTCGCAGTTCTGATGCTCCAAACGAATAAATAGAACGGCCTAGGGGAAAACTACACCTACCGTTGTAATCGGGCGAGTTTCTACTTTCAGATGCAACAGAGGTTTTGCGGATTGGTCGATCCGTTCGCGAGATATGGCAGTTTGGAGGTAACAAACGCTTGAGAAACTCAAAATTTTCGCAGTTCTGATGCTCGAAACGAATAACTGGAACGGCCTAGGGGAAAACTACACATACCGTTGTAATCGGGCGAGTCTCTACTTTCAGATGCAACAGAAATTTTGCGGATTGGTCAATCCGTTCGCGAGATATGGCAGTTTGGAAGTAAGAAACGCTTGAGAATCTCAAAATTTTCGCAGTTCTGATGCTCGAAACGAATGACTAGAACGGTCTAGGGTAGAAGTACGCATACCGTTGTAATCGGGTGAGTTTCTACTTTCAGATGCAACAGAAATTTTGCGGATTGATCAATCCGTTCGCGAGATATGCCAGTTTGGAGATAAGAAACGCTTGAGAAACTCAAAATTTTCGCAGTTCTGATGCTCGAAACGAGTGACTAGAACGGCCTAGGGGAGAAGTACGCATACCGTTGTAATCGGGCGAGTTTCTACTTTCAGATGCAACAGAAATTTTGCGGATTGGTCGATCCGTTCGCGAGATATGGCAGTTTGGAGGTAAGAAACGCTTGCGAAACTCAAAATTTTCGCAGTTCTGATGCTCGAAACGAATGACTAGAACGTCCTAGGGGAGAAGTACGCATACCGTTGTAATCGGGCGAGTTTCTACTTTCAGATGCAACAGAAATTTTGCGGATTGGTCAATCCGTTCGCGAGATATGGCAGTTTGGAGGTAAGAAACGCTTGAGGAACTCAAAATTTTCGCAGTTCTGATGCTCGAAACGAATAACTAGAACGGCCTAGGGGAAAAGTACCCATATCGATGTAATCGGGCGAGTATCTACTTTCAGATGCAACAGAAATTTTGCGGATTGGTCGATCCGTTCGCGAGATATGGCAGTTTGGAAGTAAGAAACGCTTGCGAAACTCAAAATTTTCGCAGTTCTGATGCTCGAAACGAATGACTAGAACGTCCTAGGGGAGAAGTACGCATACCGTTGTAATCGGGCGAGTTTCTACTTTCAGATGCAACAGAAATTATGCGGATTGGTCAATCCGTTCGCGAGATATGGCCGTTTGGATGTAAGAAACGCTTGAGAATCTCAAAATTTACGCAGTTCTGATGCTCGAAACGAATTACTAGAACGGCCTACGGGAAAAGTGCGCATACCGTTTTAATCGGGCGAGTTTCTACTTTCAGATGCAACAGAAATTTTGCGGATTGGTCAATCCGTTCGCGAGATATGGCAGTTTGGAGATAAGAAACGCTTGAGAAACTCAAAATTTTCGCAGTTCTGATGCTCGAAACGAATAACTAGAACGGCCTAGGGGAAAAGTGCGCATACCGTTGTAATCGGGCGAGTTTCTACTTTCAGATGCAACAGAAATTTTGCGGATCGGTCAATCCGTTCGCGAGATATGGCAGTTTGGATGTAAGAAACGCTTGAGAAACTCAAAATTTTCGCAGTTCTGATGCTCGAAAGGAATGACTAGAACGGCCTAGGGGAGAAGAACGCATACCGTTGAAATCGGGCGAGTTTCTACTTCCAAATGTAACAGAAATTTTGCGGATTGGTCAATCCGTTCGCGAGATATGGCCGTTTGGATGTAAGAAACGCTTTAGAAACTCAAAATTTTCGCAGTTCTGATGCTCGAAACGAATAACTAGAACGGCCCAGGGGAAAAGTGCGCATACCTTTGTAATCGGGCGAGTTTCTACTTTCAAATGCAACAGAAATTTTGCGGATTGGTAAATGCGTTCGCGAGATATGGCATTTTGGAGGTAAGAAACGCTTGGGAAACTCAAAATTTTCGCAGTTCTGATGCTCCAAACGAATAAATAGAACGGCCTAGGGGAAAACTACACATACCGTTGTAATCGGGAGAGTTTCTACTTTCAGACACAACAGAAATTTTGCGGATTGGTCAATCCGTTTGCGAGATGTGGCAGTTTGGAGGTAAGAAACGCTTGAGAAACTCCAAATTTTCGCAGTTCTGAAGCTCGAAACGAATGACTAGAACGGCCTAGGGGAGAAGTACGCATACCGTTCTAATCGGGCGAGTTTCTACTTTCAAATGCAACAGAAATTTTGCGGATTGGTCAATCCGTTCGCGAGATATGGCAGTTTGGAGGTAAGAAACGCTTGAGAAACTCAAAATTTTCGCAGTTCTGATGCTCGAAACGAATAACTAGAACGGCCTAGGGGAAAAGTGCGCATACCGTTTTAATCGGGCGAGTTTCTACTTTCAGATGCAACAGAAATTTTGCGGATCGGTCAATCCGTTCGCGAGATATGGCAGTTTGGATGTAAGAAACGCTTGAGAAACTCAAAATTGTCGCAGTTCTGATGCTCGAAACGAATGACTAGAACGTCCAAGGGGAGAAGTACGCATACCGTTGTAATCGGGCGAGTTTCTACTTTCAGATGCAACAGAAATTATGCGGATTGGTCAAACCGTTCGCGAGATATGGCCGTTTGGATGTAAGAAACGCTTTAGAAACTCAAAATTTTCGCAGTTCTGATGCTGGAAACGAATAACTAGAACGGCCCAGGGGAAAAGTGCGCATACCTTTGTAATCGGGCGAGTTTCTACTTTCAAATGCAACAGAAATTTTGCGGATTGGTAAATGCGTTCGCGAGATATGGCATTTTGGAGGTAAGAAACGCTTGAGAAACTCAAAATTTTCGCAGTTCTGATGCTCCAAACGAATAAATAGAACGGCCTAGGGGAAAACTACACCTACCGTTGTAATCGGGCAAGTTTCTACTTTCAGATGCAACAGAGGTTTTGCGGATTGGTCGATCCGTTCGCGAGATATGGCAGTTTGGAGGTAACAAACGCTTGAGAAACTCAAAATTTTCGCAGTTCTGATGCTCGAAACGAATAACTGGAACGGCCTAGGGGAAAACTACACATACCGTTGTAATCGGGCGAGTCTCTACTTTCAGATGCAACAGAAATTTTGCGGATTGGTCAATCCGTTCGCGAGATATGGCAGTTTGGAAGTAAGAAACGCTTGAGAATCTCAAAATTTTCGCAGTTCTGATGCTCGAAACGAATGACTAGAACGGTCTAGGGTAGAAGTACGCATACCGTTGTAATCGGGCGTGTTTCTACTTTCAGATGCAACAGAAATTTTGCGGATTGATCAATCCGTTCGCGAGATATGCCAGTTTGGAGATAAGAAACGCTTGAGAAACTCAAAATTTTCGCAGTTCTGATGCTCGAAACGAGTGACTAGAACGGCCTAGGGGAGAAGTACGCATACCGTTGTAATCGGGCGAGTTTCTACTTTCAGATGCAACAGAAATTTTGCGGATTGGTCGATCCGTTCGCGAGATATGGCAGTTTGGAGGTAAGAAACGCTTGCGAAACTCAAAATTTTCGCAGTTCTGATGCTCGAAACGAATGACTAGAACGTCCTAGGGGAGAAGTACGCATACCGTTGTAATCGGGCGAGTTTCTACTTTCAGATGCAACAGAAATTTTGCGGATTGGTCGATCCGTTCGCGAGATATGGCAGTTTGGAGGTAAGAAACGCTTGAGAAACTCAAAATTTTCGCAGTTCTGATTCTCGAAACGAATAACTAGAACGGCCTAGGGGAAAAGTGCGCATACCGTTGTAATCGGGCGAGTTTCTACTTTCAAATGCTACAGAAATTTTGCGGATTGGTCGATCCGTTCGCGAGATATGGCAGTTTGGAAGTAAGAAACGCTTGCGAAACTCAAAATTTTCGCAGTTCTGATGCTCGAAACGAATGACTAGAACGTCCTAGGGGAGAAGTACGCATACCGTTGTAATCGGGCGAGTTTCTACTTTCAGATGCAACAGAAATTATGCGGATTGGTCAATCCGTTCGCGAGATATGGCCGTTTGGATGTAAGAAACGCTTGAGAAACTCAAAATTTACGCAGTTCTGATGCTCGAAACGAATAACTAGAACGGCCTACGGGAAAAGTGCGCACACCGTTTTAATCGGGCGAGTTTCTACTTTCAGATGCAACAGAAATTTTGCGGATTGGTCAATCCGTTCGCGAGATATGGCAGTTTGGAGATAAGAAACGCTTGAGAAACTCAAAATTTTCGCAGTTCTGATGCTCGAAACGAATAACTAGAACGGCCTAGGGGAAAAGTGCGCATACCGTTGTAATCGGGCGAGTTTCTACTTTCAGATGCAACAGAAATTTTGCGGATCGGTCAATCCGTTCGCGAGATATGGCAGTTTGGATGTAAGAAACGCTTGAGAAACTCAAAATTTTCGCAGTTCTGATGCTCGAAAGGAATGACTAGAACGGCCTAGGGGAGAAGAACGCATACCGTTGAAATCGGGCGAGTTTCTACTTCCAAATGCAACAGAAATTTTGCGGATTGGTCAATCCGTTCGCGAGATATGGCCGTTTGGATGTAAGAAACGCTTTAGAAACTCAAAATTTTCGCAGTTCTGATGCTCGCAACGAATGACTAGAACGGACTAGGGGAGAAGTACGCATACCGTTGTAATCGCGCGAGCTTCTACTTTCAGATGCAACAGAAATTTTGCGGATTGGTCAATCCGTTCGCGAGACATGGCCGTTTGGATGTAAGAAACGCTTTAGAAACTCAAAATTTTCGCAGTTCTAATGCTCGAAACGAATAACTAGAACGTCCCAGGGGAAAAGTGCGCATACCGTTGTAATCGGGCGAGTTTCTACTTTCAAATGCAACAGAAATTTTGAGGATTGGTAAATGCGTTCGCGAGATATGGCATTTTGGAGGTAAGAAACGCTTGAGGAACTCAAAATTTTCGCAGTTCTGATGCTCGAAACGAATAACTAGAACGGCCTAGGGGAAAAGTACCCATATCGATGTAATCGGGCGAGTATCTACTTTCCGATGCAACAGAAATTTTGCGGATTGGTCGATCCGTTCGCGAGATATGGCAGTTTGGAAGTAAGAAACGCTTGCGAAACTCAAAATTTTCGCAGTTCTGATGCTCGAAACGAATGACTAGAACGTCCTAGGGGAGAAGTACGCATACCGTTGTAATCGGGCGAGTTTCTACTTTCAGATGCAACAGAAATTTTGCGGATTGGTCTATCCGTTCGCGAGACATGGCCGTTTGGATGTAAGAAACGCTTTAGAAACTCAAAATTTTCGCAGTTCTAATGCTCGAAACGAATAACTAGAACGGCCCAGGGGAAAAGTGCGCATACAGTTGTAATCGGGCGAGTTTCTACTTTCAGATGCAACAGAAATTTTGCGGATTGGTCAATCCGTTCGCGAGACATGGCCGTTTGGATGTAAGAAACGCTTTAGAAACTCAAAATTTTCGCAGTTCTAATGCTCGAAACGAATAACTAGAACGGCCCAGGGGAAAAGTGCGCATACCGTTGTAATCGGGCGAGTTTCTACTTTCAAATGCAACAGAAATTTTGAGGATTGGTAAATGCGTTCGCGAGATATGGCATTTTGGAGGTAAGAAACGCTTGAGAAACTCAAAATTTTCGCAGTTCTGATGCTCGAAACGAATGACTAGAACGGCCTAGGGGAGAAGTACGCATACCGTTGTAATCGTGCGAGTTTCTACTTCCAAATGCAACAGAAATTTTGCGGATTGGTCAATCCGTTCCCGAGATATGGCAGTTTGGAAGTAAGAAACGCTTGAGAAACTCAAAATTTTCGCAGTTCTGATGCTCGAAACGAATAACTAGAACGGCCTAGGGGAAAAGTGCGCATACCGTTGTAATCGGGCGAGCTTCTACTTTCAAATGCAACAGAAATTTTGCGGACTGGTCAATCCGTTCGCGAGATATGGCAGTTTGGAGGTAAGAAACGCTTGAGGAACTCAAAATTTTCGCAGTTCTGATGCTCGAAACGAATAACTAGAACGGCCTAGGGGAAAAGTACCCATATCGATGTAATCGGGCGAGTATCTACTTTCCGATGCAACAGAAATTTTGCGGATTGGTCGATCCGTTCGCGAGATATGGCAGTTTGGAAGTAAGAAACGCTTGCGAAACTCAAAATTTTCGCAGTTCTGATGCTCGAAACGAATGACTAGAACGTCCTAGGGGAGAAGTACGCATACCGTTGTAATCGGGCGAGTTTCTACTTTCAGATGCAACAGAAATTTTGCGGATTGGTCTATCCGTTCGCGAGACATGGCCGTTTGGATGTAAGAAACGCTTTAGAAACTCAAAATTTTCGCAGTTCTAATGCTCGAAACGAATAACTAGAACGGCCCAGGGGAAAAGTGCGCATACAGTTGTAATCGGGCGAGTTTCTACTTTCAGATGCAACAGAAATTTTGCGGATTGGTCAATCCGTTCGCGAGACATGGCCGTTTGGATGTAAGAAACGCTTTAGAAACTCAAAATTTTCGCAGTTCTAATGCTCGAAACGAATAACTAGAACGGCCCAGGGGAAAAGTGCGCATACCGTTGTAATCGGGCGAGTTTCTACTTTCAGATGCAACAGAAATTATGCGGATTGGTCAATCCGTTCGCGAGATTTGGCAGTTTGGAGGTAAGAAGCGCTTGAGGAACTCAAAATTTTCGCAGTTCTGATGCTCGAAACGAATAACTAGAACGGCCTAGGGGAAAAGTACCCATATCGATGTAATCGGGCGAGTATCTACTTTCAGATGCAACAGAAATTTTGCGGATTGGTCGATCCGTTCGCGAGATATGGCAGTTTGGAAGTAAGAAACGCTTGCGAAACCCAAAATTTTCGCAGTTCTGATGCTCGAAACGAATGACTAGAACGTCCTAGGGGAGAAGTACGCATACCGTTGTAATCGGGCGAGTTTCTACTTTCAGATGCAACAGAAATTATGCGGATTGGTCAATCCGTTCGCGAGATATGGCCGTTTGGATGTAAGAAACGCTTGAGAAACTCAAAATTTACGCAGTTCTGATGCTCGAAACGAATTACTAGAACGGCCTACGGGAAAAGTGCGCATACCGTTTTAATCGGGCGAGTTTCTACTTTCAGATGCAACAGAAATTTTGCGGATTGGTCAATCCGTTCGCGAGATATGGCAGTTTGGAGATAAGAAACGCTTGAGAAACTCAAAATTTTCGCAGTTCTGATGCTCGAAACGAATAACTAGAACGGCCTAGGGGAAAAGTGCGCATACCGTTGTAATCGGGCGAGTTTCTACTTTCAGATGCAACAGAAATTTTGCGGATCGGTCAATCCGTTCGCGAGATATGGCAGTTTGGATGTAAGAAACGCTTGAGAAACTCAAAATTTTCGCAGTTCTGATGCTCGAAAGGAATGACTAGAACGGCCTAGGGGAGAAGAACGCATACCGTTGAAATCGGGCGAGTTTCTACTTCCAAATGTAACAGAAATTTTGCGGATTGGTCAATCCGTTCGCGAGATATGGCCGTTTGGATGTAAGAAACGCTTTAGAAACTCAAAATTTTCGCAGTTCTGATGCTCGAAACGAATAACTAGAACGGCCCAGGGGAAAAGTGCGCATACCTTTGTAATCGGGCGAGTTTCTACTTTCAAATGCAACAGAAATTTTGCGGATTGGTAAATGCGTTCGCGAGATATGGCATTTTGGAGGTAAGAAACGCTTGAGAAACTCAAAATTTTCGCAGTTCTGATGCTCCAAACGAATAAATAGAACGGCCTAGGGGAGAAGTACGCATACCGTTCTAATCGGGCGAGTTTCTACTTTCAAATGCAACAGAAATTTTGCGGATTGGTCAATCCGTTCGCGAGATATGGCAGTTTGGAGGTAAGAAACGCTTGAGAAACTCAAAATTTTCGCAGTTCTGATGCTCGAAACGAATAACTAGAACGGCCTAGGGGAAAAGTGCGCATACCGTTTTAATCGGGCGAGTTTCTACTTTCAGATGCAACAGAAATTTTGCGGATCGGTCAATCCGTTCGCGAGATATGGCAGTTTGGATGTAAGAAACGCTTGAGAAACTCAAAATTGTCGCAGTTCTGATGCTCGAAACGAATGACTAGAACGTCCTAGGGGAGAAGTACGCATACCGTTGTAATCGGGCGAGTTTCTACTTTCAGATGCAACAGAAATTATGCGGATTGGTCTATCCGTTCGCGAGATATGGCCGTTTGGATGTAAGAAACGCTTTAGAAACTCAAAATTTTCGCAGTTCTGATGCTCGAAACGAATAACTAGAACGGCCCAGGGGAAAAGTGCGCATACCTTTGTAATCGGGCGAGTTTCTACTTTCAAATGCAACAGAAATTTTGCGGATTGGTAAATGCGTTCGCGAGATATGGCATTTTGGAGGTAAGAAACGCTTGAGAAACTCAAAATTTTCGCAGTTCTGATGCTCCAAACGAATAAATAGAACGGCCTAGGGGAAAACTACACCTACCGTTGTAATCGGGCGAGTTTCTACTTTCAGATGCAACAGAGGTTTTGCGGATTGGTCGATCCGTTCGCGAGATATGGCAGTTTGGAGGTAACAAACGCTTGAGAAACTCAAAATTTTCGCAGTTCTGATGCTCGAAACGAATAACTGGAACGGCCTAGGGGAAAACTACACATACCGTTGTAATCGGGCGAGTCTCTACTTTCAGATGCAACAGAAATTTTGCGGATTGGTCAATCCGTTCGCGAGATATGGCAGTTTGGAAGTAAGAAACGCTTGAGAATCTCAAAATTTTCGCAGTTCTGATGCTCGAAACGAATGACTAGAACGGTCTAGGGTAGAAGTACGCATACCGTTGTAATCGGGCGAGTTTCTACTTTCAGATGCAACAGAAATTTTGCGGATTGATCAATCCGTTCGCGAGATATGCCAGTTTGGAGATAAGAAACGCTTGAGAAACTCAAAATTTTCGCAGTTCTGATGCTCGAAACGAGTGACTAGAACGGCCTAGGGGAGAAGTACGCATACCGTTGTAATCGGGCGAGTTTCTACTTTCAGATGCAACAGAAATTTTGCGGATTGGTCGATCCGTTCGCGAGATATGGCAGTTTGGAGGTAAGAAACGCTTGCGAAACTCAAAATTTTCGCAGTTCTGATGCTCGAAACGAATGACTAGAACGTCCTAGGGGAGAAGTACGCATACCGTTGTAATCGGGCGAGTTTCTACTTTCAGATGCAACAGAAATTTTGCGGATTGGTCAATCCGTTCGCGAGATATGGCAGTTTGGAGGTAAGAAACGCTTGAGAAACTCAAAATTTTCGCAGTTCTGATTCTCGAAACGAATAACTAGAACGGCCTAGGGGAAAAGTGCGCATACCGTTGTAATCGGGCGAGTATCTACTTTCAGATGCAACAGAAATTTTGCGGATTGGTCGATCCGTTCGCGAGATATGGCAGTTTGGATGTAAGAAACGGTTGAGAAACTCAAAATTTACGCAGTTCTGATGCTCGAAACGAATAACTAGAACGGCCTACGGGAAAAGTGCGCATACCGTTGTAATCGGGCGAGTTTCTACTTTCAGATGCAACAGAAATTTTGCGGATTGGTCAATCCGTTTGCGAGATGTGGCAGTTTGGACGTAAGAAACGCTTGAGAAACTCAAAATTTTCGCAGTTCTGATGCTCGAAACGAATAACTAGAACGGCCTAGGGGAAAAGTACCCATACCGATGTAATCGGGCGAGTTTCTACTTTCAGATGCAACAGAAATTTTGCGGATTGGTCGATCCGTTCGCGAGATATGGCAGTTTGGAAGTAAGAAACGCTTGAGAAACTCAAAATTTTCGCAGTTCTGATGCTCGAAATGAATAACTAAGAAGGCCTAGGGGAAAAGTACGCATACCGATGTAATCGGGCGAGTTTCTACTTTCAGATGCAACAGAAATTTTGCGGATTGATCAATCCGTTCGCGAGATATGGCAGTTTGGAGATAAGAAACGCTTGAGAAACTCAAAATTTTCGCAGTTCTGATGCTCGAAACGCATGACTAGAACGGACTAGGGGAGAAGTACGCATACCGTTGTAATCGAGCGAGTTTCTACTTTCAGATGCAACAGAAATTATGCGGATTGGTCAATCCGTTCGCGAGATATGGCAGTTTGGAGGTAACAAACGCTTGAGGAACTCAAAATTTTCGCAGTTCTGATGCTCGAAACGAATAACTAGAACGGCCTAGGGGAAAACTACACATACCGTTGTAATCGGGCGAGTTTCTACTTTCAGATGCAACAGAAATTTTGCGGATTGATCAATCCGTTCGCGAGATATTGCAGTTTGGAGGTAAGAAACGCTTGAGAAACTCAAAATTTTCGCAGTTCTGATGCTCGAAACGAATAACTAGAACGGCCTAGGGGAAAAGTGCGCATACTCTTGTAATCGGGCGAGATTCTACTTTCAGATGCAACAGAAATTTTGCGGATTGATCAATCCGTTCGCGAGATATGGCAGTTTGGAGATAAGAAACGCTTTAGAAACTCAAAATTTTCGCAGTTCTGAAGCTCGAAACGAATAACTAGAACGGCCCAGGGGAAAAGTGCGCATACCGTTGTAATCGGGCGAGTTTCTACTATCAAATGCAACAGAAATTTTGCGGATTGTTCAATCCGTTCGCGAGATATAGCAGTTTGGAGGTAACACACGCTTGAGAAACTCAAAATTTTCGCTGTTCCTATGCTCGAAATGAATAACTGGAACAGCCTAGGGGAAAACTACACATACCGTTGTAATCGGGCGAGTCTCTACGTTCAGATGCAACAGAAATTTTGCGGATTGGTCAATCCGTTCGCGAGATGTGGCAGTTTGGAGGTAAGAAACGCTTGAGAAACTCAAAATTTTCGCAGTTCTGATGCTCGAAACGAATGACTAGAACGGCCTAGGGGAGAAGTACGCATACCGTTGTAATCGGGCGAGTTTCTACTTCCAAATGCAACAGAAATTTTGCGGATTGGTCAATCCGTTCGCGAGATATGGCAGTTTGGAGGTAAGAAACGCTTGAGAAACTCAAAATTTTCGCAGTTCTGATGCTCGAAACGAATAAATAGAACGGCCTAGGGGAAAAGTACCCATACCGATGTAATCGGGCGAGTTTCTACTTTCAGATGCAACAGAAATTTTGCGGATTGGTCGATCCGTTCGCGAGATAAGGCAGTTTGGAAGTAAGAAACGCTTGAGAAACTCAAAATTTTCCCAGTTCTGATGCTCGAAACGAATAACTAGAACGGCCTAGGGGAAAAGTACCCATACCGATGTAATCGGGCGAGTTTCTACTTTCAGATGCAACAGAAATTTTGCGGATTGGTCGATCCGTTCGCGAGATAAGGCAGTTTGGAAGTAAGAAACGCTTGAGAAACTCAAAATTTTCGCAGTTCTGATGATCGAAACGAATAACTAAGAAGGCCTAGGGGAAAAGTACGCATACCGATGTAATCGGGCGAGTTTCTACTATCAGATGCAACAGAAATTTTGCGGATTGATCAATCCGTTCGCGAGATATGGCAGTTTGGAGATAAGAAACGCTTGAGAAACTCAAAATTTTCGCAGTTCTGATGCTCGAAACGAATGACTAGAACGGACTAGGGGAGAAGTACGCATACCGTTGTAATCGAGCGAGTTTCTACTTTCAGATGCAACAGAAATTACGCGGATTGGTCAATCCGTTCGCGAGATATGGCAGTTTGGAGGTAAGAAACGCTTGAGAAACTCAAAATTTTCGCAGTTCTGATGCTCGAAACGAATAACTAGAACGGCCTAGGGGAAAAGTACCCATACCGATGTAATCGGGCGAGTTTCTACTTTCAGATGCAACAGAAATTTTACGGATTGGTCGATCCGTTCGCGAGATATGGCAGTTTGGAAGTAAGAAACGCTTGAGAAACTCAAAATTTTCGCAGTTCTGATGCTCGAAACGAATAACTAAGAAGGCCTAGGGGAAAAGTACGCATACCGATGTAATCGGGCGAGTTTCTACTTTCAGATGCAACAGAAATTTTGCGGATTGATCAATCCGTTCGCGAGATATGGCAGTTTGGAGATAAGAAACGCTTGAGAAACTCAAAATTTTCGCAGTTCTGATGCTCGAAACGAATGACTAGAACGGACTAGGGGAGAAGTACGCATACCGTTGTAATCGAGCGAGTTTCTACTTTCAGATGCAACAGAAATTATGCGGATTGGTCAATCCGTTCGCGAGATATGGCAGTTTGGAGGTAAGAAACGCTTGAGGAACTCAAAATTTTCGCAGTTCTGATGCTCGAAACGAATAACTAGAACGTCCTAGGGGAAAACTACACATACCGTTGTAATCGGGCGAGTTTCTACTTTCAGGCAAAACAGAAATTTTGCGGATTGGTCAATCCGTTTGCGAGATGCGGCAGTTTGGAGGTAAGAAACGCTTGAGAAACTCAAAATTTGCGCAGTTCTGATGCTCGAAACGAATAACTAGAGCGGCCTAGGGGAGAAGTACGCATACCGTTGTAATCGGGCGAGTTTCTACTTTCAGATGCAACAGAAATTATGCGGATTGGTCAATCCGTTCGCGAGATATGGCCGTTTGGATGTAAGAAACGCTTGAGAAACTCAAAATTTACGCAGTTCTGATGCTCGAAACGAATAACTAGAACGGCCTACGGGAAAAGTGCGCATACCGTTGTAATCGGGCGAGTTTCTACTTTCAGATGCAACAGAAATTATGCGGATTGGTCAATCCGTTCGCGAGATATGGCAGTTTGGAGGTAAGAAACGCTTGAGAAACTCAAAATTTTCGCAGTTCTGAAGCTCGAAACGAATAACTAGAACGGCCTAGGGCAAAAGTACCCATACCGATGTAATCGGGCGAGTATCTGCTTTCAGATGCAACAGAAATTTTGCGGATTGGTCGATCCGTTCGCGAGATATGGCAGTTTGGAAGTAAGAAACGCTTGCGAAACTCAAAATTTTCGCAGTTCTGATGCTCGAAACGAATGACTAGAACGTCCTAGGGGAGAAGTACGCATACCGTTGTAATCGGGCGAGTTTCTACTTTCAGATGCAACAGAAATTATGCGGATTGGACAATCCGTTCGCGAGATATGGCCGTTTGGATGTAAGAAACGCTTGAGAAACTCAAAATTTACGCAGTTCTGATGCTCGAAACGAATAACTAGAACGGCCTACGGGAAAAGTGCGCATACCGTTGTAATCGGGCGAGTTTCTACTTTCAGATGCAACAGAAATTTTGCGGATTGGTCAATCCGTTTGCGAGATGTGGCAGTTTGGACGTAAGAAACGCTTGAGAAACTCAAAATTTTCGCAGTTCTAATGCTCGAAACGAATAACTAGAACGGCCTAGGGGAAAAGTACCCATACCGATGTAATCGGGCGAGTTTCTACTTTCAGACGCAACAGAAATTTTGCGGATTGGTCGATCCGTTCGCGAGATAAGGCAGTTTGGAAGTAAGAAACGCTTGAGAAACTCAAAATTTTCGCAGTTCTGATGCTCGAAACGAATAACTAGAACGGCCTAGGGGAAAAGTACCCATACCGATGTAATCGGGCGAGTTTCTACTTTCAGATGCAACAGAAATTTTGCGGATTGGTCGATCCGTTCGCGAGATAAGGCTGTTTGGAAGTAAGAAACGCTTGAGAAACTCAAAATTTTCGCAGTTCTGATGCTCGAAACGAATAACTAAGAAGGCCTAGGGGAAAAGTACGCATACCGATGTAATCGGGCGAGTTTCAACTATCAGATGCAACAGAAATTTTGCGGATTGATCAATCCGTTCGCGAGATATGGCAGTTTGGATATAAGAAACGCTTGAGAAACTCAAAATTTTCGCAGTTCTGATGCTCGAAACGAATGACTAGAACGGACTAGGGGAGAAGTACGCATACCGTTGTAATCGAGCGAGTTTCTACTTTCAGATGCAACAGAAATTATGCGGATTGGTCAATCCGTTCGCGAGATATGGCAGTTTGGAGGTAAGAAACGCTTGAGAAACTCAAAATTTTCGCAGTTCTGATGCTCGAAACGAATAACTAGAACGGCCTAGGGGAAAAGTACCCATACCGATGTAATCGGGCGAGTTTCTACTTTCAGATGCAACAGAAATTTTGCGGATTGGTCGATCCGTTCGCGAGATATGGCAGTTTGGAAGTAAGAAACGCTTGAGAAACTCAAAATTTTCGCAGTTCTGATGCTCGAAACGAATAACTAAGAAGGCCTAGGGGAAAAGTACGCATACCGATGTAATCGGGCGAGTTTCTACTTTCAGATGCAACAGAAATTTTGCGGATTGATCAATCCGTTCGCGAGATATGGCGGTTTGGAGATAAGAAACGCTTGAGAAACTCAAAATTTTCGCAGTTCTGATGCTCGAAACGAATGACTAGAACGGACTAGGGGAGAAGTACGCATACCGTTGTAATCGAGCGAGTTTCTACTTTCAGATGCAACAGAAATTATGCGGATTGGTCAATCCGTTCGCGAGATATGGCAGTTTGGAGGTAAGAAACGCTTGAGGAACTCAAAATTTTCGCAGTTCTGATGCTCGAAACGAATAACTAGAACGGCCTAGGGGAAAACTACACATACCGTTGTAATCGGGCGAGTTTCTACTTTCAGGCAAAACAGAAATTTTGCGGATTGGTCAATCCGTTTGCGAGATATGGCAGTTTCGAGGTAAGAAACGCTTCAGAAGCTCAAAATTTTCGCAGTTCTGATGCTCGAAACGAATAACTAGAACGGCCTAGGGGAAAAGTGCGCATACCGTTGTAATCGGGCGAGATTCTACTTTCAGGTGCAACAGAAATTTTGCGCATCGGTCAATCCGTTCGCGAGATATGGCAGTTTGGATGTAAGAAACGCTTGAGGAACTCAAAATTTTCGCAGTTCTGATGCACGAAACGAACAACTGGAACGGCCTAGGGGAAAACTACACATACCGTTGAAATCGGGCGAGTTTCTACTTTCAGATGCAACAGAAATTATGCGGATTGGACAATCCGTTCGCGAGATATGGCCGTTTGGATGTAAGAAACGCTTGAGAAACTCAAAATTTACGCAGTTCTGATGCTCGAAACGAATAACTAGAACGGCCTACGGGAAAAGTGCGCATACCGTTGTAATCGGGCGAGTTTCTACTTTCAGATGCAACAGAAATTTTGCGGATTGGTCAATCCGTTTGCGAGATGTGGCAGTTTGGACGTAAGAAACGCTTGAGAAACTCAAAATTTTCGCAGTTCTGATGCTCGAAACGAATGACTAGAACGGACTAGGGGAGAAGTACGCATACCGTTGTAATCGAGCGAGTTTCTACTTTCAGATGCAACAGAAATTATGCGGATTGGTCAATCCGTTCGCGAGATATGGCAGTTTGGAGGTAAGAAACGCTTGAGAAACTCAAAATTTTCGCAGTTCTGATGCTCGAAACGAATAACTAGAACGGCCTAGGGGAAAAGTACCCATACCGATGTAATCGGGCGAGTTTCTACTTTCAGATGCAACAGAAATTTTGCGGATTGGTCGATCCGTTCGCGAGATATGGCAGTTTGGAAGTAAGAAACGCTTGAGAAACTCAAAATTTTCGCAGTTCTGATGCTCGAAACGAATAACTAAGAAGGCCTAGGGGAAAAGTACGCATACCGATGTAATCGGGCGAGTTTCTACTTTCAGATGCAACAGAAATTTTGCGGATTGATCAATCCGTTCGCGAGATATGGCAGTTTGGAGATAAGAAACGCTTGAGAAACTCAAAATTTTCGCAGTTCTGATGCTCGAAACGAATGACTAGAACGGACTAGGGGAGAAGTACGCATACCGTTGTAATCGAGCGAGTTTCTACTTTCAGATGCAACAGAAATTATGCGGATTGGTGAATCCGTTCGCGAGATATGGCAGTTTGGAGGTAAGAAACGCTTGAGGAACTCAAAATTTTCGCAGTTCTGATGCTCGAAACGAATAACTAGAACGGCCTAGGGGAAAACTACACATACCGTTGTAATCGGGCGAGTTTCTACTTTCAGGCAAAACAGAAATTTTGCGGATTGGTCAATCCGTTTGCGAGATGCGGCAGTTTGGAGGTAAGAAACGCTTGAGAAACTCAAAATTTGCGCAGTTCTGATGCTCGAAACGAATAACTAGAGCGGCCTAGGGGAGAAGTACGCATACCGTTGTAATCGGGCGAGTTTCTACTTTCAGATGCAACAGAAATTATGCGGATTGGTCAATCCGTTCGCGAGATATGGCAGTTTGGAGGTAAGAAACGCTTGAGGAACTCAAAATTTTCGCAGTTCTGATGCTCGAAACGAATAACTAGAACGGCCTAGGGGAAAACTACACATACCGCTGTAATCGGGCGAGTTTCTTCTTTCAGATGCAACAGAAATTTTGCGGATTGATCAATCCGTTCATGAGATATGGCAGTTTCGAGGTAAGAAACGCTTCAGAAGCTCAAAATTTTCGCAGTTCTGATGCTCGAAACGAATAACTAGAACGGCCTAGGGGAAAAGTGCGCATACCGTTGTAATCGGGCGAGATTCTACTTTCAGGTGCAACAGAAATTTTGCGCATCGGTCAATCCGTTCGCGAGATATGGCAGTTTGGATGTAAGAAACGCTTGAGGAACTCAAAATTTTCGCAGTTCTGATGCACGAAACGAACAACTGGAACGGCCTAGGGGAAAACTACACATACCGTTGTAATCGGGCGAGTTTCTACTTTCAGATGCAACAGAAATTATGCGGATTGGACAATCCGTTCGCGAGATATGGCCGTTTGGATGTAAGAAACGCTTGAGAAACTCAAAATTTACGCAGTTCTGATGCTCGAAACGAATAACTAGAACGGCCTACGGGAAAAGTGCGCATACCGTTGTAATCGGGCGAGTTTCTACTTTCAGATGCAACAGAAATTTTGCGGATTGGTCAATCCGTTTGCGAGATGTGGCAGTTTGGACGTAAGAAACGCTTGAGAAACTCAAAATTTTCGCAGTTCTAATGCTCGAAACGAATAACTAGAACGGCCTAGGGGAAAAGTACCCATACCGATGTAATCGGGCGAGTTTCTACTTTCAGATGCAACAGAAATTTTGCGGATTGGTCGATCCGTTCGCGAGATAAGGCAGTTTGGAAGTAAGAAACGCTTGAGAAACTCAAAATTTTCGCAGTTCTGATGCTCGAAACGAATAACTAGAACGGCCTAGGGGAAAAGTACCCATACCGATGTAATCGGGCGAGTTTCTACTTTCAGATGCAACAGAAATTTTGCGGATTGGTCGATCCGTTCGCGAGATAAGGCAGTTTGGAAGTAAGAAACGCTTGAGAAACTCAAAATTTTCGCAGTTCTGATGCTCGAAACGAATAACTAAGAAGGCCTAGGGGAAAAGTACGCATACCGATGTAATCGGGCGAGTATCTACTATCAGATGCAACAGAAATTTTGCGGATTGATCAATCCGTTCATGAGATATGGCAGTTTCGAGGTAAGAAACGCTTCAGAAGCTCAAAATTTTCGCAGTTCTGATGCTCGAAACGAATAACTAGAACGGCCTAGGGGAAAAGTGCGCATACCGTTGTAATCGGGCGAGATTCTACTTTCAGGTGCAACAGAAATTTTGCGCATCGGTCAATCCGTTCGCGAGATATGGCAGTTTGGAAGTAAGAAACGCTTGAGAAACTCAAAATTTTCGCAGTTCTGATGCTCGAAACGAATAACTAGAACGGCCTAGGGGAAAAGTACCCATACCGATGTAATCGGGCGAGTTTCTACTTTCAGATGCAACAGAAATTTTGCGGATTGGTCGATCCGTTCGCGAGATAAGGCAGTTTGGAAGTAAGAAACGCTTGAGAAACTCAAAATTTTCGCAGTTCTATTGCTCGAAACGAATAACTAAGAAGGCCTAGGGGAAAAGTACGCATACCGATGTAATCGGGCGAGTTTCTACTATCAGATGCAACAGAAATTTTGCGGATTGATCAATCCGTTCGCGAGATATGGCAGTTTGGAGATAAGAAACGCTTGAGAAACTCAAAATTTTCGCAGTTCTGATGCTCGAAACGAATGACTAGAACGGACTATGGGAGAAGTACGCATACCGTTGTAATCGAGCGAGTTTCTACTTTCAGATGCAACAGAAATTATGCGGATTGGTCAATCCGTTCGCGAGATATGGCAGTTTGGAGGTAAGAAACGCTTGAGAAACTCAAAATTTTCGCAGTTCTGATGCTCGAAACGAATAACTAGAACGGCCTAGGGGAAAAGTACCCATACCGATGTAATCGGGCGAGTTTCTACTTTCAGATGCAACAGAAATTTTGCGGATTGGTCGATCCGTTCGCGAGATATGGCAGTTTGGAAGTAAGAAACGCTTGAGAAACTCAAAATTTTCGCAGTTCTGATGCTCGAAACGAATAACTAAGAAGGCCTAGGGGAAAAGTACGCATACCGATGTAATCGGGCGAGTTTCTACTTTCAGATGCAACAGAAATTTTGCGGATTGATCAATCCGTTCGCGAGATATGGCAGTTTGGAGATAAGAAACGCTTGAGAAACTCAAAATTTTCGCAGTTCTGATGCTCGAAACGAATGACCAGAACGGACTAGGGGAGAAGTACGCATACCGTTGTAATCGAGCGAGTTTCTACTTTCAGATGCAATAGAAATTATGCGGATTGGTCAATCCGTTCGCGAGATATGGCAGTTTGGAGGTAAGAAACGCTTGAGAAACTCAAAATTTTCGCAGTTCTGATGCTCGAAACGAATAACTAGAACGGCCTAGGGGAAAACTACACATACCGTTGTAATCGGGCGAGTTTCTACTTTCAGGCAAAACAGAAATTTTGCGGATTGGTCAATCCGTTTGCGAGATGCGGCAGTTTGGAGGTAAGAAACGCTTGAGAAACTCAAAATTTGCGCAGTTCTGATGCTCGAAACGAATAACTAGAGCGGCCTAGGGGAGAAGTACGCATACCGTTGTAATCGGGCGAGTTTCTACTTTCAGATGCAACAGAAATTATGCGGATTGGTCAATCCGGTCGCGAGATATGGCAGTTTGGAGGTAAGAAACGCTTGAGGAACTCAAAATTTTCGCAGTTCTGATGCTCGAAACGAACAACTAGAACGGCCTAGGGGAAAACTACACATACCGCTGTAATCGGGCGAGTTTCTTCTTTCAGATGCAACAGAAATTTTGCGGATTGATCAATCCGTTCATGAGATATGGCAGTTTGGAGGTAAGAAACGCTTGAGGAACTCAAAATTTTCGCAGTTCTGATGCTCGAAACGAATAACTAGAACGGCCTAGGGGAAAACTACACATACCGTTGTAATCGGGCGAGTTTCTACTTTCAGGCAAAACAGAAATTTTGCGGATTGGTCAATCCGTTTGCGAGATGCGGCAGTTTGGAGGTAAGAAACGCTTGAGAAACTCAAAATTTGCGCAGTTCTGATGCTCGAAACGAATAACTAGAGCGGCCTAGGGGAGAAGTACGCATACCGTTGTAATCGGGCGAGTTTCTACTTTCAGATGCAACAGAAATTATGCGGATTGGTCAATCCGTTCGCGAGATATGGCAGTTTGGAGGTAAGAAACGCTTGAGGAACTCAAAATTTTCGCAGTTCTGATGCTCGAAACGAATAACTAGAACGGCCTAGGGGAAAACTACACATACCGCTGTAATCGGGCGAGTTTCTTCTTTCAGATGCAACAGAAATTTTGCGGATTGATCAATCCGTTCATGAGATATGGCAGTTTCGAGGTAAGAAACGCTTCAGAAGCTCAAAATTTTCGCAGTTCTGATGCTCGAAACGAATAACTAGAACGGCCTAGGGGAAAACTACACATACCGTTGTAATCGGGCGAGTTTCTACTTTCAGGCAAAACAGAAATTTTGCGGATTGGTCAATCTGTTTGCGAGATGCGGCAGTTTGGAGGTAAGAAACGCTTGAGAAACTCAAAATTTGCGCAGTTCTGATGCTCGAAACGAATAACTAGAGCGGCCTAGGGGAGAAGTACGCATACCGTTGTAATCGGGCGAGTTTCTACTTTCAGATGCAACAGAAATTATGCGGATTGGTCAATCCGTTCGCGAGATATGGCAGTTTGGAGGTAAGAAACGCTTGAGGAACTCAAAATTTTCGCAGTTCTGATGCTCGAAACGAACAACTAGAACGGCCTAGGGGAAAACTACACATACCGCTGTAATCGGGCGAGTTTCTTCTTTCAGATGCAACAGAAATTTTGCGGATTGATCAATCCGTTCATGAGATATGGCAGTTTGGAGGTAAGAAACGCTTGAGGAACTCAAAATTTTCGCAGTTCTGATGCTCGAAACGAATAACTAGAACGGCCTAGGGGAAAACTACACATACCGTTGTAATCGGGCGAGTTTCTACTTTCAGGCAAAACAGAAATTTTGCGGATTGGTCAATCCGTTTGCGAGATGCGGCAGTTTGGAGGTAAGAAACGCTTGAGAAACTCAAAATTTGCGCAGTTCTGATGCTCGAAACGAATAACTAGAGCGGCCTAGGGGAGAAGTACGCATACCGTTGTAATCGGGCGAGTTTCTACTTTCAGATGCAACAGAAATTATGCGGATTGGTCAATCCGTTCGCGAGATATGGCAGTTTGGAGGTAAGAAACGCTTGAGGAACTCAAAATTTTCGCAGTTCTGATGCTCGAAACGAATAACTAGAACGGCCTAGGGGAAAACTACACATACCGCTGTAATCGGGCGAGTTTCTTCTTTCAGATGCAACAGAAATTTTGCGGATTGATCAATCCGTTCATGAGATATGGCAGTTTCGAGGTAAGAAACGCTTCAGAAGCTCAAAATTTTCGCAGTTCTGATGCTCGAAACGAATAACTAGAACGGCCTAGGGGAAAAGTGCGCATACCGTTGTAATCGGGCGAGATTCTACTTTCAGGTGCAACAGAAATTTTGCGCATCGGTCAATCCGTTCGCGAGATATGGCAGTTTGGATGTAAGAAACGCTTGAGAAACTCAAAATTTACGCAGTTCTGATGCTCGAAACGAATAACTAGAACGGCCTACGGGAAAAGTGCGCATACCGTTGTAATCGGGCGAGTTTCTACTTTCAGATGCGACAGAAATTTTGCGGATTGGTCAATCCGTTTGCGAGATGTGGCAGTTTGGACGTAAGAAACGCTTGAGAAACTCAAAATTTTCGCAGTTCTAATGCTCGAAACGAATAACTAGAACGGCCTAGGGGAAAAGTACCCATACCGATGTAATCGGGCGAGTTTCTACTTTCAGATGCAACAGAAATTTTGCGGATTGGTCGATCCGTTCGCGAGATAAGGCAGTTTGGAAGTAAGAAACGCTTGAGAAACTCAAAATTTTCGCAGTTCTGATGCTCGAAACGAATAACTAGAACGGCCTAGGGGAAAAGTACCCATACCGATGTAATCGGGCGAGTTTCTACTTTCAGATGCAACAGAAATTTTGCGGATTGGTCGATCCGTTCGCGAGATAAGGCAGTTTGGAAGTAAGAAACGCTTGAGAAACTCAAAATTTTCGCAGTTCTGATGCTCGAAACGAATAACTAAGAAGGCCTAGGGGAAAAGTACGCATACCGATGTAATCGGGCGAGTTTCTACTATCAGATGGAACAGAAATTTTGCGGATTGATCAATCCGTTCGCGAGATATGGCAGTTTGGAGATAAGAAACGCTTGAGAAACTCAAAATTTTCGCAGTTCTGATGCTCGAAACGAATGACTAGAACGGACTAGGGGAGAAGTACGCATACCGTTGTAATCGAGCGAGTTTCTACTTTCAGATGCAACAGAAATTATGCGGATTGGTCAATCCGTTCGCGAGATATGGCAGTTTGGAGGTAAGAAACGCTTGAGAAACTCAAAATTTTCGCAGTTCTGATGCTCGAAACGAATAACTAGAACGGCCTAGGGGAAAAGTACCCATACCGATGTAATCGGGCGAGTTTCTACTTTCAGATGCAACAGAAATTTTGCGGATTGGTCGATCCGTTCGCGAGATATGGCAGTTTGGAAGTAAGAAACGCTTGAGAAACTCAAAATTTTCGCAGTTCTGATGCTCGAAACGAATAACTAAGAAGGCCTAGGGGAAAAGTACGCATACCGATGTAATCGGGCGAGTTTCTACTTTCAGATGCAACAGAAATTTTGCGGATTGATCAATCCGTTCGCGAGATATGGCAGTTTGGAGATAAGAAACGCTTGAGAAACTCAAAATTTTCGCAGTTCTGATGCTCGAAACGAATGACTAGAACGGACTAGGGGAGAAGTACGCATACCGTTGTAATCGAGCGAGTTTCTACTTTCAGATGCAACAGAAATTATGCGGATTGGTCAATCCGTTCGCGAGATATGGCAGTTTGGAGGTAAGAAACGCTTGAGGAACTCAAAATTTTCGCAGTTCTGATGCTCGAAACGAATAACTAGAACGGCCTAGGGGAAAACTACACATACCGTTGTAATCGGGCGAGTTTCTACTTTCAGGCAAAACAGAAATTTTGCGGATTGGTCAATCCGTTTGCGAGATGCGGCAGTTTGGAGGTAAGAAACGCTTGAGAAACTCAAAATTTGCGCAGTTCTGATGCTCGAAACGAATAACTAGAGCGGCCTAGGGGAGAAGTACGCATACCGTTGTAATCGGGCGAGTTTCTACTTTCAGATGCAACAGAAATTATGCGGATTGGTCAATCCGTTCGCGAGATATGGCAGTTTGGAGGTAAGAAACGCTTGAGGAACTCAAAATTTTCGCAGTTCTGATGCTCGAAACGAATAACTAGAACGGCCTAGGGGAAAACTACACATACCGCTGTAATCGGGCGAGTTTCTTCTTTCAGATGCAACAGAAATTTTGCGGATTGATCAATCCGTTCATGAGATATGGCAGTTTGGAGGTAAGAAACGCTTGAGGAACTCAAAATTTTCGCAGTTCTGATGCTCGAAACGAATAACTAGAACGGCCTAGGGGAAAACTACACATACCGTTGTAATCGGGCGAGTTTCTACTTTCAGGCAAAACAGAAATTTTGCGGATTGGTCAATCCGTTTGCGAGATGCGGCAGTTTGGAGGTAAGAAACGCTTGAGAAACTCAAAATTTGCGCAGTTCTGATGCTCGAAACGAATAACTAGAGCGGCCTAGGGGAGAAGTACGCATACCGTTGTAATCGGGCGAGTTTCTACTTTCAGATGCAACAGAAATTATGCGGATTGGTCAATCCGTTCGCGAGATATGGCAGTTTGGAAGTAAGAAACGCTTGAGGAACTCAAAATTTTCGCAGTTCTGATGCTCGAAACGAATAACTAGAACGGCCCAGGGGAAAAGTGCGCATACCGTTGTAATCGGGCGAGTTTCTTCTTTCAGATGCAACAGAAATTTTGCGGATCGGTCAATCCGTTCGCGAGATATGGCAGTTTGGATGTAAGAAACGCTTGAGGAACTCAAAATTTTCGCAGTTCTGATGCTCGAAACGAACAACTAGAACGGCCTAGGGGAAAACTACACATACCGTTGTAATCGGGCGAGTTTCTACTTTCAGGCAAAACAGAAATTTTGCGGATTGGTCAATCCGTTTGCGAGATGCGGCAGTTTGGAGGTAAGAAACGCTTGAGAAACTCAAAATTTGCGCAGTTCTGATGCTCGAAACGAATAACTAGAGCGGCCTAGGGGAGAAGTACGCATACCGTTGTAATCGGGCGAGTTTCTACTTTCAGATGCAACAGAAATTATGCGGATTGGTCAATCCGTTCGCGAGATATGGCAGTTTGGAGGTAAGAAACGCTTGAGGAACTCAAAATTTTCGCAGTTCTGATGCTCGAAACGAATAACTAGAACGGCCTAGGGGAAAACTACACATACCGCTGTAATCGGGCGAGTTTCTTCTTTCAGATGCAACAGAAATTTTGCGGATTGATCAATCCGTTCATGAGATATGGCAGTTTCGAGGTAAGAAACGCTTCAGAAGCTCAAAATTTTCGCAGTTCTGATGCTCGAAACGAATAACTAGAACGGCCTAGGGGAAAAGTGCGCATACCGTTGTAATCGGGCGAGATTCTACTTTCAGGTGCAACAGAAATTTTGCGCATCGGTCAATCCGTTCGCGAGATATGGCAGTTTGGATGTAAGAAACGCTTGAGAAACTCAAAATTTACGCAGTTCTGATGCTCGAAACGAATAACTAGAACGGCCTACGGGAAAAGTGCGCATACCGTTGTAATCGGGCGAGTTTCTACTTTCAGATGCGACAGAAATTTTGCGGATTGGTCAATCCGTTTGCGAGATGTGGCAGTTTGGACGTAAGAAACGCTTGAGAAACTCAAAATTTTCGCAGTTCTAATGCTCGAAACGAATAACTAGAACGGCCTAGGGGAAAAGTACCCATACCGATGTAATCGGGCGAGTTTCTACTTTCAGATGCAACAGAAATTTTGCGGATTGGTCGATCCGTTCGCGAGATAAGGCAGTTTGGAAGTAAGAAACGCTTGAGAAACTCAAAATTTTCGCAGTTCTGATGCTCGAAACGAATAACTAGAACGGCCTAGGGGAAAAGTACCCATACCGATGTAATCGGGCGAGTTTCTACTTTCAGATGCAACAGAAATTTTGCGGATTGGTCGATCCGTTCGCGAGATAAGGCAGTTTGGAAGTAAGAAACGCTTGAGAAACTCAAAATTTTCGCAGTTCTGATGCTCGAAACGAATAACTAAGAAGGCCTAGGGGAAAAGTACGCATACCGATGTAATCGGGCGAGTTTCTACTATCAGATGGAACAGAAATTTTGCGGATTGATCAATCCGTTCGCGAGATATGGCAGTTTGGAGATAAGAAACGCTTGAGAAACTCAAAATTTTCGCAGTTCTGATGCTCGAAACGAATGACTAGAACGGACTAGGGGAGAAGTACGCATACCGTTGTAATCGAGCGAGTTTCTACTTTCAGATGCAACAGAAATTATGCGGATTGGTCAATCCGTTCGCGAGATATGGCAGTTTGGAGGTAAGAAACGCTTGAGAAACTCAAAATTTTCGCAGTTCTGATGCTCGAAACGAATAACTAGAACGGCCTAGGGGAAAAGTACCCATACCGATGTAATCGGGCGAGTTTCTACTTTCAGATGCAACAGAAATTTTGCGGATTGGTCGATCCGTTCGCGAGATATGGCAGTTTGGAAGTAAGAAACGCTTGAGAAACTCAAAATTTTCGCAGTTCTGATGCTCGAAACGAATAACTAAGAAGGCCTAGGGGAAAAGTACGCATACCGATGTAATCGGGCGAGTTTCTACTTTCAGATGCAACAGAAATTTTGCGGATTGATCAATCCGTTCGCGAGATATGGCAGTTTGGAGATAAGAAACGCTTGAGAAACTCAAAATTTTCGCAGTTCTGATGCTCGAAACGAATGACTAGAACGGACTAGGGGAGAAGTACGCATACCGTTGTAATCGAGCGAGTTTCTACTTTCAGATGCAACAGAAATTATGCGGATTGGTCAATCCGTTCGCGAGATATGGCAGTTTGGAGGTAAGAAACGCTTGAGGAACTCAAAATTTTCGCAGTTCTGATGCTCGAAACGAATAACTAGAACGGCCTAGGGGAAAACTACACATACCGTTGTAATCGGGCGAGTTTCTACTTTCAGGCAAAACAGAAATTTTGCGGATTGGTCAATCCGTTTGCGAGATGCGGCAGTTTGGAGGTAAGAAACGCTTGAGAAACTCAAAATTTGCGCAGTTCTGATGCTCGAAACGAATAACTAGAGCGGCCTAGGGGAGAAGTACGCATACCGTTGTAATCGGGCGAGTTTCTACTTTCAGATGCAACAGAAATTATGCGGATTGGTCAATCCGTTCGCGAGATATGGCAGTTTGGAGGTAAGAAACGCTTGAGGAACTCAAAATTTTCGCAGTTCTGATGCTCGAAACGAATAACTAGAACGGCCTAGGGGAAAACTACACATACCGCTGTAATCGGGCGAGTTTCTTCTTTCAGATGCAACAGAAATTTTGCGGATTGATCAATCCGTTCATGAGATATGGCAGTTTGGAGGTAAGAAACGCTTGAGGAACTCAAAATTTTCGCAGTTCTGATGCTCGAAACGAATAACTAGAACGGCCTAGGGGAAAACTACACATACCGTTGTAATCGGGCGAGTTTCTACTTTCAGGCAAAACAGAAATTTTGCGGATTGGTCAATCCGTTTGCGAGATGCGGCAGTTTGGAGGTAAGAAACGCTCGAGAAACACAAAATTTGCGCAGTTCTGATGCTCGAAACGAATAACTAGAGCGGCCTAGGGGAGAAGTACGCATACCGTTGTAATCGGGCGAGTTTCTACTTTCAGATGCAACAGAAATTATGCGGATTGGTCAATCCGTTCGCGAGATATGGCAGTTTGGAGGTAAGAAACGCTTGAGGAACTCAAAATTTTCGCAGTTCTGATGCTCGAAACGAATAACTAGAACGGCCCAGGGGAAAAGTGCGCATACCGTTGTAATCGGGCGAGTTTCTTCTTTCAGATGCAACAGAAATTTTGCGGATCGGTCAATCCGTTCGCGAGATATGGCAGTTTGGATGTAAGAAACGCTTGAGAAACTCAAAATTTTCGCAGTTCTGATGCTCGAAACGAATAACTAGAACGGCCTAGGGGAAAAGTGCGCATACCGTTGTAATCGGGCGAGTTTCTACTTTCAGATGCAATAGAAATTTTGCGGATTGGTCGATCCGTTCGCGAGATATGGCAGTTTGGAGGTAAGAAACGCTTGCGAAACTCAAAATTTTCGCAGTTCTGATGCTCGAAACGAATGACTAGAACGTCCTAGGGGAGAAGTACGCATACCGTTGTAATCGGGCGAGTTTCTACTTTCAGATGCAACGGAAATTATGCGGATTGGTCAAACCGTTCGCAAGATATGGCCGTTTGGATGTAAGAAACGCTTGAGAAACTCAAAATTTACGCAGTTCTGATGCTCGAAACGAATAACTAGAACGGCCTAGGGGAAAAGTACCCATACCGATGTAATCGGGCGAGTTTCTACTTTCAGATGCAACAGAAATTTTGCGGATTGGTCGATCCGTTCGCGAGATAAGGCAGTTTGGAAGTAAGAAACGCTTGAGAAACTCAAAATTTTCGCAGTTCTGATGCTCGAAACGAATAACTAAGAAGGCCTAGGGGAAAAGTACGCATACCGATGTAATCGGGCGAGTTTCTACTATCAGATGGAACAGAAATTTTGCGGATTGATCAATCCGTTCGCGAGATATGGCAGTTTGGAGATAAGAAACGCTTGAGAAACTCAAAATTTTCGCAGTTCTGATGCTCGAAACGAATGACTAGAACGGACTAGGGGAGAAGTACGCATACCGTTGTAATCGAGCGAGTTTCTACTTTCAGATGCAACAGAAATTATGCGGATTGGTCAATCCGTTCGCGAGATATGGCAGTTTGGAGGTAAGAAACGCTTGAGAAACTCAAAATTTTCGCAGTTCTGATGCTCGAAACGAATAACTAGAACGGCCTAGGGGAAAAGTACCCATACCGATGTAATCGGGCGAGTTTCTACTTTCAGATGCAACAGAAATTTTGCGGATTGGTCGATCCGTTCGCGAGATATGGCAGTTTGGAAGTAAGAAACGCTTGAGAAACTCAAAATTTTCGCAGTTCTGATGCTCGAAACGAATAACTAAGAAGGCCTAGGGGAAAAGTACGCATACCGATGTAATCGGGCGAGTTTCTACTTTCAGATGCAACAGAAATTTTGCGGATTGATCAATCCGTTCGCGAGATATGGCAGTTTGGAGATAAGAAACGCTTGAGAAACTCAAAATTTTCGCAGTTCTGATGCTCGAAACGAATGACTAGAACGGACTAGGGGAGAAGTACGCATACCGATGTAATCGAGCGAGTTTCTACTTTCAGATGCAACAGAAATTATGCGGATTGGTCAATCCGTTCGCGAGATATGGCAGTTTGGAGGTAAGAAACGCTTGAGGAACTCAAAATTTTCGCAGTTCTGATGCTCGAAACGAATAACTAGAACGGCCTAGGGGAAAACTACACATACCGTTGTAATCGGGCGAGTTTCTACTTTCAGGCAAAACAGAAATTTTGCGGATTGGTCAATCCGTTTGCGAGATGCGGCAGTTTGGAGGTAAGAAACGCTTGAGAAACTCAAAATTTGCGCAGTTCTGATGCTCGAAACGAATAACTAGAGCGGCCTAGGGGAGAAGTACGCATACCGTTGTAATCGGGCGAGTTTCTACTTTCAGATGCAACAGAAATTATGCGGATTGGTCAATCCGTTCGCGAGATATGGCAGTTTGGAGGTAAGAAACGCTTGAGGAACTCAAAATTTTCGCAGTTCTGATGCTCGAAACGAATAACTAGAACGGCCTAGGGGAAAACTACACATACCGCTGTAATCGGGCGAGTTTCTTCTTTCAGATGCAACAGAAATTTTGCGGATTGATCAATCCGTTCATGAGATATGGCAGTTTGGAGGTAAGAAACGCTTGAGGAACTCAAAATTTTCGCAGTTCTGATGCTCGAAACGAATAACTAGAACGGCCTAGGGGAAAACTACACATACCGTTGTAATCGGGCGAGTTTCTACTTTCAGGCAAAACAGAAATTTTGCGGATTGGTCAATCCGTTTGCGAGATGCGGCAGTTTGGAGGTAAGAAACGCTTGAGAAACACAAAATTTGCGCAGTTCTGATGCTCGAAACGAATAACTAGAGCGGCCTAGGGGAGAAGTACGCATACCGTTGTAATCGGGCGAGTTTCTACTTTCAGATGCAACAGAAATTATGCGGATTGGTCAATCCGTTCGCGAGATATGGCAGTTTGGAGGTAAGAAACGCTTGAGGAACTCAAAATTTTCGCAGTTCTGATGCTCGAAACGAATAACTAGAACGGCCCAGGGGAAAAGTGCGCATACCGTTGTAATCGGGCGAGTTTCTTCTTTCAGATGCAACAGAAATTTTGCGGATCGGTCAATCCGTTCGCGAGATATGGCAGTTTGGATGTAAGAAACGCTTGAGAAACTCAAAATTTTCGCAGTTCTGATGCTCGAAACGAATAACTAGAACGGCCTAGGGGAAAAGTGCGCATACCGTTGTAATCGGGCGAGTTTCTACTTTCAGATGCAATAGAAATTTTGCGGATTGGTCGATCCGTTCGCGAGATATGGCAGTTTGGAGGTAAGAAACGCTTGCGAAACTCAAAATTTTCGCAGTTCTGATGCTCGAAACGAATGACTAGAACGTCCTAGGGGAGAAGTACGCATACCGTTGTAATCGGGCGAGTTTCTACTTTCAGATGCAACGGAAATTATGCGGATTGGTCAAACCGTTCGCGAGATATGGCCGTTTGGATGTAAGAAACGCTTGAGAAACTCAAAATTTACGCAGTTCTGATGCTCGAAACGAATAACTAGAACGGCCTAGGGGAAAAGTACCCATACCGATGTAATCGGGCGAGTTTCTACTTTCAGATGCAACAGAAATTTTGCGGATTGGTCGATCCGTTCGCGAGATAAGGCAGTTTGGAAGTAAGAAACGCTTGAGAAACTCAAAATTTTCGCAGTTCTGATGCTCGAAACGAATAACTAAGAAGGCCTAGGGGAAAAGTACGCATACCGATGTAATCGGGCGAGTTTCTACTATCAGATGGAACAGAAATTTTGCGGATTGATCAATCCGTTCGCGAGATATGGCAGTTTGGAGATAAGAAACGCTTGAGAAACTCAAAATTTTCGCAGTTCTGATGCTCGAAACGAATGACTAGAACGGACTAGGGGAGAAGTACGCATACCGTTGTAATCGAGCGAGTTTCTACTTTCAGATGCAACAGAAATTATGCGGATTGGTCAATCCGTTCGCGAGATATGGCAGTTTGGAGGTAAGAAACGCTTGAGAAACTCAAAATTTTCGCAGTTCTGATGCTCGAAACGAATAACTAGAACGGCCTAGGGGAAAAGTACCCATACCGATGTAATCGGGCGAGTTTCTACTTTCAGATGCAACAGAAATTTTGCGGATTGGTCGATCCGTTCGCGAGATATGGCAGTTTGGAAGTAAGAAACGCTTGAGAAACTCAAAATTTTCGCAGTTCTGATGCTCGAAACGAATAACTAAGAAGGCCTAGGGGAAAAGTACGCATACCGATGTAATCGGGCGAGTTTCTACTTTCAGATGCAACAGAAATTTTGCGGATTGATCAATCCGTTCGCGAGATATGGCAGTTTGGAGATAAGAAACGCTTGAGAAACTCAAAATTTTCGCAGTTCTGATGCTCGAAACGAATGACTAGAACGGACTAGGGGAGAAGTACGCATACCGTTGTAATCGAGCGAGTTTCTACTTTCAGATGCAACAGAAATTATGCGGATTGGTCAATCCGTTCGCGAGATATGGCAGTTTGGAGGTAAGAAACGCTTGAGGAACTCAAAATTTTCGCAGTTCTGATGCTCGAAACGAATAACTAGAACGGCCTAGGGGAAAACTACACATACCGTTGTAATCGGGCGAGTTTCTACTTTCAGGCAAAACAGAAATTTTGCGGATTGGTCAATCCGTTTGCGAGATGCGGCAGTTTGGAGGTAAGAAACGCTTGAGAAACTCAAAATTTGCGCAGTTCTGATGCTCGAAACGAATAACTAGAGCGGCCTAGGGGAGAAGTACGCATACCGTTGTAATCGGGCGAGTTTCTACTTTCAGATGCAACAGAAATTATGCGGATTGGTCAATCCGTTCGCGAGATATGGCAGTTTGGAGGTAAGAAACGCTTGAGGAACTCAAAATTTTCGCAGTTCTGATGCTCGAAACGAATAACTAGAACGGCCTAGGGGAAAACTACACATACCGCTGTAATCGGGCGAGTTTCTTCTTTCAGATGCAACAGAAATTTTGCGGATTGATCAATCCGTTCATGAGATATGGCAGTTTGGAGGTAAGAAACGCTTGAGGAACTCAAAATTTTCGCAGTTCTGATGCTCGAAACGAATAACTAGAACGGCCTAGGGGAAAACTACACATACCGTTGTAATCGGGCGAGTTTCTACTTTCAGGCAAAACAGAAATTTTGCGGATTGGTCAATCCGTTTGCGAGATGCGGCAGTTTGGAGGTAAGAAACGCTTGAGAAACTCAAAATTTGCGCAGTTCTGATGCTCGAAACGAATAACTAGAGCGGCCTAGGGGAGAAGTACGCATACCGTTGTAATCGGGCGAGTTTCTACTTTCAGATGCAACAGAAATTATGCGGATTGGTCAATCCGTTCGCGAGATATGGCAGTTTGGAGGTAAGAAACGCTTGAGGAACTCAAAATTTTCGCAGTTCTGATGCTCGAAACGAATAACTAGAACGGCCCAGGGGAAAAGTGCGCATACCGTTGTAATCGGGCGAGTTTCTTCTTTCAGATGCAACAGAAATTTTGCGGATCGGTCAATCCGTTCGCGAGATATGGCAGTTTGGATGTAAGAAACGCTTGAGAAACTCAAAATTTTCGCAGTTCTGATGCTCGAAACGAATAACTAGAACGGCCTAGGGGAAAAGTGCGCATACCGTTGTAATCGGGCGAGTTTCTACTTTCAGATGCAATAGAAATTTTGCGGATTGGTCGATCCGTTCGCGAGATATGGCAGTTTGGAGGTAAGAAACGCTTGCGAAACTCAAAATTTTCGCAGTTCTGATGCTCGAAACGAATGACTAGAACGTCCTAGGGGAGAAGTACGCATACCGTTGTAATCGGGCGAGTTTCTACTTTCAGATGCAACGGAAATTATGCGGATTGGTCAATCCGTTCGCGAGATATGGCCGTTTGGATGTAAGAAACGCTTGAGAAACTCAAAATTTACGCAGTTCTGATGCTCGAAACGAATAACTAGAACGGCCTACGGGAAAAGTGCGCATACCGTTGTAATCGGGCGAGTTTCTACTTTCAGATGCAACAGAAATTTTGCGGATTGGTCAATCCGTTCGCGAGATATGGCAGTTTGGACGTAAGAAACGCTTGAGAAACTCAAAATTTTCGCAGTTCTGATGCTCGAAACGAATAACTAGAACGGCCTAGGGGAAAAGTACCCATACCGATGTAATCGGGCGAGTTTCTACTTTCAGATGCAACAGAAATTTTGCGGATTGGTCGATCCGTTCGCGAGATATGGCAGTTTGGAAGTAAGAAACGTTTGAGAAACTCAAAATTTTCGCAGTTCTGATGCTCGAAACGAATGACTAGAACGGACTAGGGGAGAAGTACGCATACCGTTGTAATCGAGCGAGTTTCTACTTTCAGATGCAACAGAAATGATGTGGATTGTTCAATCCGTTCGCGAGATATGGCAGTTTGGAGGTAAGAAACGCTTGAGGAACTCAAAATTTTCGCAGTTCTGATGCTCGAAACGAATAACTAGAACGGCCTAGGGGAAAACTACACATACCGTTGTAATCGGGCGAGTTTCTACTTTCAGATGCAACAGAAATTTTGCGGATTGATCAATCCGTTCGCGAGATATTGCAGATTGGAGGTAAGAAACGCTTGAGAAACTCAAAATTTTCGCAGTTCTGATGCTCGAAACGATTAACTAGAACGGCCTAGGGGAAAAGTGCGCATACTCTTGTAATCGGGCGAGTTTCTACTTTCAGATGCAACAGAAATTTTGCGGATTGATCAATCCGTTCGCGAGATATGGCAGTTTGGAGATAAGAAACGCTTTAGAAACTCAAAGTTTTCGCAGTTCTGAAGCTCGAAACGAATAACTAGAACGGCCCAGGGGAAAAGTGCGCATACCGTTGTAATCGGGCGAGTTTCTACTATCAAATGCAACAGAAATTTTGCGGATTGGTCAATCCGTTCGCGAGATATAGCAGTTTGGAGGTAACACACGCTTGAGAAACTCAAAATTTTCGCAGTTCTGATGCTCGAAACGATTAACTAGAACGGCCTAGGGGAAAAGTGCGCATACTCTTGTAATCGGGCGAGTTTCTACTTTCAGATGCAACAGAAATTTTGCGGATTGATCAATCCGTTCGCGAGATATGGCAGTTTGGAGATAAGAAACGCTTTAGAAACTCAAAGTTTTCGCAGTTCTGAAGCTCGAAACGAATAACTAGAACGGCCCAGGGGAAAAGTGCGCATACCGTTGTAATCGGGCGAGTTTCTACTATCAAATGCAACAGAAATTTTGCGGATTGGTCAATCCGTTCGCGAGATATAGCAGTTTGGAGGTAACACACGCTTGAGAAACTCAAAATTTTCGCTGTTCCTATGCTCGAAACGAATAACTGGAACAGCCTAGGAGAAAACTACACATACCGTTGTAATCGGGCGAGTCTATACTTTCAGATGCAACAGAAATTTTGCGGATTGGTCAATCCGTTCGCGAGATGTGGCAGTTTGGAGGTAAGAAACGCTTGAGAAACTCAAAATTTTCGCAGTTCTGATGCTCGAAACGAATAACTAGAACGGCCTAGGGGAGAAGTACGCATACCGTTGTAATCGGGCGAGTTTCTACTTCCAAATGCAACAGAAATTTTGCGGATTGGTCAATCCGTTCGCGAGATATGGCAGTTTGGAGGTAAGAAACGCTTGAGAAACTCAAAATTTACGCAGTTCTGATGCTCGAAACGAATAACTAGAACGGCCTACGGGAAAAGTGCGCATACCGTTCTAATCGGGCGAGCTTCTACTTTCAGATGCAACAGAAATTTTGCGGATTGGTCAATCCGTTCGCGAGATATGGCAGTTTGGAGGTAAGAAACGCTTGAGAAACTCAAAATTTTCGCAGTTCTGATGCTCGAAACGAATAACTAAGAAGGCCTAGGGGAAAAGTACCCATACCGATGTAATCGGGCGAGTTTCTACTTTCAGATGCAACAGAAATTTTGCGGATTGGTCGATCCGTTCGCGAGATATGGCAGTTTGGAAGTAAGAAACGCTTGAGAAACTCGAAATTTTCGCAGTTCTGATGCTCGAAACGAATAACTAAGAAGGCCTAGGGGAAAAGTACGCATACCGATGTAATCGGGCGAGTTTCTACTTTCAGATGCAACAGAAATTTTGCGGATTGATCAATCCGTTCGCGAGATATGGCAGTTTGGAGATAAGAAACGCTTGAGAAACTCAAAATTTTCGCAGTTCTGATGCTCGAAACGAATGACTCGAACGGACTAGGGGAGAAGTACGCATACCGTTGTAATCGAGCGAGTTTCTACTTTCAGATGCAACAGAAATTATGCGGATTGGTCAAACCGTTCGCGAGATATGGCAGTTTGGAGGTAAGAAACGCTTGAGGAACTCAAAATTTTCGCAGTTCTGATGCTCGAAACGAATAACTAGAACGGCCTAGGGGAAAACTACACATACCGTTGTAATCGGGCGAGTTTCTACTTTCAGATGCAACAGAAATTATGCGGATTGGTCAATCCGTTCGCGAGATATGGCCGTTTGGATGTAAGAAACGCTTGAGAAACTCAAAATTTACGCAGTTCTGATGCTCGAAACGAATAACTAGAACGGCCTACGGGAAAAGTGCGCATACCGTTGTAATCGGGCGAGTTTCTACTTTCAGATGCAACAGAAATTTTGCGGATTGGTCGATCCGTTCGCGAGATATGGCAGTTTGGAAGTAAGAAACGCTTGCGAAACTCAAAATTTTCGCAGTTCTGATGCTCGAAACGAATGACTAGAACGTCCTAGGGGAGAAGTACGCATACCGTTGTAATCGGGCGAGTTTCTACTTTCAGATGCAACAGAAATTATGCGGATTGGTCGATCCGTTCGCGAGATATGGCAGTTTGGATGTAAGAAACGCTTGAGAAACTCAAAATTTACGCAGTTCTGATGCTCGAAACGAATAACTAGAACGGCCTACGGGAAAAGTGCGCATACCGTTGTAATCGGGCGAGTTTCTACTTTCAGATGCAACAGAAATTTTGCGGATTGGTCAATCCGTTCGCGAGATATGGCAGTTTGGAGGTAAGAAACGCTTGAGAAACTCAAAATTTTCGCAGTTCTGATTCTCGAAACGAATAACTAGAACGGCCTAGGGGAAAAGTGCGCATACCGTTGTAATCTGGCGAGTATCTACTTTCAGATGCAACAGAAATTTTGCGGATTGGTCGATCCGTTCGCGAGATATGGCAGTTTGGATGTAAGAAACGCTTGAGAAACTCAAAATTTACGCAGTTCTGATGCTCGAAACGAATAACTACAACGGCCTACGGGAAAAGTGCGCATACCGTTGTAATCGGGCGAGTTTCTACTTTCAGATGCAACAGAAATTTTGCGGATTGGTCAATCCGTTTGCGAGATGTGGCAGTTTGGACGTAAGAAACGCTTGAGAAACTCAAAATTTTCGCAGTTCTGATGCTCGAAACGAATAACTAGAACGGCCTAGGGGAAAAGTACCCATACCGATGTAATCGGGCGAGTTTCTACTTTCAGATGCAACAGAAATTTTGCGGATTGGTCGATCCGTTCGCGAGATATGGCAGTTTGGAAGTAAGAAACGTTTGAGAAACTCAAAATTTTCGCAGTTCTGATGCTCGAAACGAATGACTAGAACGGACTAGGGGAGAAGTACGCATACCGTTGTAATCGAGCGAGTTTCTACTTTCAGATGCAACAGAAATTATGTGGATTGGTCAATCCGTTCGCGAGATATGGCAGTTTGGAGGTAAGAAACGCTTGAGGAACTCAAAATTTTCGCAGTTCTGATGCTCGAAACGAATAACTAGAACGGCCTAGGGGAAAACTACACATACCGTTGTAATCGGGCGAGTTTCTACTTTCAGATGCAACAGAAATTTTGCGGATTGATCAATCCGTTCGCGAGATATTGCAGTTTGGAGGTAAGAAACGCTTGAGAAACTCAAAATTTTCGCAGTTCTGATGCTCGAAACGATTAACTAGAACGGCCTAGGGGAAAAGTGCGCATACTCTTGTAATCGGGCGAGTTTCTACTTTCAGATGCAACAGAAATTTTGCGGATTGATCAATCCGTTCGCGAGATATGGCAGTTTGGAGATAAGAAACGCTTTAGAAACTCAAAGTTTTCGCAGTTCTGAAGCTCGAAACGAATAACTAGAACGGCCCAGGGGAAAAGTGCGCATACCGTTGTAATCGGGCGAGTTTCTACTATCAAATGCAACAGAAATTTTGCGGATTGGTCAATCCGTTCGCGAGATATAGCAGTTTGGAGGTAACACACGCTTGAGAAACTCAAAATTTTCGCAGTTCTGATGCTCGAAACGATTAACTAGAACGGCCTAGGGGAAAAGTGCGCATACTCTTGTAATCGGGCGAGTTTCTACTTTCAGATGCAACAGAAATTTTGCGGATTGATCAATCCGTTCGCGAGATATGGCAGTTTGGAGGTAAGAAACGCTTGAGAAACTCAAAATTTTCGCAGTTCTGATGCTCGAAACGAATAACTAAGAAGGCCTAGGGGAAAAGTACCCATACCGATGTAATCGGGCGAGTTTCTACTTTCAGATGCAACAGAAATTTTGCGGATTGGTCGATCCGTTCGCGAGATATGGCAGTTTGGAAGTAAGAAACGCTTGAGAAACTCAAAATTTTCGCAGTTCTGATGCTCGAAACGAATAACTAAGAAGGCCTAGGGGAAAAGTACGCATACCGATGTAATCGGGCGAGTTTCTACTTTCAGATGCAACAGAAATTTTGCGGATTGATCAATCCGTTCGCGAGATATGGCAGTTTGGAGATAAGAAACGCTTGAGAAACTCAAAATTTTCGCAGTTCTGATGCTCGAAACGAATGACTCGAACGGACTAGGGGAGAAGTACGCATACCGTTGTAATCGAGCGAGTTTCTACTTTCAGATGCAACAGAAATTATGCGGATTGGTCAAACCGTTCGCGAGATATGGCAGTTTGGAGGTAAGAAACGCTTGAGGAACTCAAAATTTTCGCAGTTCTGATGCTCGAAACGAATAACTAGAACGGCCTAGGGGAAAACTACACATACCGTTGTAATCGGGCGAGTTTCTACTTTCAGATGCAACAGAAATTATGCGGATTGGTCAATCCGTTCGCGAGATATGGCCGTTTGGATGTAAGAAACGCTTGAGAAACTCAAAATTTACGCAGTTCTGATGCTCGAAACGAATAACTAGAACGGCCTACGGGAAAAGTGCGCATACCGTTGTAATCGGGCGAGTTTCTACTTTCAGATGCAACAGAAATTTTGCGGATTGGTCGATCCGTTCGCGAGATATGGCAGTTTGGAAGTAAGAAACGCTTGCGAAACTCAAAATTTTCGCAGTTCTGATGCTCGAAACGAATGACTAGAACGTCCTAGGGGAGAAGTACGCATACCGTTGTAATCGGGCGAGTTTCTACTTTCATATGCAACAGAAATTATGCGGATTGGTCGATCCGTTCGCGAGATATGGCAGTTTGGATGTAAGAAACGCTTGAGAAACTCAAAATTTACGCAGTTCTGATGCTCGAAACGAATAACTAGAACGGCCTACGGGAAAAGTGCGCATACCGTTGTAATCGGGCGAGTTTCTACTTTCAGATGCAACAGAAATTTTGCGGATTGGTCAATCCGTTTGCGAGATGTGGCAGTTTGGACGTAAGAAACGCTTGAGAAACTCAAAATTTTCGCAGTTCTGATGCTCGAAACGAATAACTAGAACGGCCTAGGGGAAAAGTACCCATACCGATGTAATCGGGCGAGTTTCTACTTTCAGATGCAACAGAAATTTTGCGGATTGGTCGATCCGTTCGCGAGATAAGGCAGTTTGGAAGTAAGAAACGCTTGAGAAACTCAAAATTTTCGCAGTTCTGATGCTCGAAACGAATAACTAAGAAGGCCTAGGGGAAAAGTACGCATACCGATGTAATCGGGCGAGTTTCTACTTTCAGATGCAACAGAAATTTTGCGGATTGATCAATCCGTTCGCGAGATATGGCAGTTTGGAGATAAGAAACGCTTGAGAAACTCAAAATTTTCGCAGTTCTGATGCTCGAAACGAATGACTAGAACGGACTAGGGGAGAAGTACGCATACCGTTGTAATCGAGCGAGTTTCTACTTCCAGATGCAACAGAAATTATGCGGATTGGTCAATCCGTTCGCGAGATATGGCAGTTTGGAGGTAAGAAACGCTTGAGAAACTCAAAATTTTCGCAGTTCTGATGCTCGAAACGAATAACTAAGAAGGCCTAGGGGAAAAGTACGCATACCGATGTAATCGGGCGAGTTTCTACTTTCAGATGCAACAGAAATTTTGCGGATTGATCAATCCGTTCGCGAGATATGGCAGTTTGGAGATAAGAAACGCTTGAGAAACTCAAAATTTTCGCAGTTCTGATGCTCGAAACGAATGACTAGAACGGACTAGGGGAGAAGTACGCATACCGTTGTAATCGAGCGAGTTTCTACTTTCAGATGCAACAGAAATTATGCGGATTGGTCAATCCGTTCGCGAGATATGGCAGTTTGGAGGTAAGAAACGCTTGAGGAACTCAAAATTTTCGCAGTTCTGATGCTCGAAACGAATAACTAGAACGGCCTAGGGGAAAACTACACATACCGTTGTAATCGGGCGAGTTTCTACTTTCAGATGCAACAGAAATTTTGCGGATTGATCAATCCGTTCGCGAGATATTGCAGTTTGGAGGTAAGAAACGCTTGAGAAACTCAAAATTTTCGCAGTTCTGATGCTCGAAACGATTAACTAGAACGGCCTAGGGGAAAAGTGCGCATACTCTTGTAATCGGGCGAGTTTCTACTTTCAGATGCAACAGAAATTTTGCGGATTGATCAATCCGTTCGCGAGATATGGCAGTTTGGAGATAAGAAACGCTTTAGAAACTCAAAATTTTCGCAGTTCTGAAGCTCAAAACGAATAACTAGAACGGCCCAGGGGAAAAGTGCGCATACCGTTGTAATCGGGCGAGTTTCTACTATCAAATGCAACAGAAATTTTGCGGATTGGTCAATCCGTTCGCGAGATATAGCAGTTTGGAGGTAACACACGCTTGAGAAACTCAAAATTTTCGCTGTTCCTATGCTCGAAACGAATAACTGGAACAGCCTAGGAGAAAACTACACATACCGTTGTAATCGGGCGAGTCTCTACTTTCAGATGCAACAGAAATTTTGCGGATTGGTCAATCCGTTCGCGAGATGTGGCAGTTTGGAGGTAAGAAACGCTTGAGAAACTCAAAATTTTCGCAGTTCTGATGCTCGAAACGAATGACTAGAACGGCCTAGGGGAGAAGTACGCATACCGTTGTAATCGGGCGAGTTTCTACTTCCAAATGCAACAGAAATTTTGCGGATTGGTCAATCCGTTCGCGAGATATGGCAGTTTGGAGGTAAGAAACGCTTGAGAAACTCAAAATTTTCGCAGTTCTGATGCTCGAAACGAATAACTAGAACGGCCTAGGGGAAAAGTACCCATACCGATGTAATCGGGCGAGTATCTACTTTCAGATGCAACAGAAATTTTGCGGATTGGTCGATCCGTTCGCGAGATATGGCAGTTTGGAAGTAAGAAACGCTTGCGAAACTCAAAATTTTCGCAGTTCTGATGCTCGAAACGAATGACTAGAACGTCCTAGGGGAGAAGTACGCATACCGTTGTAATCGGGCGAGTTTCTACTTTCAGATGCAACAGAAATTATGCGGATTGGTCGATCCGTTCGCGAGATATGGCAGTTTGGATGTAAGAAACGCTTGAGAAACTCAAAATTTACGGAGTTCTGATGCTCGAAACGAATAACTAGAACGGCCTACGGGAAAAGTGCGCATACCGTTGTAATCGGGCGAGTTTCTACTTTCAGATGCAACAGAAATTTTGCGGATTGGTCGATCCGTTCGCGAGATATGGCAGTTTGGAAGTAAGAAACGCTTGCGAAACTCAAAATTTTCGCAGTTCTGATGCTCGAAACGAATGACTAGAACGTCCTAGGGGAGAAGTACGCATGCCGTTGTAATCGGGCGAGTTTCTACTTTCAGATGCAACAGAAATTATGCGGATTGGTCGATCCGTTCGCGAGATATGGCAGTTTGGATGTAAGAAACGCTTGAGAAACTCAAAATTTACGCAGTTCTGATGCTCGAAACGAATAACTAGAACGGCCTACGGGAAAAGTGCGCATACCGTTGTAATCGGGCGAGTTTCTACTTTCAGATGCAACAGAAATTTTGCGGATTGGTCAATCCGTTTGCGAGATGTGGCAGTTTGGACGTAAGAAACGCTTGAGAAACTCAAAATTTTCGCAGTTCTGATGCTCGAAACGAATAACTAGAACGGCCTAGGGGAAAAGTACCCATACCGATGTAATCGGGCGAGTTTCTACTTTCAGATGCAACAGAAATTTTGCGGATTGGTCGATCCGTTCGCGAGATAAGGCAGTTTGGAAGTAAGAAACGCTTGAGAAACTCAAAATTTTCGCAGTTCTGATGCTCGAAACGAATAACTAAGAAGGCCTAGGGGAAAAGTACGCATACCGATGTAATCGGGCGAGTTTCTACTTTCAGATGCAACAGAAATTTTGCGGATTGATCAATCCGTTCGCGAGATATGGCAGTTTGGAGATAAGAAACGCTTGAGAAACTCAAAATTTTCGCAGTTCTGATGCTCGAAACGAATGACTAGAACGGACTAGGGGAGAAGTACGCATACCGTTGTAATCGAGCGAGTTTCTACTTCCAGATGCAACAGAAATTATGGGGATTGGTCAATCCGTTCGCGAGATATGGCAGTTTGGAGGTAAGAAACGCTTGAGAAACTCAAAATTTTCGCAGTTCTGATGCTCGAAACGAATAACTAAGAAGGCCTAGGGGAAAAGTACCCATACCGATGTAATCGGGCGAGTTTCTACTTTCAGATGCAACAGAAATTTTGCGGATTGGTCGATCCGTTCGCGAGATATGGCAGTTTGGAAGTAAGAAGCGCTTGAGAAACTCAAAATTTTCGCAGTTCTGATGCTCGAAACGAATAACTAAGAAGGCCTAGGGGAAAAGTACGCATACCGATGTAATCGGGCGAGTTTCTACTTTCAGATGCAACAGAAATTTTGCGGATTGATCAATCCGTTCGCGAGATATGGCAGTTTGGAGATAAGAAACGCTTGAGAAACTCAAAATTTTCGCAGTTCTGATGCTCGAAACGAATGACTCGAACGGACTAGGGGAGAAGTACGCATACCGTTGTAATCGAGCGAGTTTCTACTTTCAGATGCAACAGAAATTATGCGGATTGGTCAATCCGTTCGCGAGATATGGCAGTTTGGAGGTAAGAAACGCTTGAGGAACTCAAAATTTTCGCAGTTCTGATGCTCGAAACGAATAACTAGAACGGCCTAGGGGAAAACTACACATACCGTTGTAATCGGGCGAGTTTCTACTTTCAGATGCAACAGAAATTATGCGGATTGGTCAATCCGTTCGCGAGATATGGCCGTTTGGATGTAAGAAACGCTTGAGAAACTCAAAATTTACGCAGTTCTGATGCTCGAAACGAATAACTAGAACGGCCTACGGGAAAAGTGCGCATACCGTTGTAATCGGGCGAGTTTCTACTTTCAGATGCAACAGAAATTTTGCGGATTGGTCAATCCGTTTGCGAGATGTGGCAGTTTGGACGTAAGAAACGCTTGAGAAACTCAAAATTTTCGCAGTTCTGATGCTCGAAACGAATAACTAGAACGGCCTAGGGGAAAAGTACCCATACCGATGTAATCGGGCGAGTTTCTACTTTCAGATGCAACAGAAATTTTGCGGATTTGTCGATCCGTTCGCGAGATATGGCAGTTTGGAGGTAAGAAACGCTTGAGAAACTCAAAATTTGCGCAGTTCTGATGCTCGAAACGAATAACTAGAGCGGCCTAGGGGAAAAGTGCGCATACCGTTGTAATCGGGCGAGATTCTACTTTCAGATGCAACAGAAATTTTGCGGATCGGTCAATCCGTTCGCGAGATATGGCAGTTTGGATGTAAGAAACGCTTGAGGAACTCAAAATTTTCGCAGTTCTGATGCTCGAAACGAACAACTGGAACGGCCTAGGCGAAAACTACACATACCGTTGTAATCGGGCGAGTTTCTACTTTCAGATGCAACAGAAATTTTGCGGATTGGTCATTCCGTTCGCGAGATATGGCAGTTTGGAGGTAAGAAACGCTTGAGAAACTCAAAATTTTCGCAGTTCTGATGCTTGAAACGAATAACTAGAACGGCCTAGGGGAAAACTACACATACCGTTGTAATCGGGCGAGTTTCTACTTTCAGGCACAACAGAAATTTTGCGGATTGGTCAATCCGTTTGCGAGATGCGGCAGTTTGGAGGTAAGAAACGCTTGAGAAACTAAAAATTTTCGCAGTTCTGATGCTCGAAACGAGTAACTAGAACGGCCTAGGGGAAAAGTACGCATACCGTTGTAATGGGGCGAGTTTCTACTTTCAGATGCAACAGAAATTTTGCGGATTGGTCAATCCGTTCGCGAGATATGGCGGTTTGGACGTGAGAAACGCTTGAGAAACTCAAAATTTTCGCAGTTCTGATGCTCGAAACGAATGACTAGAACGGCCTATGGGAGAAGTACGCATACCGTTGTAATCGGGCGAGTTTCTACTTTCAGATGCAACAGAAATTATGCGGATTGGTCAATCCGTTCGCGAGATATGGCAGTTTGGAGGTAAGAAACGCTTGAGGAACTCAAAATTTTCGCAGTTCTGATGCTCGAAACGAATAACTAGAACGGCCTAGGGGAAAACTACACATACCGCTGTAATCGGGCGAGTTTCTTCTTTCAGATGCAACAGAAATTTTGCGGATTGATCAATCCGTTCATGAGATATGGCAGTTTCGAGGTAAGAAACGCTTCAGAAGCTCAAAATTTTCGCAGTTCTGATGCTCGAAACGAATAACTAGAACGGCCTAGGGGAAAACTACACATACCGTTGTAATCGGGCGAGTTTCTACTTTCAGATGCAACAGAAATTTTGCGGATTGATCAATCCGTTCGCGAGATATTGCAGTTTGGAGGTAAGAAACGCTTGAGAAACTCAAAATTTTCGCAGTTCTGATGCTCGAAACGAATAACTAGAACGGCCTAGGGGAAAAGTGCGCATACTCTTGTAATCGGGCGAGTTTCTACTTTCAGATGCAACAGAAATTTTGCGGATTGATCAATCCGTTCGCGAGATATGGCAGTTTGGAGATAAGAAACGCTTTAGAAACTCAAAATTTTCGCAGTTCTGAAGCTCGAAACGAATAACTAGAACGGCCCAGGGGAAAAGTGCGCATACCGTTGTAATCGGGCGAGTTTCTACTATCAAATGCAACAGAAATTTTGCGGATTGTTCAATCCGTTCGCGAGATATAGCAGTTTGGAGGTAACACACGCTTGAGAAACTCAAAATTTTCGCTGTTCCTATGCTCGAAACGAATAACTGGAACAGCCTAGGGGAAAACTACACATACCGTTGTAATCGGGCGAGTCTCTACTTTCAGATGCAACAGAAATTTTGCGGATTGGTCAATCCGTTCGCGAGATGTGGCAGTTTGGAGGTAAGAAACGCTTGAGACACTCAAAATTTTCGCAGTTCTGATGCTCGAAACGAATGACTAGAACGGCCTAGGGGAGAAGTACGCATACCGTTGTAATCGGGCGAGTTTCTACTTCCAAATGCAACAGAAATTTTGCGGATTGGTCAATCCGTTCGCGAGATATGGCAGTTTGGAGGTAAGAAACGCTTGAGAAACTCAAAATTTTCGCAGTTCTGATGCTCGAAACGAATAACTAGAACGGCCTAGGGGAAAAGTACCCATACCGATGTAATCGGGCGAGTATCTACTTTCAGATGCAACAGAAATTTTGCGGATTGGTCGATCCGTTCGCGAGATATGGCAGTTTGGAAGTAAGAAACGCTTGCGAAACTCAAAATTTTCGCAGTTCTGATGCTCGAAACGAATGACTAGAACGTCCTAGGGGAGAAGTACGCATACCGTTGTAATCGGGCGAGATTCTACTTTCAGATGCAACAGAAATTATGCGGATTGGTCGATCCGTTCGCGAGATATGGCAGTTTGGATGTAAGAAACGCTTGAGAAACTCAAAATTTACGGAGTTCTGATGCTCGAAACGAATAACTAGAACGGCCTACGGGAAAAGTGCGCATACCGTTGTAATCGGGCGAGTTTCTACTTTCAGATGCAACAGAAATTTTGCGGATTGGTCAATCCGTTTGCGAGATGTGGCAGTTTGGACGTAAGAAACGCTTGAGAAACTCAAAATTTTCGCAGTTCTGATGCTCGAAACGAATAACTAGAACGGCCTAGGGGAAAAGTACCCATACCGATGTAATCGGGCGAGTTTCTACTTTCAGATGCAACAGAAATTTTGCGGATTGGTCGATCCGTTCGCGAGATAAGGCAGTTTGGAAGTAAGAAACGCTTGAGAAACTCAAAATTTTCGCAGTTCTGATGCTCGAAACGAATAACTAAGAAGGCCTATGGGAAAAGTACGCATACCGATGTAATCGGGCGAGTTTCTACTTTCAGATGCAACAGAAATTTTGCGGATTGATCAATCCGTTCGCGAGATATGGCAGTTTGGAGATAAGAAACGCTTGAGAAACTCAAAATTTTCGCAGTTCTGATGCTCGAAACGAATGACTAGAACGGACTAGGGGAGAAGTACGCATACCGTTGTAATCGAGCGAGTTTCTACTTCCAGATGCAACAGAAATTATGCGGATTGGTCAATCCGTTCGCGAGATATGGCAGTTTGGAGGTAAGAAACGCTTGAGAAACTCAAAATTTTCGCAGTTCTGATGCTCGAAACGAATAACTAAGAAGGCCTAGGGGAAAAGTACCCATACCGATGTAATCGGGCGAGTTTCTACTTTCAGATGCAACAGAAATTTTGCGGATTGGTCGATCCGTTCGCGAGATATGGCAGTTTGGAAGTAAGAAACGCTTGAGAAACTCAAAATTTTCGCAGTTCTGATGCTCGAAACGAATAACTAAGAAGGCCTAGGGGAAAAGTACGCATACCGATGTAATCGGGCGAGTTTCTACTTTCAGATGCAACAGAAATTTTGCGGATTGATCAATCCGTTCGCGAGATATGTCAGTTTGGAGATAAGAAACGCTTGAGAAACTCAAAATTTTCGCAGTTCTGATGCTCGAAACGAATGACTCGAACGGACTAGGGGAGAAGTACGCATACCGTTGTAATCGAGCGAGTTTCTACTTTCAGATGCAACAGAAATTATGCGGATTGGTCAATCCGTTCGCGAGATATGGCAGTTTGGAGGTAAGAAACGCTTGAGGAACTCAAAATTTTCGCAGTTCTGATGCTCGAAACGAATAACTAGAACGGCCTAGGGGAAAACTACACATACCGTTGTAATCGGGCGAGTTTCTACTTTCAGATGCAACAGAAATTATGCGGATTGGTCAATCCGTTCGCGAGATATGGCCGTTTGGAGGTAAGAAACGCTTGAGAAACTCAAAATTTTCGCAGTTCTGATGCTCGAAACGAATAACTAAGAAGGCCTAGGGGAAAAGTACCCATACCGATGTAATCGGGCGAGTTTCTACTTTCAGATGCAACAGAAATTTTGCGGATTGATCAATCCGTTCGCGAGATATGGCAGTTTGGAGATAAGAAACGCTTGAGAAACTCAAAATTTTCGCAGTTCTGATGCTCGAAACGAATGACTAGAACGGACTAGGGGAGAAGTACGCATACCGTTGTAATCGAGCGAGTTTCTACTTCCAGATGCAACAGAAATTATGCGGATTGGTCAATCCGTTCGCGAGATATGGCAGTTTGGAGGTAAGAAACGCTTGAGAAACTCAAAATTTTCGCAGTTCTGATGCTCGAAACGAATAACTAAGAAGGCCTAGGGGAAAAGTACCCATACCGATGTAATCGGGCGAGTTTCTACTTTCAGATGCAACAGAAATTTTGCGGATTGGTCGATCCGTTCGCGAGATATGGCAGTTTGGAAGTAAGAAACGCTTGAGAAACTCAAAATTTTCGCAGTTCTGATGCTCGAAACGAATAACTAAGAAGGCCTAGGGGAAAAGTACGCATACCGATGTAATCGGGCGAGTTTCTACTTTCAGATGCAACAGAAATTTTGCGGATTGATCAATCCGTTCGCGAGATATGGCAGTTTGGAGATAAGAAACGCTTGAGAAACTCAAAATTTTCGCAGTTCTGATGCTCGAAACGAATGACTCGAACGGACTAGGGGAGAAGTACGCATACCGTTGTAATCGAGCGAGTTTCTACTTTCAGATGCAACAGAAATTATGCGGATTGGTCAATCCGTTCGCGAGATATGGCAGTTTGGAGGTAAGAAACGCTTGAGGAACTCAAAATTTTCGCAGTTCTGATGCTCGAAACGAATAACTAGAACGGCCTAGGGGAAAACTACACATACCGTTGTAATCGGGCGAGTTTCTACTTTCAGATGCAACAGAAATTATGCGGATTGGTCAATCCGTTCGCGAGATATGGCCGTTTGGATGTAAGAAACGCTTGAGAAACTCAAAATTTACGCAGTTCTGATGCTCGAAACGAATAACTAGAACGGCCTACGGGAAAAGTGCGCATACCGTTGTAATCGGGCGAGTTTCTACTTTCAGATGCAACAGAAATTTTGCGGATTGGTCGATCCGTTCGCGAGATATGGCAGTTTGGAAGTAAGAAACGCTTGCGAAACTCAAAATTTTCGCAGTTCTGATGCTCGAAACGAATGACTAGAACGTCCTAGGGGAGAAGTACGCATACCGTTGTAATCGGGCGAGTTTCTACTTTCAGATGCAACAGAAATTATGCGGATTGGTCGATCCGTTCGCGAGATATGGCAGTTTGGATGTAAGAAACGCTTGAGAAACTCAAAATTTACGCAGTTCTGATGCTCGAAACGAATAACTAGAACGGCATACGGGAAAAGTGCGCATACCGTTGTAATCGGGCGAGTTTCTACTTTCAGATGCAACAGAAATTTTGCGGATTGGTCAATCCGTTTGCGAGATGTGGCAGTTTGGACGTAGGAAACGCTTGAGAAACTCAAAATTTTCGCAGTTCTGATGCTCGAAACGAATAACTAGAACGGCCTAGGGGAAAAGTACCCATACCGATGTAATCGGGCGAGTTTCTACTTTCAGATGCAACAGAAATTTTGCGGATTGGTCGATCCGTTCGCGAGATAAGGCAGTTTGGAAGTAAGAAACGCTTGAGAAACTCAAAATTTTCGCAGTTCTGATGCTCGAAACGAATAACTAAGAAGGCCTAGGGGAAAAGTACGCATACCGATGTAATCGGGCGAGTTTCTACTTTCAGATGCAACAGAAATTTTGCGGATTGATCAATCCGTTCGCGAGATATGGCAGTTTGGAGATAAGAAACGCTTGAGAAACTCAAAATTTTCGCAGTTCTGATGCTCGAAACGAATGACTAGAACGGACTAGGGGAGAAGTACGCATACCGTTGTAATCGAGCGAGTTTCTACTTCCAGATGCAACAGAAATTATGCGGATTGGTCAATCCGTTCGCGAGATATGGCAGTTTGGAGGTAAGAAACGCTTGAGAAACTCAAAATTTTCGCAGTTCTGATGCTCGAAACGAATAACTAAGAAGGCCTAGGGGAAAAGTACCCATACCGATGTAATCGGGCGAGTTTCTACTTTCAGATGCAACAGAAATTTTGCGGATTGGTCGATCCGTTCGCGAGATATGGCAGTTTGGAAGTAAGAAGCGCTTGAGAAACTCAAAATTTTCGCAGTTCTGATGCTCGAAACGAATAACTAAGAAGGCCTAGGGGAAAAGTACGCATACCGATGTAATCGGGCGAGTTTCTACTTTCAGATGCAACAGAAATTTTGCGGATTGATCAATCCGTTCGCGAGATATGGCAGTTTGGAGATAAGAAACGCTTGAGAAACTCAAAATTTTCGCAGTTCTGATGCTCGAAACGAATGACTCGAACGGACTAGGGGAGAAGTACGCATACCGTTGTAATCGAGCGAGTTTCTACTTTCAGATGCAACAGAAATTATGCGGATTGGTCAATCCGTTCGCGAGATATGGCAGTTTGGAGGTAAGAAACGCTTGAGGAACTCAAAATTTTCGCAGTTCTGATGCTCGAAACGAATAACTAGAACGGCCTAGGGGAAAACTACACATACCGTTGTAATCGGGCGAGTTTCTACTTTCAGATGCAACAGAAATTATGCGGATTGGTCAATCCGTTCGCGAGATATGGCCGTTTGGATGTAAGAAACGCTTGAGAAACTCAAAATTTACGCAGTTCTGATGCTCGAAACGAATAACTAGAACGGCCTACGGGAAAAGTGCGCATACCGTTGTAATCGGGCGAGTTTCTACTTTCAGATGCAACAGAAATTTTGCGGATTGGTCAATCCGTTTGCGAGATGTGGCAGTTTGGACGTAAGAAACGCTTGAGAAACTCAAAATTTTCGCAGTTCTGATGCTCGAAACGAATAACTAGAACGGCCTAGGGGAAAAGTACCCATACCGATGTAATCGGGCGAGTTTCTACTTTCAGATGCAACAGAAATTTTGCGGATTGGTCGATCCGTTCGCGAGATATGGCAGTTTGGAGGTAAGAAACGCTTGAGAAACTCAAAATTTGCGCAGTTCTGATGCTCGAAACGAATAACTAGAACGGCCTAGGGGAAAACTACACATACCGTTGTAATCGGGCGAGTTTCTACTTTCAGATGCAACAGAAATTATGCGGATTGGTCAATCCGTTCGCGAGATATGGCCGTTTGGATGTAAGAAACGCTTGAGAAACTCAAAATTTACGCAGTTCTGATGCTCGAAACGAATAACTAGAACGGCCTACGGGAAAAGTGCGCATACCGTTGTAATCGGGCGAGTTTCTACTTTCAGATGCAACAGAAATTTTGCGGATTGGTCGATCCGTTCGCGAGATATGGCAGTTTGGAAGTAAGAAACGCTTGCGAAACTCAAAATTTTCGCAGTTCTGATGCTCGAAACGAATGACTAGAACGTCCTAGGGGAGAAGTACGCATACCGTTGTAATCGGGCGAGTTTCTACTTTCAGATGCAACAGAAATTATGCGGATTGGTCGATCCGTTCGCGAGATATGGCAGTTTGGATGTAAGAAACGCTTGAGAAACTCAAAATTTACGCAGTTCTGATGCTCGAAACGAATAACTAGAACGGCATACGGGAAAAGTGCGCATACCGTTGTAATCGGGCGAGTTTCTACTTTCAGATGCAACAGAAATTTTGCGGATTGGTCAATCCGTTTGCGAGATGTGGCAGTTTGGACGTAGGAAACGCTTGAGAAACTCAAAATTTTCGCAGTTCTGATGCTCGAAACGAATAACTAGAACGGCCTAGGGGAAAAGTACCCATACCGATGTAATCGGGCGAGTTTCTACTTTCAGATGCAACAGAAATTTTGCGGATTGGTCGATCCGTTCGCGAGATAAGGCAGTTTGGAAGTAAGAAACGCTTGAGAAACTCAAAATTTTCGCAGTTCTGATGCTCGAAACGAATAACTAAGAAGGCCTAGGGGAAAAGTACGCATACCGATGTAATCGGGCGAGTTTCTACTTTCAGATGCAACAGAAATTTTGCGGATTGATCAATCCGTTCGCGAGATATGGCAGTTTGGAGATAAGAAACGCTTGAGAAACTCAAAATTTTCGCAGTTCTGATGCTCGAAACGAATGACTAGAACGGACTAGGGGAGAAGTACGCATACCGTTGTAATCGAGCGAGTTTCTACTTCCAGATGCAACAGAAATTATGCGGATTGGTCAATCCGTTCGCGAGATATGGCAGTTTGGAGGTAAGAAACGCTTGAGAAACTCAAAATTTTCGCAGTTCTGATGCTCGAAACGTATAACTAAGAAGGCCTAGGGGAAAAGTACCCATACCGATGTAATCGGGCGAGTTTCTACTTTCAGATGCAACAGAAATTTTGCGGATTGATCAATCCGTTCGCGAGATATGGCAGTTTGGAGATAAGAAACGCTTGAGAAACTCAAAATTTTCGCAGTTCTGATGCTCGAAACGAATGACTCGAACGGACTAGGGGAGAAGTACGCATACCGTTGTAATCGAGCGAGTTTCTACTTTCAGATGCAACAGAAATTATGCGGATTGGTCAATCCGTTCGCGAGATATGGCAGTTTGGAGGTAAGAAACGCTTGAGGAACTCAAAATTTTCGCAGTTCTGATGCTCGAAACGAATAACTAGAACGGCCTAGGGGAAAACTACACATACCGTTGTAATCGGGCGAGTTTCTACTTTCAGATGCAACAGAAATTATGCGGATTGGTCAATCCGTTCGCGAGATATGGCCGTTTGGATGTAAGAAACGCTTGAGAAACTCAAAATTTACGCAGTTCTGATGCTCGAAACGAATAACTAGAACGGCCTACGGGAAAAGTGCGCATACCGTTGTAATCGGGCGAGTTTCTACTTTCAGATGCAACAGAAATTTTGCGGATTGGTCAATCCGTTTGCGAGATGTGGCAGTTTGGACGTAAGAAACGCTTGAGAAACTCAAAATTTTCGCAGTTCTGATGCTCGAAACGAATAACTAGAACGGCCTAGGGGAAAAGTACCCATACCGATGTAATCGGGCGAGTTTCTACTTTCAGATGCAACAGAAATTTTGCGGATTGGTCGATCCGTTCGCGAGATATGGCAGTTTGGAGGTAAGAAACGCTTGAGAAACTCAAAATTTGCGCAGTTCTGATGCTCGAAACGAATAACTAGAGCGGCCTAGGGGAAAAGTGCGCATACCGTTGTAATCGGGCGAGATTCTACTTTCAGATGCAACAGAAATTTTGCGGATCGGTCAATCCGTTCGCGAGATATGGCAGTTTGGATGTAAGAAACGCTTGAGGAACTCAAAATTTTCGCAGTTCTGATGCTCGAAACGAACAACTGGAACGGCCTAGGCGAAAACTACACATACCGTTGTAATCGGGCGAGTTTCTACTTTCAGATGCAACAGAAATTTTGCGGATTGGTCATTCCGTTCGCGAGATATGGCAGTTTGGAAGTAAGAAACGCTTGAGAAACTCAAAATTTTCGCAGTTCTGATGCTCGAAACGAATAACTAAGAAGGCCTAGGGGAAAAGTACGCATACCGATGTAATCGGGCGAGTTTCTACTTTCAGATGCAACAGAAATTTTGCGGATTGATCAATCCGTTCGCGAGATATGGCAGTTTGGAGATAAGAAACGCTTGAGAAACTCAAAATTTTCGCAGTTCTGATGCTCGAAACGAATGACTAGAACGGACTAGGGGAGAAGTACGCATACCGTTGTAATCGAGCGAGTTTCTACTTCCAGATGCAACAGAAATTATGCGGATTGGTCAATCCGTTCGCGAGATATGGCAGTTTGGAGGTAAGAAACGCTTGAGAAACTCAAAATTTTCGCAGTTCTGATGCTCGAAACGAATAACTAAGAAGGCCTAGGGGAAAAGTACCCATACCGATGTAATCGGGCGAGTTTCTACTTTCAGATGCAACAGAAATTTTGCGGATTGGTCGATCCGTTCGCGAGATATGGCAGTTTGGAAGTAAGAAGCGCTTGAGAAACTCAAAATTTTCGCAGTTCTGATGCTCGAAACGAATAACTAAGAAGGCCTAGGGGAAAAGTACGCATACCGATGTAATCGGGCGAGTTTCTACTTTCAGATGCAACAGAAATTTTGCGGATTGATCAATCCGTTCGCGAGATATGGCAGTTTGGAGATAAGAAACGCTTGAGAAAGTCAAAATTTTCGCAGTTCTGATGCTCGAAACGAATGACTCGAACGGACTAGGGGAGAAGTACGCATACCGTTGTAATCGAGCGAGTTTCTACTTTCAGATGCAACAGAAATTATGCGGATTGGTCAATCCGTTCGCGAGATGTGGCAGTTTGGACGTAAGAAACGCTTGAGAAACTCAAAATTTTCGCAGTTCTGATGCTCGAAACGAATAACTAGAACGGCCTAGGGGAAAAGTACCCATACCGATGTAATCGGGCGAGTTTCTACTTTCAGATGCAACAGAAATTTTGCGGATTGGTCGATCCGTTCGCGAGATATGGCAGTTTGGAGGTAAGAAACGCTTGAGAAACTCAAAATTTGCGCAGTTCTGATGCTCGAAACGAATAACTAGAGCGGCCTAGGGGAAAAGTGCGCATACCGTTGTAATCGGGCGAGATTCTACTTTCAGATGCAACAGAAATTTTGCGGATCGGTCAATCCGTTCGCGAGATATGGCAGTTTGGATGTAAGAAACGCTTGAGGAACTCAAAATCTTCGCAGTTCTGATGCTCGAAACGAACAACTGGAACGGCCTAGGCGAAAACTACACATACCGTTGTAATCGGGCGAGTTTCTACTTTCAGATGCAACAGAAATTTTGCGGATTGGTCATTCCGTTCGCGAGATATGGCAGTTTGGAGGTAAGAAACGCTTGAGAAACTCAAAATTTTCGCAGTTCTGATGCTTGAAACGAATAACTAGAACGGCCTAGGGGAAAACTACACATACCGTTGTAATCGGGCGAGTTTCTACTTTCAGGCACAACAGAAATTTTGCGGATTGGTCAATCCGTTTGCGAGATGCGGCAGTTTGGAGGTAAGAAACGCTTGAGAAACTAAAAATTTTCGCAGTTCTGATGCTCGAAACGAGTAACTAGAACGGCCTAGGGGAAAAGTACGCATACCGTTGTAATGGGGCGAGTTTCTACTTTCAGATGCAACAGAAATTTTGCGGATTGGTCAATCCGTTCGCGAGATATGGCGGTTTGGACGTGAGAAACGCTTGAGAAACTCAAAATTTTCGCAGTTCTGATGCTCGAAACGAATGACTAGAACGGCCTAGGGGAGAAGTACGCATACCGTTGTAATCGGGCGAGTTTCTACTTTCAGATGCAACAGAAATTATGCGGATTGGTCAATCCGTTCGCGAGATATGGCAGTTTGGAGGTAAGAAACGCTTGAGGAACTCAAAATTTTCGCAGTTCTGATGCTCGAAACGAATAACTAGAACGGCCTAGGGGAAAACTACACATACCGCTGTAATCGGGCGAGTTTCTTCTTTCAGATGCAACAGAAATTTTGCGGATTGATCAATCCGTTCATGAGATATGGCAGTTTCGAGGTAAGAAACGCTTCAGAAGCTCAAAATTTTCGCAGTTCTGATGCTCGAAACGAATAACTAGAACGGCCTAGGGGAAAAGTGCGCATACCGTTGTAATCGGGCGAGATTCTACTTTCAGATGCAACAGAAATTTTGCGCATCGGTCAATCCGTTCGCGAGATATGGCAGTTTGGAAGTAAGAAACGCTTGAGAAACTCAAAATTTTCGCAGTTCTGATGCTCGAAACGAATGACTAGAACGGTCTAGGGGAGAAGTACGCATACCGTTGTAAGCGGGCGAGTTTCTACTTTCAGATGCAACAGAAATTTTGCGGATTGATCAATCCGTTCGCGAGATATGCCAGTTTGGAGATAAGAAACGCTTGAGAAACTCAAAATTTTCGCAGTTCTGATGCTCGAAACGAATAACTAGAGCGGCCTAGGGGAAAAGTGCGCATACCGTTGTAATCGGGCGAGATTCTACTTTCAGATGCAACAGAAATTTTGCGGATCGGTCAATCCGTTCGCGAGATATGGCAGTTTGGATGTAAGAAACGCTTGAGGAACTCAAAATTTTCGCAGTTCTGATGCTCGAAACGAACAACTGGAACGGCCTAGGCGAAAACTACACATACTGTTGTAATCGGGCGAGTTTCTACTTTCAGATGCAACAGAAATTTTGCGGATTGGTCATTCCGTTCGCGAGATATGGCAGTTTGGAGGTAAGAAACGCTTGAGAAACTCAAAATTTTCGCAGTTCTGATGCTTGAAACGAATAACTAGAACGGCCTAGGGGAAAAGTGCGCATACCGTTGTAATCGGGCGAGTTTCTACTTTCAGGCACAACAGAAATTTTGCGGATTGGTCAATCCGTTTGCGAGATGCGGCAGTTTGGAGGTAAGAAACGCTTGAGAAACTAAAAATTTTCGCAGTTCTGATGCTCGAAACGAGTAACTAGAACGGCCTAGGGGAAAAGTACGCATACCGTTGTAATGGGGCGAGTTTCTACTTTCAGATGCAACAGAAATTATGCGGATTGGTCAATCCGTTCGCGAGATATGGCAGTTTGGAGGTAAGAAACGCTTGAGGAACTCAAAATTTTCGCAGTTCTGATGCTCGAAACGAATAACTAGAACGGCCTAGGGGAAAACTACACATACCGCTGTAATCGGGCGAGTTTCTTCTTTCAGATGCAACAGAAATTTTGCGGATTGATCAATCCGTTCATGAGATATGGCAGTTTCGAGGTAAGAAACGCTTCAGAAGCTCAAAATTTTCGCAGTTCTGATGCTCGAAACGAATAACTAGAACGGCCTAGGGGAAAAGTGCGCATACCGTTGTAATCGGGCGAGATTCTACTTTCAGATGCAACAGAAATTTTGCGCATCGGTCAATCCGTTCGCGAGATATGGCAGTTTGGAAGTAAGAAACGCTTGAGAAACTCAAAATTTTCGCAGTTCTGATGCTCGAAACGAGTAACTAGAACGGCCTAGGGGAAAAGTGCGCATACCGTTGTAATCGGGCGAGATTCTACTTTCAGATGCAACAGAAATTTTGCGCATCGGTCAATCCGTTCGCGAGATATGGCAGTTTGGAAGTAAGAAACGCTTGAGAAACTCAAAATTTTCGCAGTTCTGATGCTCGAAACGAATGACTAGAACGGTCTAGGGGAGAAGTACGCATACCGTTGTAAGCGGGCGAGTTTCTACTTTCAGATGCAACAGAAATTTTGCGGATTGATCAATCCGTTCGCGAGATATGCCAGTTTGGAGATAAGAAACGCTTGAGAAACTCAAAATTTTCGCAGTTCTGATGCTCGAAACGAATAACTAGAACGGCCTAGGGGAAAAGTACCCATACCGATGTAATCGGGCGAGTTTCTACTTTCAGATGCAACAGAAATTTTGCGGATTGGTCGATCCGTTCGCGAGATATGGCAGTTTGGAGGTAAGAAACGCTTGAGAAACTCAAAATTTGCGCAGTTCTGATGCTCGAAACGAATAACTAGAGCGGCCTAGGGGAAAAGTGCGCATACCGTTGTAATCGGGCGAGATTCTACTTTCAGATGCAACAGAAATTTTGCGGATCGGTCAATCCGTTCGCGAGATATGGCAGTTTGGATGTAAGAAACGCTTGAGGAACTCAAAATTTTCGCAGTTCTGATGCTCGAAACGAACAACTGGAACGGCCTAGGCGAAAACTACACATACCGTTGTAATCGGGCGAGTTTCTACTTTCAGATGCAACAGAAATTTTGCGGATTGGTCATTCCGTTCGCGAGATATGGCAGTTTGGAGGTAAGAAACGCTTGAGAAACTCAAAATTTTCGCAGTTCTGATGCTTGAAACGAATAACTAGAACGGCCTAGGGGAAAAGTGCGCATACCGTTGTAATCGGGCGAGTTTCTACTTTCAGGCACAACAGAAATTTTGCGGATTGGTCAATCCGTTTGCGAGATGCGGCAGTTTGGAGGTAAGAAACGCTTGAGAAACTAAAAATTTTCGCAGTTCTGATGCTCGAAACGAGTAACTAGAACGGCCTAGGGGAAAAGTACGCATACCGTTGTAATGGGGCGAGTTTCTACTTTCAGATGCAACAGAAATTATGCGGATTGGTCAATCCGTTCGCGAGATATGGCAGTTTGGAGGTAAGAAACGCTTGAGGAACTCAAAATTTTCGCAGTTCTGATGCTCGAAACGAATAACTAGAACGGCCTAGGGGAAAACTACACATACCGCTGTAATCGGGCGAGTTTCTTCTTTCAGATGCAACAGAAATTTTGCGGATTGATCAATCCGTTCATGAGATATGGCAGTTTCGAGGTAAGAAACGCTTCAGAAGCTCAAAATTTTCGCAGTTCTGATGCTCGAAACGAATAACTAGAACGGCCTAGGGGAAAAGTGCGCATACCGTTGTAATCGGGCGAGATTCTACTTTCAGATGCAACAGAAATTTTGCGCATCGGTCAATCCGTTCGCGAGATATGGCAGTTTGGAAGTAAGAAACGCTTGAGAAACTCAAAATTTTCGCAGTTCTGATGCTCGAAACGAATGACTAGAACGGTCTAGGGGAGAAGTACGCATACCGTTGTAAGCGGGCGAGTTTCTACTTTCAGATGCAACAGAAATTTTGCGGATTGATCAATCCGTTCGCGAGATATGCCAGTTTGGAGATAAGAAACGCTTGAGAAACTCAAAATTTTCGCAGGTCTGATGCTCGAAACGAGTGACTAGAACGGCCTAGGGGAGAAGTACGCATACCGTTGTAATCGGGCGGGGTTCTACTTTCAAATGCAACAGAAATGTTGCGGATTGGTCAATCCGTTCGCGAGATATGGCAGTTTGGAGGTAAGAAACGCATGAGAAACTCAAAATTTTCGCAGTTCTGATGCTCGAAACGAATAACTAGAACGGCCTAGGGGAAAAGTGCGCATATCGTTGTAATCGGGCGAGTTTCTTCTTTCAGATGCAACAGAAATTTTGCGGATCAGTCAATCCGTTCGCGAGATATGGCAGTTTGGATGTAAGAAACGCTTGAGAAACTCAAAATTTTCGCAGTTCTGATGCTCGAAACGAATAACTGGAACGGCCTAGGGGAGAAGTACGCATACCGTTGTAATCGCGCGAGCTTCTACTTTCAGATGCAACAGAAATTTTGCGGATCGGTCAATCCGTTCGCGAGATATGGCAGTTTGGATGTAAGAAACGCTTGAGGAACTCAAAATTTTCGCAGTTCTGATGCTCGAAACGAATAACTAGAACGGCCCAGGGGAAAAGTGCGCATACCGTTGTAATCGGGCGAGTTTCTTCTTTCAGATGCAACAGAAATTTTGCGGATCGGTCAATCCGTTCGCGAGATATGGCAGTTTGGAAGTAAGAAACGCTCGAGAAACTCAAAATTTTCGCAGTTCTGATGCTCGAAATGAATAACTAAGAAGGCCTAGGGGAAAAGTACGCATACAGATGTAATCGGGCGAGTTTCTACTTTCAGAAGCAACAGAAATTTTGCGGATTGATCAATCCGTTCGCGAGATATGGCAGTTTGGAGATAAGAAACGCTTGAGAAACTCAAAATTTTCGCAGTTCTGATGCTCGAAACGAATGACTAGAACGAACTAGGGGAGAAGTACGCATACCGTTGTAATCGAGCGAGTTTCTACTTTCAGATGCAACAGAAATTATGCGGATTGGTCAATCCGTTCGCGAGATATGGCAGTTTGGAGGTAAGAAACGCTTGAGGAACTCAAAATTTTCGCAGTTCTGATGCTCGAAACGAATAACTAGAACGGCCTAGGGGAAAACTACACATACCGTTGTAATCGGGCGAGTTTCTACTTTCAGATGCAACAGAAATTTTGCGGATTGATCAATCCGTTCGCGAGATATTGCAGTTTGGAGGTAAGAAACGCTTGAGAAACTCAAAATTTTCGCAGTTCTGATGCTCGAAACGAATAACTAGAACGGCCTAGGGGAAAAGTGCGCATACTCTTGTAATCGGGCGAGTTTCTACTTTCAGATGCAACAGAAATTTTGCGGATTGATCAATCCGTTCGCGAGATATGGCAGTTTGGAGATAAGAAACGCTTTAGAAACTCAAAATTTTCGCAGTTCTGAAGCTCGAAACGAATAACTAGAACGGCCCAGGGGAAAAGTGCGCATACCGTTGTAATAGGGCGAGTTTCTACTATCAAATGCAACAGAAATTTTGCGGATTGTTCAATCCGTTCGCGAGATATAGCAGTTTGGAGGTAACACACGCTTGAGAAACTCAAAATTTTCGCTGTTCCTATGCTCGAAACGAATAACTGGAACAGCCTAGGGGAAAACTACACATACCGTTGTAATCGGGCGAGTCTCTACTTTCAGATGCAACAGAAATTTTGCGGATTGGTCAATCCGTTCGCGAGATGTGGCAGTTTGGAGGTAAGAAACGCTTGAGAAACTCAAAATTTTCGCAGTTCTGATGCTCGAAACGAATGACTAGAACGGCCTAGGGGAGAAGTACGCATACCGTTGTAATCGGGCGAGTTTCTACTTCCAAATGCAACAGAAATTTTGCGGATTGGTCAATCCGTTCGCGAGATATGGCAGTTTGGAGGTAAGAAACGCTTGAGAAACTCAAAATTTTCGCTGTTCTGATGCTCGAAACGAATAAATAGAACGGCCTAGGGGAAAACTACACACACCGTTGTAATCGGGCGAGTTTCTACTTTCAGTCACAACAGAAATTTTGCGGATTGGTCAATCCGTTTGCGAGATGTGGCAGTTTGGAGGTAAGAAACGCTTGAGAAACTCAAAATTTTCGCAGTTCTGATGCTCGAAACGAATGACTAGAGCGGCCTAGGGGAGAAGTACGCATACCGTTGCAATCGGGCGAGTTTCTACTTTCAGATGCAACAGAAATTTTGCGGATTGGTCAATCCGTTTGCGAGATGTGGCAGTTTGGACGTAAGAAACGCTTGAGAAACTCAAAATTTTCGCAGTTCTGATGCTCGAAACGAATAACTAGAACGGCCTAGGGGAAAAGTACCCATACCGATGTAATCGGGCGAGTATCTACTTTCAGATGCAACAGAAATTATGCGGATTGGACAATCCGTTCGCGAGATATGGCCGTTTGGATGTAAGAAACGCTTGAGAAACTCAAAATTTATGCAGTTCTGATGCTCGAAACGAATAACTAGAACGGCCTACGGGAAAAGTGCGCATACCGTTGTAATCGGGCGAGTTTCTACTTTCAGATGCAACAGAAATTTTGCGGATTGGTCAATCCGTTTGCGAGATGTGGCAGTTTGGACGTAAGAAACGCTTGAGAAACTCAAAATTTTCGCAGTTCTGATGCTCGAAACGAATAACTAGAACGGCCTAGGGGAAAAGTACCCATACCGATGTAATCGGGCGAGTTTCTACTTTCAGATGCAACAGAAATTTTGCGGATTGATCAATCCGTTCGCGAGATATGCCAGTTTGGAGATAAGAAACGCTTGAGAAACTCAAAATTTTCGCAGGTCTGATGCTCGAAACGAGTGACTAGAACGGCCTAGGGGATATGTACGCATACCGTTGTAATCGGGCGGGGTTCTACTTTCAAATGCAACAGAAATGTTGCGGATTGGTCAATCCGTTCGCGAGATATGGCAGTTTGGAGGTAAGAAACGCATGAGAAACTCAAAATTTTCGCAGTTCTGATGCTCGAAACGAATAACTAGAACGGCCTAGGGGAAAAGTGCGCATACCGTTGTAATCGGGCGAGTTTCTTCTTTCAGATGCAACAGAAATTTTGCGGATCAGTCAATCCGTTCGCGAGATATGGCAGTTTGGATGTAAGAAACGCTTGAGAAACTCAAAATTTTCGCAGTTCTGATGCTCGAAACGAATAACTGGAACGGCCTAGGGGAGAAGTACGCATACCATTGTAATCGCGCGAGCTTCTACTTTCAGATGCAACAGAAATTTTGCGGATCGGTCAATCCGTTCGCGAGATATGGCAGTTTGGATGTAAGAAACGCTTGAGGAACTCAAAATTTTCGCAGTTCTGATGCTCGAAACGAATAACTAGAACGGCCCAGGGGAAAAGTGCGCATACCGTTGTAATCGGGCGAGTTTCTTCTTTCAGATGCAACAGAAATTTTGCGGATCGGTCAATCCGTTCGCGAGATATGGCAGTTTGGAAGTAAGAAACGCTTGAGAAACTCAAAATTTTCGCAGTTCTGATGCTCGAAATGAATAACTAAGAAGGCCTAGGGGAAAAGTACGCATACCGATGTAATCGGGCGAGTTTCTACTTTCAGAAGCAACAGAAATTTTGCGGATTGATCAATCCGTTCGCGAGATATGGCAGTTTGGAGATAAGAAACGCTTGAGAAACTCAAAATTTTCGCAGTTCTGATGCTCGAAACGAATGACTAGAACGGACTAGGGGAGAAGTACGCATACCGTTGTAATCGAGCGAGTTTCTACTTTCAGATGCAACAGAAATTATGCGGATTGGTCAATCCGTTCGCGAGATATGGCAGTTTGGAGGTAAGAAACGCTTGAGGAACTCAAAATTTTCGCAGTTCTGATGCTCGAAACGAATAACTAGAACGGCCTAGGGGAAAACTACACATACCGTTGTAATCGGGCGAGTTTCTACTTTCAGATGCAACAGAAATTTTGCGGATTGATCAATCCGTACGCGAGATATGGCAGTTTGGAAGTAAGAAACGCTTGAGAAACTCAAAATTTTCGCAGTTCTGATGCTCGAAATGAATAACTAAGAAGGCCTAGGGGAAAAGTACGCATACCGATGTAATCGGGCGAGTTTCTACTTTCAGAAGCAACAGAAATTTTGCGGATTGATCAATCCGTTCGCGAGATATGGCAGTTTGGAGATAAGAAACGCTTGAGAAACTCAAAATTTTCGCAGTTCTGAAGCTCGAAACGAATAACTAGAACGGCCCAGGGGAAAAGTGCGCATACCGTTGTAACCGGGCGAGTTTCTACTATCAAATGCAACAGAAATTTTGCGGATTGTTCAATCCGTTCGCGAGATATAGCAGTTTGGAGGTAACACACGCTTGAGAAACTCAAAATTTTCGCTGTTCCTATGCTCGAAACGAATAACTGGAACAGCCTAGGGGAAAACTACACATACCGTTGTAATCGGGCGAGTCTCTACTTTCAGATGCAACAGAAATTTTGCGGATTGGTCAATCCGTTCGCGAGATGTGGCAGTTTGGAGGTAAGAAACGCTTGAGAAACTCAAAATTTTCGCAGTTCTGATGCTCGAAACGAATAACTAGAACGGCCTAGGGGAAAAGTACCCATACCGATGTAATCGGGCGAGTTTCTACTTTCAGATGCAACAGAAATTTTGCGGATTGGTCGATCCGTTCGCGAGATAAGGCAGTTTGGAAGTAAGAAACGCTTGAGAAACTCAAAATTTTCGCAGTTCTGATGCTCGAAACGAATAACTAAGAAGGCCTAGGGGAAAAGTACGCATACCGTTGTAATCGGGCGAGTTTCTACTTGCAGATGCAACAGAAATTTTGCGTATTGGTCAATCCGTTCGCGAGATATGGCCGTTTGGATGTAAGAAACGCTTGAGAAACTCAAAATTTGCGCAGTTCTGATGCTCGAAACGAATAACTAGAACGGCCTAGGGGAAAAGTGCGCATACCGTTGTAATCGGGCGAGTTTCTACTTGCAGATGCAACAGAAATTTTGCGGATTGGTCGATCCGTTCGCGAGATATGGCAGTTTGGATGTAAGAAACGCTTGAGAAACTCAAAATTTTCGCAGTTCTGATGCTCGAAACGAATAACCGGAACGGCCTAGGGGAAAACTACACACACCGTTGTAATCGGGCGAGTTTCTACTTGCAGATGCAACAGAAATCATGCGGATTGGTCAATCCGTTCGCGAGATATGGCCGTTTGGATGTAAGAAACGCTTGAGAAACTCAAAATTTGCGCAGTTCTGATGCTCGAAACGAATAACCAGAACGGCCTAGGAGAAAAGTGCGCATACCGTTGTAATCGGGCGAGTTTCTACTTTCAGATGCAACAGGAATTTTGCGGATCGGTCAATCCGTTCGCGAGATATGGCAGTTTGGATGTAAGAAACGCTTGAGAAACTCAAAATTTTCGCAGTTCTGATGCTCGAAACGAATAACTGGAACGGCCTAGGGGAAAAGTACGCATACCGTTGTAATCGGGCGAGTTTCTACTTTCAGATGCAACAGAAATTTTGCGGATCGGTCAATCCGTTCGCGAGATATGGCAGTTTGGATGTAAGAAACGCTTGAGAAATTCAAAATTTTCGCAGTTCTGTTGCTCGAAACGAATAACTAGAACGGCCTAGGGGAAAACTACACACACCGTTGTAATCGGGCGAGTCTCTACTTTCAGATGCAACAGAAATTTTGCGGATTGGTCAATCCGTTCGCGAGATATGGCAGTTTGGAGGTAAGAAACGCATGAGAAACTCAAAATTTGCGCAGTTCTGATGCTCGAAACGAATAACTAGAACGGCCTATGGGAAAAGTACGCATACCGTTGTAATCGGGCGAGTTTCTACTTTCAGATGCAACAGAAATCATGCGGATTGGTCAATCCGTTCGCGAGATATGGCCGTTTGGATGTAAGAAACGCTTGAGAAACTCAAAATTTGCGCAGTTCTGATGCTCGAAACGAATAACTAGAACGGCCTAGGGGAAAAGTGCGCATACCGTTGTAATGGGGCGAGTTTCTACTTTCAGATGCAACGGAAATCATGCGGATTGGTCAATCCGTTCGCGAGATATGGCCGTTTGGATGTAAGAAACGCTTGAGAAACTCAAAATTTTCGCAGTTCTGATGCTCGAAACGAATAACTAGAACTGCCTAGTGGAAAAGTGCGCATACCGTTGTAATCGGGCGAGTTTCTACTTTCAGATGCAACAGAAATCATGCGGATTGGTCAATCCGTTCGCGAGATATGGCCATTTGGAGGTAAGAAAAGCTTGAGAAACACAAAATTTTCGCCGTTCTGATGCTCGAAACGAATAACTAGAACGGCCTAGGGGAAAAGTACGCATACCGTTGTAATCGGGCGTGTTTCTACTTTCAGATGCAACAGAAATTTTGCGGATCGGTCAATCCGTTCGCGAGATATGGCAGTTTGCATGTAAGAAACGCTTGAGAAACTCAAAATTTTCGCAGTTCTTATGCTCGAAACGAATAACCGGAACGGCCTAGGGGAAAACTACACACACCGTTGTAATCGGGCGAGTCTCTACTTTCAGATGCAACAGAGATTTTGCGGATTGGTCAATCCGTTCGCGAGATATGGCAGTTTGGAAGTAAGAAACGCTTGAGAAACTCAAAATTTTCGCAGTTCTGATGCTCGTAACGAATAACTAGAACGGCCTAGGGGAAAACTACACACACCGTTGTAATCGGGCGAGTCTCTACTTTCAGATGCAACAGAAATTTTGCGGATTGGTCAATCCGTTCGCGAGATATGGCAGTTTGGAGGTAAGAAACGCTTGAGAAACTCAAAATTTGCGCAGTTCTGATGCTCGAAACGAATAACTAGAACGGCCTATGGGAAAAGTACGCATACCGTTGTAATCGGGCGAGTTTCTACTTTCAGATGCAACAGAAATCATGCGGATTGGTCAATCCGTTCGCGAGATATGGCCGTTTGGATGTAAGAAACGCTTGAGAAACTCAAAATTTGCGCAGTTCTGATGCTCGAAACGAATAACTAGAACGGCCTAGGGGAAAAGTGCGCATACCGTTGTAATCGGGCGAGTTTCTACTTTCAGATGCAACGGAAATCATGCGGATTGGTCAATCCGTTCGCGAGATATGGCCGTTTGGATGTAAGAAACGCTTGAGAAACTCAAAATTTTCGCAGTTCTGATGCTCGAAACGAATAACTAGAACTGCCTAGTGGAAAAGTGCGCATACCGTTGTAATCGGGCGAGTTTCTACTTTCAGATGCAACAGAAATCATGCGGATTGGTCAATCCGTTCGCGAGATATGGCCATTTGGAGGTAAGAAACGCTTGAGAAACACAAAATTTTCGCCGTTCTGATGCTCGAAACGAATAACTAGAACGGCCTAGGGGAAAAGTACGCATACCGTTGTAATCGGGCGAGTTTCTACTTTCAGATGCAACAGAAATTTTGCGGATCGGTCAATCCGTTCGCGAGATATGGCAGTTTGCATGTAAGAAACGCTTGAGAAACTCAAAATTTTCGCAGTTCTGATGCTCGAAACGAATAACCGGAACTGCCTAGGGGAAAACTACACACACCGTTGTAATCGGGCGAGTCTCTACTTTCAGATGCAACAGAGATTTTGCGGATTGGTCAATCCGTTCGCGAGATATGGCAGTTTGGATGTAAGAAACGCTTGAGAAACTCAAAATTTTCGCAGTTCTGATGCTCGTAACGAATAACTAGAACGGCCTAGGGGAAAAGTACGCATACCGTTGTAATCGGGCGAGTTTCTACTTGCAGATGCAACAGAAATTTTGCGGATTGGTCGATCCGTTCGCGAGATACGGCAGTTTGGATGTAAGAAACGCTTGAGAAATTCAAAATTTTCGCAGTTCTGATGCTCGAAACGAATAACTGGAACGGCCCAGGGGAAACTACACATACCGTTGTAATCGGGCGAGTCTCTACTTTTAGATGCAACAGAAATTTTGCGGATTGGTCAATCCGTTCGCGAGATATGGCAGTTTGGAGGTAAGAAACGCTTGAGAAACTCAAAATTTTCGCAGTTCTGATTCTCGAAACGAATAACTAGAACGGCCTAGGGGAAAAGTACGCATACCGTTGTAATCGGGCGAGTTTCTACTTGCAAATGCAACAGAAATTTTGCGGATTGGTCAATCCGTTCGCGAGATATGGCAGTTTGGATGTAAGAAACGCTTGAGAAACTCAAAATTTTCGCAGTTCTGATGCTCGTAACGAATAACTAGAACGGCCTAGGGGAAAAGTACGCATACCGTTGTAATCGGGCGAGTTTCTACTTGCAGATGCAACAGAAATTTTGCGGATTGGTCGATCCGTTCGCGAGATACGGCAGTTTGGATGTAAGAAACGCTTGAGAAATTCAAAATTTTCGCAGTTCTGATGCTCGAAACGAATAACTGGAACGGCCCAGGGGAAACTACACATACCGTTGTAATCGGGCGAGTCTCTACTTTTAGATGCAACAGAAATTTTGCGGATTGGTCAATCCGTTCGCGAGATATGGCAGTTTGGAGGTAAGAAACGCTTGAGAAACTCAAAATTTTCGCAGTTCTGATTCTCGAAACGAATAACTAGAACGGCCTAGGGGAAAAGTACGCATACCGTTGTAATCGGGCGAGTTTCTACTTGCAAATGCAACAGAAATTTTGCGGATTGGTCGATCCGTTCGCGAGATATGGCAGTTTGGAAGTAAGAATCGCTTGAGAAACTCAAAATTTTCGCAGTTCTGATGCTCGAAACGAATAACTAGAACGGCCTAGGGGAAAACTACACACACCGTTGTAATCGGGCGAGTCTCTACTTTCAGATGCAACAGAGATTTTGCGGATTGTTCAATCCGTTCACGAGATATGGCAGTTTGGAGGTAAGAAACGCTTGAGAAACTCAAAATTTTCGCAGTTCTGATGCTCGAAACGAATAACTAGAACTGCCTAGTGGAAAAGTGCGCATACCGTTGTAATCGGGCGAGTTTCTGCTTTCAGATGCAACAGAAATCATGCGGATTGGTCAATCCGTTCGCGAGATATGGCCATTTGGAGGTAAGAAACGCTTGAGAAACACAAAATTTTCGCCGTTCTGATGCTCGAAACGAATAACAAGAACGGCCTAGGGGAAAAGTACGCATACCGTTGTAATCGGGCGAGTTTCTACTTTCAGATGCAACAGAAATTTTGCGGATTGGTCGATCCGTTCGCGAGATATGGCAGTTTGGATGTAAGAAACGCTTGAGAAACTCAAAATTTTCGCAGTTCTGATGCTCGTAACGAATAACTAGAACGGCCTAGGGGAAAAGTACGCATACCGTTGTAATCGGGCGAGTTTCTACTTGCAGATGCAACAGAAATTTTGCGGATTGGTCGATCCGTTCGCGAGATATGGCAGTTTGGAGGTAAGAAACGCTTGAGAAACTCAAAATTTTCGCAGTTCTGATGCTCGAAACGAATAACCGGAACGGCCTAGGGGAAAACTACACACACCGTTGTAATCGGGCGAGTCTCTACTTTCAGATGCAACAGAGATTTTGCGGATTGGTCAAACCGTTCGCGAGATATGGCAGTTTGGATGTATGAAACGCTTGAGAAACTCAAAATTTTCGCAGTTCTGATGCTCGTAACGAATAACTAGAACGGCCTAGGGGAAAAGTACGCATACCGTTGTAATCGGGCGAGTTTCTACTTGCAGATGCAACGGAAATCATGCGGATTGGTCAATCCGTTCGCGAGATATGGCCGTTTGGATGTAAGAAACGCTTGAGAAACTCAAAATTTTCGCAGTTCTGATGCTCGAAACGAATAACTAGAACTGCCTAGTGGAAAAGTGCGCATACCGTTGTAATCGGGCGAGTTTCTACTTTCAGATGCAACAGAAATCATGCGGATTGGTCAATCCGTTCGCGAGATATGGCCATTTGGAGGTAAGAAACGCTTGAGAAACACAAAATTTTCGCCGTTCTGATGCTCGAAACGAATAACTAGAACGGCCTAGGGGAAAAGTACGCATACCGTTGTAATCGGGCGAGTTTCTACTTTCAGATGCAACAGAAATTTTGCGGATCGGTCAATCCGTTCGCGAGATATGGCAGTTTGGAGGTAAGAAACGCTTGAGAAACTCAAAATTTTCGCAGTTCTGTTGCTCGAAACGAATAACTAGAACGGCCTAGGGGAAAAGTACGCATACCGTTGTAATCGGGCGAGTTTCTACTTGCAAATGCAACAGAAATTTTGCGGATTGGTCCATTCGTTCGCGAGATATGGCAGTTTGGAAGTAAGAATCGCTTGAGAAACTCAAAATTTTCGCAGTTCTGATGCTCGAAACGAATAACTAGAACGGCCTAGGGGAAAACTACACACACCGTTGTAATCGGGCGAGTCTCTACTTTCAGATGCAACAGAGATTTTGCGGATTGTTCAATCCGTTCACGAGATATGGCAGTTTGGAGGTAAGAAACGCTTGAGAAACTCAAAATTTTCGCAGTTCTGATGCTCGAAACGAATAACTAGAACTGCCTAGTGGAAAAGTGCGCATACCGTTGTAATCGGGCGAGTTTCTGCTTTCAGATGCAACAGAAATCATACGCATTGGTCAATCCGTTCGCGAGATATGGCCATTTGGAGGTAAGAAACGCTTGAGAAACACAAAATTTTCGCCGTTCTGATGCTCGAAACGAATAACAAGAACGGCCTAGGGGAAAAGTACGCATACCGTTGTAATCGGGCGAGTTTCTACTTTCAGATGCGACAGAAATTTTGCGGATCGGTCAATCCGTTCGCGAGATATAGCAGTTTGGATGTAAGAAACGCTTGAGAAACTCAAAATTTTCGCAGTTCTGATGCTCGAAACGAATAACCGGAACGGCCTAGGGGAAAACTACACACACCGTTGTAATCGGGCGAGTCTCTACTTTCAGATGCAACAGAGATTTTGCGGATTGGTCAATCCGTTCGCGAGATATGGCAGTTTGGAGGTAAGAAACGCTTGAGAAACTCAAAATTTTCGCAGTTCTGATGCTCGTAACGAATAACTAGAACGGCCTAGGGGAAAAGTACGCATACCGTTGTAATCGGGCGAGTTTCTACTTGCAGATGCAACAGAAATTTTGCGGATTGGTCGATCCGTTCGCGAGATACGGCAGTTTGGATGTAAGAAACGCTTGAGAAATTCAAAATTTTCGCAGTTCTGATGCTCGAAACGAATAACTGGAACGGCCCAGGGGAAACTACACATACCGTTGTAATCGGGCGAGTCTCTACTTTTAGATGCAACAGAAATTTTGCGGATTGGTCAATCCGTTCGCGAGATATGGCAGTTTGGAGGTAAGAAACGCTTGAGAAACTCAAAATTTTCGCAGTTCTGATTCTCGAAACGAATAACTAGAACGGCCTAGGGGAAAAGTACGCATACCGTTGTAATCGGGCGAGTTTCTACTTGCAAATGCAACAGAAATTTTGCGGATTGGTCAATCCGTTCGCGAGATATGGCAGTTTGGATGTAAGAAACGCTTGAGAAACTCAAAATTTTCGCAGTTCTGATGCTCGTAACGAATAACTAGAACGGCCTAGGGGAAAAGTACGCATACCGTTGTAATCGGGCGAGTTTCTACTTGCAGATGCAACAGAAATTTTGCGGATTGGTCGATCCGTTCGCGAGATACGGCAGTTTGGATGTAAGAAACGCTTGAGAAATTCAAAATTTTCGCAGTTCTGATGCTCGAAACGAATAACTGGAACGGCCCAGGGGAAACTACACATACCGTTGTAATCGGGCGAGTCTCTACTTTTAGATGCAACAGAAATTTTGCGGATTGGTCAATCCGTTCGCGAGATATGGCAGTTTGGAGGTAAGAAACGCTTGAGAAACTCAAAATTTTCGCAGTTCTGATTCTCGAAACGAATAACTAGAACGGCCTAGGGGAAAAGTACGCATACCGTTGTAATCGGGCGAGTTTCTACTTGCAAATGCAACAGAAATTTTGCGGATTGGTCGATCCGTTCGCGAGATATGGCAGTTTGGAAGTAAGAATCGCTTGAGAAACTCAAAATTTTCGCAGTTCTGATGCTCGAAACGAATAACTAGAACGGCCTAGGGGAAAACTACACACACCGTTGTAATCGGGCGAGTCTCTACTTTCAGATGCAACAGAGATTTTGCGGATTGTTCAATCCGTTCACGAGATATGGCAGTTTGGAGGTAAGAAACGCTTGAGAAACTCAAAATTTTCGCAGTTCTGATGCTCGAAACGAATAACTAGAACTGCCTAGTGGAAAAGTGCGCATACCGTTGTAATCGGGCGAGTTTCTGCTTTCAGATGCAACAGAAATCATGCGGATTGGTCAATCCGTTCGCGAGATATGGCCATTTGGAGGTAAGAAACGCTTGAGAAACACAAAATTTTCGCCGTTCTGATGCTCGAAACGAATAACAAGAACGGCCTAGGGGAAAAGTACGCATACCGTTGTAATCGGGCGAGTTTCTACTTTCAGATGCAACAGAAATTTTGCGGATTGGTCGATCCGTTCGCGAGATATGGCAGTTTGGATGTAAGAAACGCTTGAGAAACTCAAAATTTTCGCAGTTCTGATGCTCGTAACGAATAACTAGAACGGCCTAGGGGAAAAGTACGCATACCGTTGTAATCGGGCGAGTTTCTACTTGCAGATGCAACAGAAATTTTGCGGATTGGTCGATCCGTTCGCGAGATATGGCAGTTTGGAGGTAAGAAACGCTTGAGAAACTCAAAATTTTCGCAGTTCTGATGCTCGAAACGAATAACCGGAACGGCCTAGGGGAAAACTACACACACCGTTGTAATCGGGCGAGTCTCTACTTTCAGATGCAACAGAGATTTTGCGGATTGGTCAAACCGTTCGCGAGATATGGCAGTTTGGATGTATGAAACGCTTGAGAAACTCAAAATTTTCGCAGTTCTGATGCTCGTAACGAATAACTAGAACGGCCTAGGGGAAAAGTACGCATACCGTTGTAATCGGGCGAGTTTCTACTTGCAGATGCAACGGAAATCATGCGGATTGGTCAATCCGTTCGCGAGATATGGCCGTTTGGATGTAAGAAACGCTTGAGAAACTCAAAATTTTCGCAGTTCTGATGCTCGAAACGAATAACTAGAACTGCCTAGTGGAAAAGTGCGCATACCGTTGTAATCGGGCGAGTTTCTACTTTCAGATGCAACAGAAATCATGCGGATTGGTCAATCCGTTCGCGAGATATGGCCATTTGGAGGTAAGAAACGCTTGAGAAACACAAAATTTTCGCCGTTCTGATGCTCGAAACGAATAACTAGAACGGCCTAGGGGAAAAGTACGCATACCGTTGTAATCGGGCGAGTTTCTACTTTCAGATGCAACAGAAATTTTGCGGATCGGTCAATCCGTTCGCGAGATATGGCAGTTTGGAGGTAAGAAACGCTTGAGAAACTCAAAATTTTCGCAGTTCTGTTGCTCGAAACGAATAACTAGAACGGCCTAGGGGAAAAGTACGCATACCGTTGTAATCGGGCGAGTTTCTACTTGCAAATGCAACAGAAATTTTGCGGATTGGTCCATTCGTTCGCGAGATATGGCAGTTTGGAAGTAAGAATCGCTTGAGAAACTCAAAATTTTCGCAGTTCTGATGCTCGAAACGAATAACTAGAACGGCCTAGGGGAAAACTACACACACCGTTGTAATCGGGCGAGTCTCTACTTTCAGATGCAACAGAGATTTTGCGGATTGTTCAATCCGTTCACGAGATATGGCAGTTTGGAGGTAAGAAACGCTTGAGAAACTCAAAATTTTCGCAGTTCTGATGCTCGAAACGAATAACTAGAACTGCCTAGTGGAAAAGTGCGCATACCGTTGTAATCGGGCGAGTTTCTGCTTTCAGATGCAACAGAAATCATACGCATTGGTCAATCCGTTCGCGAGATATGGCCATTTGGAGGTAAGAAACGCTTGAGAAACACAAAATTTTCGCCGTTCTGATGCTCGAAACGAATAACAAGAACGGCCTAGGGGAAAAGTACGCATACCGTTGTAATCGGGCGAGTTTCTACTTTCAGATGCGACAGAAATTTTGCGGATCGGTCAATCCGTTCGCGAGATATAGCAGTTTGGATGTAAGAAACGCTTGAGAAACTCAAAATTTTCGCAGTTCTGATGCTCGAAACGAATAACCGGAACGGCCTAGGGGAAAACTACACACACCGTTGTAATCGGGCGAGTCTCTACTTTCAGATGCAACAGAGATTTTGCGGATTGGTCAATCCGTTCGCGAGATATGGCAGTTTGGAGGTAAGAAACGCTTGAGAAACTCAAAATTTTCGCAGTTCTGATGCTCGTAACGAATAACTAGAACGGCCTAGGGGAAAAGTACGCATACCGTTGTAATCGGGCGAGTTTCTACTTGCAGATGCAACAGAAATTTTGCGGATTGGTCGATCCGTTCGCGAGATATGGCAGTTTGGATGTAAGAAACGCTTGAGGAATTCAAAATTTTCGCAGTTCTGATGCTCGAAACGAATAACTGGAACGGCCCAGGGGAAAACTACACATACCGTTGTAATCGGGCGAGTCTCTACTTTCAGATGCAACAGAAATTTTCCGGATTGGTCAATCCGTTCGCGAGATATGGCAGTTTGGAGGTAAGAAACGCTTGAGAAACTCAAAATTTTCGCAGTTCTGATGCTCGAAACAAATAACCGGAACGGCCTAGGGGAAAACTACACACACCGTTGTAATCGGGCGAGTCTCTACTTTCAGATGCAACAGAGATTTTGCGGATTGGTCAAACCGTTCGCGAGATATGGCCGTTTGGATGTAAGAAACGCTTGAGAAACTCAAAATTTGCGCAGTTCTGATGCTCGAAACGAATAACCAGAACGGCCTAGGAGAAAAGTGCGCATACCGTTGTAATCGGGCGAGTTTCTACTTTCAGATGCAACAGAAATTTTGCGGATCGGTCAATCCGTTCGCGAGATATGGCAGTTTGGATGTAAGAAACGCTTGAGAAACTCAAAATTTTCGCAGTTCTGATGCTCGAAACGAATAACTGGAACGGCCTAGGGGAAAAGTACGCATACCGTTGTAATCGGGCGAGTTTCTACTTTCAGATGCAACAGAAATCATGCGGATTGGTCAATCCGTTCGCGAGATATGGCCGTTTGGATGTAAGAAACGCTTGAGAAACTCAAAATTTGCGCAGTTCTGATGCTCGTAACTAATAACTAGAACGGCCTAGGGGAAAAGTGCGCATACCGTTGTAATCGGGCGAGTTTCTACTTTCAGATGCAACAGAAATTTTGCGGATCGGTCAATCCGTTCGCGAGATATGGCAGTTTGGATGTAAGAAACGCTTGAGAAATTCAAAATTTTCGCAGTTCTGTTGCTCGAAACGAATAACTAGAACGGCCTAGGGGAAAACTACACACACCGTTGTAATCGGGCGAGTCTCTACTTTCAGATGCAACAGAAATTTTGCGGATTGGTCAATCCGTTCGCGAGATGTGGCAGTTTGGAGGTAAGAAACGCTTGAGAAACTCAAAATTTGCGCAGTTCTGATGCTCGAAACGAATAACTAGAACGGCCTATGGGAAAAGTACGCATACCGTTGTAATCGGGCGAGTTTCTACTTTCAGATGCAACAGAAATCATGCGGATTGGTCAATCCGTTCGCGAGATATGGCCGTTTGGATGTAAGAAACGCTTGAGAAACTCAAAATTTGCGCAGTTCTGATGCTCGAAACGAATAACTAGAACGGCCTAGGGGAAAAGTGCGCATACCGTTGTAATCGGGCGAGTTTCTACTTTCAGATGCAACGGAAATCATGCGGATTGGTCAATCCGTTCGCGAGATATGGCCGTTTGGATGTAAGAAACGCTTGAGAAACTCAAAATTTTCGCAGTTCTGATGCTCGAAACGAATAACTAGAACGGCCTAGGGGAAAAGTACGCATACCGTTGTAATCGGGCGAGTTTCTACTTGCAAATGCAACAGAAATTTTGCGGATTGGTCGATCCGTTCGCGAGATATGGCAGTTTGGAAGTAAGAATCGCTTGAGAAACTCAAAATTTTCGCAGTTCTGATGCTCGAAACGAATAACTAGAACGGCCTAGGGGAAAACTACACACACCGTTGTAATCGGGCGAGTCTCTACTTTCAGATGCAACAGAGATTTTGCGGATTGTTCAATCCGTTCACGAGATATGGAAGTTTGGAGGTAAGAAACGCTTGAGAAACTCAAAATTTTCGCAGTTCTGATGCTCGAAACGAATAACTAGAACTGCCTAGTAGAAAAGTGCGCATACCGTTGTAATCGGGCGAGTTTCTGCTTTCAGATGCAACAGAAATCATGCGGATTGGTCAATCCGTTCGCGAGATATGGCCATTTGGAGGTAAGAAACGCTTGAGAAACACAAAATTTTCGCCGTTCTGATGCTCGAAACGAATAACAAGAACGGCCTAGGGGAAAAGTACGCATACCGTTGTAATCGGGCGAGTTTCTACTTGCAGATGCAACAGAAATTTTGCGGATTGGTCGATCCGTTCGCGAGATATGGCAGTTTGGAGGTAAGAAACGCTTGAGGAACTCAAAATTTTCGCAGTTCTGATTCTCGAAACGAATAACTAGAACGGCCTAGGGGAAAAGTACGCATACCGTTGTAATCGGGCGAGTTTCTACTTGCAAATGCAACAGAAATTTTGCGGATTGGTCAATCCGTTCGCGAGATATGGCAGTTTGGATGTAAGAAACGCTTGAGAAACTCAAAATTTTCGCAGTTCTGATGCTCGTAACGAATAACTAGAACGGCCTAGGGGAAAAGTACGCATACCGTTGTAATCGGGCGAGTTTCTACTTGCAAATGCAACAGAAATTTTGCGGATTGGTCGATCCGTTCGCGAGATATGGCAGTTTGGAAGTAAGAATCGCTTGAGAAACTCAAAATTTTCGCAGTTCTGATGCTCGAAACGAATAACTAGAACGGCCTAGGGGAAAACTACACACACCGTTGTAATCGGGCGAGTCTCTACTTTCAGATGCAACAGAGATTTTGCGGATTGTTCAATCCGTTCACGAGATATGGAAGTTTGGAGGTAAGAAACGCTTGAGAAACTCAAAATTTTCGCAGTTCTGATGCTCGAAACGAATAACTAGAACTGCCTAGTGGAAAAGTGCGCATACCGTTGTAATCGGGCGAGTTTCTGCTTTCAGATGCAACAGAAATCATGCGGATTGGTCAATCCGTTCGCGAGATATGGCCATTTGGAGGTAAGAAACGCTTGAGAAACACAAAATTTTCGCCGTTCTGATGCTCGAAACGAATAACAAGAACGGCCTAGGGGAAAAGTACGCATACCGTTGTAATCGGGCGAGTTTCTACTTGCAGATGCAACAGAAATTTTGCGGATTGGTCGATCCGTTCGCGAGATATGGCAGTTTGGAGGTAAGAAACGCTTGAGGAACTCAAAATTTTCGCAGTTCTGATTCTCGAAACGAATAACTAGAACGGCCTAGGGGAAAAGTACGCATACCGTTGTAATCGGGCGAGTTTCTACTTGCAAATGCAACAGAAATTTTGCGGATTGGTCAATCCGTTCGCGAGATATGGCAGTTTGGATGTAAGAAACGCTTGAGAAACTCAAAATTTTCGCAGTTCTGATGCTCGTAACGAATAACTAGAACGGCCTAGGGGAAAAGTACGCATACCGTTGTAATCGGGCGAGTTTCTACTTGCAGATGCAACAGAAATTTTGCGGATTGGTCGATCCGTTCGCGAGATACGGCAGTTTGGATGTAAGAAACGCTTGAGAAATTCAAAATTTTCGCAGTTCTGATGCTCGAAACGAATAACTGGAACGGCCCAGGGGAAACTACACATACCGTTGTAATCGGGCGAGTCTCTACTTTTAGATGCAACAGAAATTTTGCGGATTGGTCAATCCGTTCGCGAGATATGGCAGTTTGGAGGTAAGAAACGCTTGAGAAACTCAAAATTTTCGCAGTTCTGATTCTCGAAACGAATAACTAGAACGGCCTAGGGGAAAAGTACGCATACCGTTGTAATCGGGCGAGTTTCTACTTGCAAATGCAACAGAAATTTTGCGGATTGGTCGATCCGTTCGCGAGATATGGCAGTTTGGAAGTAAGAATCGCTTAAGAAACTCAAAATTTTCGCAGTTCTGATGCTCGAAACGAATAACTAGAACGGCCTAGGGGAAAACTACACACACCGTTGTAATCGGGCGAGTCTCTACTTTCAGATGCAACAGAGATTTTGCGGATTGTTCAATCCGTTCACGAGATATGGCAGTTTGGAGGTAAGAAACGCTTGAGAAACTCAAAATTTTCGCAGTTCTGATGCTCGAAACGAATAACTAGAACTGCCTAGTGGAAAAGTGCGCATACCGTTGTAATCGGGCGAGTTTCTGCTTTCAGATGCAACAGAAATCATGCGGATTGGTCAATCCGTTCGCGAGATATGGCCATTTGGAGGTAAGAAACGCTTGAGAAACACAAAATTTTCGCCGTTCTGATGCTCGAAACGAATAACAAGAACGGCCTAGGGGAAAAGTACGCATACCGTTGTAATCGGGCGAGTTTCTACTTTCAGATGCAACAGAAATTTTGCGGATTGGTCGATCCGTTCGCGAGATATGGCAGTTTGGATGTAAGAAACGCTTGAGAAACTCAAAATTTTCGCAGTTCTGATGCTCGTAACGAATAACTAGAACGGCCTAGGGGAAAAGTACGCATACCGTTGTAATCGGGCGAGTTTCTACTTGCAGATGCAACAGAAATTTTGCGGATTGGTCGATCCGTTCGCGAGATATGGCAGTTTGGAGGTAAGAAACGCTTGAGAAACTCAAAATTTTCGCAGTTCTGATGCTCGAAACGAATAACCGGAACGGCCTAGGGGAAAACTACACACACCGTTGTAATCGGGCGAGTCTCTACTTTCAGATGCAACAGAGATTTTGCGGATTGGTCAAACCGTTCGCGAGATATGGCAGTTTGGATGTATGAAACGCTTGAGAAACTCAAAATTTTCGCAGTTCTGATGCTCGTAACGAATAACTAGAACGGCCTAGGGGAAAAGTACGCATACCGTTGTAATCGGGCGAGTTTCTACTTGCAGATGCAACGGAAATCATGCGGATTGGTCAATCCGTTCGCGAGATATGGCCGTTTGGATGTAAGAAACGCTTGAGAAACTCAAAATTTTCGCAGTTCTGATGCTCGAAACGAATAACTAGAACTGCCTAGTGGAAAAGTGCGCATACCGTTGTAATCGGGCGAGTTTCTACTTTCAGATGCAACAGAAATCATGCGGATTGGTCAATCCGTTCGCGAGATATGGCCATTTGGAGGTAAGAAACGCTTGAGAAACACAAAATTTTCGCCGTTCTGATGCTCGAAACGAATAACTAGAACGGCCTAGGGGAAAAGTACGCATACCGTTGTAATCGGGCGAGTTTCTACTTTCAGATGCAACAGAAATTTTGCGGATCGGTCAATCCGTTCGCGAGATATGGCAGTTTGGAGGTAAGAAACGCTTGAGAAACTCAAAATTTTCGCAGTTCTGTTGCTCGAAACGAATAACTAGAACGGCCTAGGGGAAAAGTACGCATACCGTTGTAATCGGGCGAGTTTCTACTTGCAAATGCAACAGAAATTTTGCGGATTGGTCCATTCGTTCGCGAGATATGGCAGTTTGGAAGTAAGAATCGCTTGAGAAACTCAAAATTTTCGCAGTTCTGATGCTCGAAACGAATAACTAGAACGGCCTAGGGGAAAACTACACACACCGTTGTAATCGGGCGAGTCTCTACTTTCAGATGCAACAGAGATTTTGCGGATTGTTCAATCCGTTCACGAGATATGGCAGTTTGGAGGTAAGAAACGCTTGAGAAACTCAAAATTTTCGCAGTTCTGATGCTCGAAACGAATAACTAGAACGGCCTAGGGGAAAACTACACACACCGTTGTAATCGGGCGAGTCTCTACTTTCAGATGCAACAGAAATTTTGCGGATCGGTCAATCCGTTCGCGAGATATGGCAGTTTGGATGTAAGAAACGCTTGAGAAACTCAAAATTTTCGCAGTTCTGATGCTCGAAACGAATAACTGGAACGGCCTAGGGGAAAAGTACGCATACCGTTGTAATCGGGCGAGTTTCTACTTTCAGATGCAACAGAAATCATGCGGATTGGTCAATCCGTTCGCGAGATATGGCCGTTTGGATGTAAGAAACGCTTGAGAAACTCAAAATTTGCGCAGTTCTGATGCTCGTAACTAATAACTAGAACGGCCTAGGGGAAAAGTGCGCATACCGTTGTAATCGGGCGAGTTTCTACTTTCAGATGCAACAGAAATTTTGCGGATCGGTCAATCCGTTCGCGAGATATGGCAGTTTGGATGTAAGAAACGCTTGAGAAATTCAAAATTTTCGCAGTTCTGTTGCTCGAAACGAATAACTAGAACGGCCTAGGGGAAAACTACACACACCGTTGTAATCGGGCGAGTCTCTACTTTCAGATGCAACAGAAATTTTGCGGATTGGTCAATCCGTTCGCGAGATGTGGCAGTTTGGAGGTAAGAAACGCTTGAGAAACTCAAAATTTGCGCAGTTCTGATGCTCGAAACGAATAACTAGAACGGCCTATGGGAAAAGTACGCATACCGTTGTAATCGGGCGAGTTTCTACTTTCAGATGCAACAGAAATCATGCGGATTGGTCAATCCGTTCGCGAGATATGGCCGTTTGGATGTAAGAAACGCTTGAGAAACTCAAAATTTGCGCAGTTCTGATGCTCGAAACGAATAACTAGAACGGCCTAGGGGAAAAGTGCGCATACCGTTGTAATCGGGCGAGTATCTACTTTCAGATGCAACGGAAATCATGCGGATTGGTCAATCCGTTCGCGAGATATGGCCGTTTGGATGTAAGAAACGCTTGAGAAACTCAAAATTTTCGCAGTTCTGATGCTCGAAACGAATAACTAGAACGGCCTAGGGGAAAAGTACGCATACCGTTGTAATCGGGCGAGTTTCTACTTGCAAATGCAACAGAAATTTTGCGGATTGGTCGATCCGTTCGCGAGATATGGCAGTTTGGAAGTAAGAATCGCTTGAGAAACTCAAAATTTTCGCAGTTCTGATGCTCGAAACGAATAACTAGAACGGCCTAGGGGAAAACTACACACACCGTTGTAATCGGGCGAGTCTCTACTTTCAGATGCAACAGAGATTTTGCGGATTGTTCAATCCGTTCACGAGATATGGAAGTTTGGAGGTAAGAAACGCTTGAGAAACTCAAAATTTTCGCAGTTCTGATGCTCGAAACGAATAACTAGAACTGCCTAGTGGAAAAGTGCGCATACCGTTGTAATCGGGCGAGTTTCTGCTTTCAGATGCAACAGAAATCATGCGGATTGGTCAATCCGTTCGCGAGATATGGCCATTTGGATGTAAGAAACGCTTGAGAAACTCAAAATTTTCGCAGTTCTGATGCTCGTAACGAATAACTAGAACGGCCTAGGGGAAAAGTACGCATACCGTTGTAATCGGGCGAGTTTCTACTTGCAGATGCAACAGAAATTTTGCGGATTGGTCGATCCGTTCGCGAGATATGGCAGTTTGGATGTAAGAAACGCTTGAGGAATTCAAAATCTTCGCAGTTCTGATGCTCGAAACGAATAACAAGAACGGCCTAGGGGAAAAGTACGCATACCGTTGTAATCGGGCGAGTTTCTACTTTCAGATGCAACAGAAATTTTGCGGATCGGTCAATCCGTTCGCGAGATATAGCAGTTTGGATGTAAGAAACGCTTGAGAAACTCAAAATTTTCGCAGTTCTGATGCTCGAAACGAATAACCGGAACGGCCTAGGGGAAAACTACACACACCGTTGTAATCGGGCGAGTCTCTACTTTCAGATGCAACAGAGATTTTGCGGATTGGTCAATCCGTTCGCGAGATATGGCAGTTTGGAGGTAAGAAACGCTTGAGAAACTCAAAATTTTCGCAGTTCTGATGCTCGTAACGAATAACTAGAACGGCCTAGGGGAAAAGTACCCATACCGTTGTAATCGGGCGAGTTTCTACTTGCAGATGCAACAGAAATTTTGCGGATTGGTCGATCCGTTCGCGAGATATGGCAGTTTGGATGTAAGAAACGCTTGAGGAATTCAAAATTTTCGCAGTTCTGATGCTCGAAACGAATAACTGGAACGGCCCAGGGGAAAACTACACATACCGTTGTAATCGGGCGAGTCTCTACTTTCAGATGCAACAGAAATTTTCCGGATTGGTCAATCCGTTCGCGAGATATGGCAGTTTGGAGGTAAGAAACGCTTGAGAAACTCAAAATTTTCGCAGTTCTGATGCTCGAAACGAATAACCGGAACTGCCTAGGGGAAAACTACACACACCGTTGTAATCGGGCGAGTCTCTACTTTCAGATGCAACAGAGATTTTGCGGATTGGTCAAACCGTTCGCGAGATATGGCAGTTTGGATGTAAGAAACGCTTGAGAAACTCAAAATTTTCGCAGTTCTGATGCTCGTAACGAATAACTAGAACGGCCTAGGGGAAAAGTACGCATACCGTTGTAATCGGGCGAGTTTCTACTTGCAGATGCAACGGAAATCATGCGGATTGGTCAATCCGTTCGCGAGATATGGCCGTTTGGATGTAAGAAACGCTTGAGAAACTCAAAATTTTCGCAGTTCTGATGCTCGAAACGAATAACTAGAACTGCCTAGTGGAAAAGTGCGCATACCGTTGTAATCGGGCGAGTTTCTACTTTCAGATGCAACAGAAATCATGCGGATTGGTCAATCCGTTCGCGAGATATGGCCATTTGGAGGTAAGAAACGCTTGAGAAATTCAAAATTTTCGCAGTTCTGATGCTCGAAACGAATAACTGGAACGCCCAGGGGAAACTACACATACCGTTGTAATCGGGCGAGTCTCTACTTTTAGATGCAACAGAAATTTTGCGGATTGGTCAATCCGTTCGCGAGATATGGCAGTTTGGAGGTAAGAAACGCTTGAGAAACTCAAAATTTTCGCAGTTCTGATGCTCGAAACGAATAACTAGAACGGCCTAGGGGAAAAGTACGCATACCGTTGTAATCGGGCGAGTTTCTACTTGCAAATGCAACAGAAATTTTGCGGATTGGTCGATTCGTTCGCGAGATATGGCAGTTTGGAAGTAAGAATCGCTTGAGAAACTCAAAATTTTCGCAGTTCTGATGCTCGAAACGAATAACTAGAACGGCCTAGGGGAAAACTACACACACCGTTGTAATCGGGCGAGTCTCTACTTTCAGATGCAACAGAGATTTTGCGGATTGTTCAATCCGTTCACGAGATATGGCAGTTTGGAGGTAAGAAACGCTTGAGAAACTCAAAATTTTCGCAGTTCTGATGCTCGAAACGAATAACTAGAACTGCCTAGTGGAAAAGTGCGCATACCGTTGTAATCGGGCGAGTTTCTGCTTTCAGATGCAACAGAAATCATACGCATTGGTCAATCCGTTCGCGAGATATGGCCATTTGGAGGTAAGAAACGCTTGATAAACACAAAATTTTCGCCGTTCTGATGCTCGAAACGAATAACAAGAACGGCCTAGGGGAAAAGTACGCATACCGTTGTAATCGGGCGAGTTTCTACTTTCAGATGCGACAGAAATTTTGCGGATCGGTCAATCCGTTCGCGAGATATAGCAGTTTGGATGTAAGAAACGCTTGAGAAACTCAAAATTTTCGCAGTTCTGATGCTCGTAACGAATAACTAGAACGGCCTAGGGGAAAAGTACGCATACCGTTGTAATCGGGCGAGTTTCTACTTGCAGATGCAACAGAAATTTTGCGGATTGGTCGATCCGTTCGCGAGATATGGCAGTTTGGATGTAAGAAACGCTTGAGGAATTCAAAATTTTCGCAGTTCTGATGCTCGAAACGAATAACTGGAACGGCCCAGGGGAAAACTACACATACCGTTGTAATCGGGCGAGTCTCTACTTTCAGATGCAACAGAAATTTTCCGGATTGGTCAATCCGTTCGCGAGATATGGCAGTTTGGATGTAAGAAACGCTTGAGAAACTCAAAATTTTCGCAGTTCTGATGCTCGAAACGAATAACCGGAACGGCCTAGGGGAAAACTACACACACCGTTGTAATCGGGCGAGTCTCTACTTTCAGATGCAACAGAGATTTTGCGGATTGGTCAAACCGTTCGCGAGATATGGCAGTTTGGATGTAAGAAACGCTTGAGAAACTCAAAATTTTCGCAGTTCTGATGCTCGTAACGAATAACTAGAACGGCCTAGGGGAAAAGTACGCATACCGTTGTAATCGGGCGAGTTTCTACTTGCAGATGCAACAGAAATTTTGCGGATTGGTCGATCCGTTCGCGAGATATGGCAGTTTGGATGTAAGAAACGCTTGAGGAATTCAAAATTTTCGCAGTTCTGATGCTCGAAACGAATAACTGGAACGGCCCAGGGGAAAACTACACATACCGTTGTAATCGGGCGAGTCTCTACTTTCAGATGCAACAGAAATTTTCCGGATTGGTCAATCCGTTCGCGAGATATGGCAGTTTGGAGGTAAGAAACGCTTGAGAAACTCAAAATTTTCGCAGTTCTGATGCTCGAAACGAATAACCGGAACGGCCTAGGGGAAAACTACACACACCGTTGTAATCGGGCGAGTCTCTACTTTCAGATGCAACAGAGATTTTGCGGATTGGTCAAACCGTTCGCGAGATATGGCAGTTTGGATGTAAGAAACGCTTGAGAAACTCAAAATTTTCGCAGTTCTGATGCTCGTAACGAATAACTAGAACCGCCTAGGGGAAAAGTACGCATACCGTTGTAATCGGGCGAGTTTCTACTTGCAGATGCAACAGAAATTTTGCGGATTGGTCGATCCGTTCGCGAGATATGGCAGTTTGGATGTAAGAAACGCTTGAGAAACTCAAAATTTTCGCAGTTCTGATGCTCGAAACGAATAACCGGAACGGCCTAGGGGAAAACTACACACACCGTTGTAATCGGGCGAGTTTCTACTTGCAGATGCAACAGAAATCATGCGGATTGGTCAATCCGTTCGCGAGATATGGCCGTTTGGATGTAAGAAACGCTTGAGAAACTCAAAATTTGCGCAGTTCTGATGCTCGAAACGAATAACCAGAACGGCCTAGGAGAAAAGTGCGCATACCGTTGTAATCGGGCGAGTTTCTACTTTCAGATGCAACAGAAATTTTGCGGATCGGTCAATCCGTTCGCGAGATATGGCAGTTTGGATATAAGAAACGCTTGAGAAACTCAAAATTTTCGCAGTTCTGATGCTCGAAACGAATAACTGGAACGGCCTAGGGGAAAAGTACGCATACCGTTGTAATCGGGCGAGTTTCTACTTTCAGACGCAACAGAAATCATGCGGATTGGTCAATCCGTTCGCGAGATATGGCCGTTTGGATGTAAGAAACGCTTGAGAAACTCAAAATTTTCGCAGTTCTGATGCTCGTAACTAATAACTAGAACGGCCTAGGGGAAAAGTGCGCATACCGTTGTAATCGGGCGAGTTTCTACTTTCAGATGCAACAGAAATTTTGCGGATTGGTCAATCCGTTCGCGAGATATGGCAGTTTGGAGGTAAGAAACGCTTGAGAAACTCAAAATTTGCGCAGTTCTGATGCTCGAAACGAATAACTAGAACGGCCTGTGGGAAAAGTACGCATACCGTTGTAATCGGGCGAGTTTCTACTTGCAGATGCAACAGAAATTTTGCGGATTGGTCAATCCGTTCGCGAGATATGGCAGTTTGGAGGTAAGAAACGCTTGAGAAACTCAAAATTTGCGCAGTTCTGATGCTCGAAACGAATAACTAGAACGGCCTGTGGGAAAAGTACGCATACCGTTGTAATCGGGCGAGTTTCTACTTTCAGATGCAACAGAAATCATGCGGATTGGTCAATCCGTTCGCGAGATATGGCCGTTTGGATGTAAGAAACGCTTGAGAAACTCAAAATTTGCGCAGTTCTGATGCTCGAAACGAATAACTAGAACGGCCTAGGGGAAAAGTGCGCATACCGTTGTAATCGGGCGAGTTTCTACTTTCAGATGCAACGGAAATCATGCGGATTGGTCAATCCGTTCGCGAGATATGGCCGTTTGGATGTAAGAAACGCTTGAGAAACTCAAAATTTTCGCAGTTCTGATGCTCGAAACGAATAACTAGAACTGCCTAGTGGAAAAGTGCGCATACCGTTGTAATCGGGCGAGTTTCTACTTTCAGATGCAACAGAAATCATGCGGATTGGTCAATCCGTTCGCGAGATATGGCCATTTGGAGGTAAGAAACGCTTGAGAAACTCAAAATTTTCGCAGTTCTGATGCTCGTAACGAATAACTAGAACGGCCTAGGGGAAAAGTACGCATACCGTTGTAATCGGGCGAGTTTCTACTTGCAGATGCAACAGAAATTTTGCGGATCGGTCAATCCGTTCGCGAGATATGGCAGTTTGCATGTAAGAAACGCTTGAGAAACTCAACATTTTCGCAATTCTGATGCTCGAAACGAATAACCGGAACGGCCTAGGGGAAAACTACACACACCGTTGTAATCGGGCGAGTCTCTACTTTCAGATGCAACAGAGATTTTGCGGATTGGTCAATCCGTTCGCGAGATATGGCAGTTTGGAGGTAAGAAACGCTTGAGAAACTCAAAATTTTCGCAGTTCTGATGCTCGAAACGAATAACTAGAACGGCCTAGGGGAAAAGTACGCATACCGTTGTAATCGGGAGAGTTTCTACTTGCAGATGCAACAGAAATTTTGCGGATTGGTCGATCCGTTCGCGAGATATGGCAGTTTGGATGTAAGAAACGCTTGAGAAATTCAAAATTTTCGCAGTTCTGATGCTCGAAACGAATAACTGGAACGGCCCAGGGGAAACTACACATACCGTTGTAATCGGGCGAGTCTCTACTTTTAGATGCAACAGAAATTTTGCGGATTGGTCAATCCGTTCGCGAGATATGGCAGTTTGGAGGTAAGAAACGCTTGAGAAACTCAAAATTTTCGCAGTTCTGATGCTCGAAACGAATAACTAGAACGGCCTAGGGGAAAAGTACGCATACCGTTGTAATCGGGAGAGTTTCTACTTGCAAATGCAACAGAAATTTTGGGGATTGGTCGATCCGTTCGCGAGATATGGCAGTTTGGAAGTAAGAATCGCTTGAGAAACTCAAAATTTTCGCAGTTCTGATGCTCGAAACAAATAACTAGAACGGCCTAGGGGAAAACTACACACACCGTTGTAATCGGGCGAGTCTCTACTTTCAGATGCAACAGAGATTTTGCGGATTGGTCGATCCGTTCGCGAGATATGGCAGTTTGGATGTAAGAAACGCTTGAGAAATTCAAAATTTTCGCAGTTCTGATGCTCGAAACGAATAACTGGAACGGCCCAGGGGAAACTACACATACCGTTGTAATCGGGCGAGTCTCTACTTTTAGATGCAACAGAAATTTTGCGGATTGGTCAATCCGTTCGCGAGATATGGCAGTTTGGAGGTAAGAAACGCTTGAGAAACTCAAAATTTTCGCAGTTCTGATGCTCGAAACGAATAACTAGAACGGCCTAGGGGAAAAGTACGCATACCGTTGTAATCGGGAGAGTTTCTTCTTGCAAATGCAACAGAAATTTTGCGGATTGGTCGATCCGTTCGCGAGATATGGCAGTTTGGAAGTAAGAATCGCTTGAGAAACTCAAAATTTTCGCAGTTCTGATGCTCGAAACGAATAACTAGAACGGCCTAGGGGAAAACTACACACACCGTTGTAATCGGGCGAGTCTCTACTTTCAGATGCAACAGAGATTTTGCGGATTGTTCAATCCGTTCACGAGATATGGCAGTTTGGAGGTAAGAAACGCTTGAGAAACACAAAATTTTCGCCGTTCTGATGCTCGAAACGAATAACTAGAACGGCCTAGGGGAAAAGTACGCATACCGTTGTAATCGGGCGAGTTTCTACTTTCAGATGCAACAGAAATTTTGCGGATCGGTCAATCCGTTCGCGAGATATGGCAGTTTGGATGTAAGAAACGCTTGAGAAACTCAAAATTTTCGCAGTTCTGATGCTCGAAACGAATAACCGGAACGGCCTAGGGGAAAACTACACACACCGTTGTAATCGGGCGAGTCTCTACTTTCAGATGCAACAGAGATTTTGCGGATTGGTCGATCCGTTCGCGAGATATGGCAGTTTGGAGGTAAGAAACGCTTGAGAAACTCAAAATTTTCGCAGTTCTGATGCTCGAAACGAAGAACCGGAACGGCCTAGGGGAAAACGACACACACCGTTGTAATCGGGCGAGTCTCTACTTTCAGATGCAACAGAGATTTTGCGGATTGGTCAAACCGTTCGCGAGATATGGCAGTTTGGATGTAAGAAACGCTTGAGAAACTCAAAATTTTCGCAGTTCTGATGCTCGTAACGAATAACTAGAACGGCCTAGGGGAAAAGTACGCATACCGTTGTAATCGGGCGAGTTTCTACTTGCAGATGCAACAGAAATTTTGCGGATTGGTCGATCCGTTCGCGAGATATGGCAGTTTGGATGTAAGAAACGCTTGAGGAATTCAAAATTTTCGCAGTTCTGATGCTCGAAACGAATAACAAGAACGGCCTAGGGGAAAAGTACGCATACCGTTGTAATCGGGCGAGTTTCTACTTTCAGATGCAACAGAAATTTTGCGGATCGGTCAATCCGTTCGCGCGATATAGCAGTTTGGATGTAAGAAACGCTTGAGAAACTCAAAATTTTCGCAGTTCTGATGCTCGAAACGAATAACCGGAACGGCCTAGGGGAAAACTACACACACCGTTGTAATCGGGCGAGTCTCTACTTTCAGATGCAACAGAGATTTTGCGGATTGGTCAATCCGTTCGCGAGATATGGCAGTTTGGAGGTAAGAAACGCTTGAGAAACTCAAAATTTTCGCAGTTCTGATGCTCGTAATGAATAACTAGAACGGCCTAGGGGAAAAGTACGCATACCGTTGTAATCGGGCGAGTTTCTACTTGCAGATGCAACAGAAATTTTGCGGATTGGTCGATCCGTTCGCGAGATATGGCAGTTTGGATGTAAGAAACGCTTGAGGAATTCAAAATTTTCGCAGTTCTGATGCTCGAAACGAATAACAAGAACGGCCTAGGGGAAAAGTACGCATACCGTTGTAATCGGGCGAGTTTCTACTTTCAGATGCAACAGAAATTTTGCGGATCGGTCAATCCGTTCGCGAGATATGGCAGTTTGGATGTAAGAAACGCTTGAGAAACTCAAAATTTTCGCAGTTCTGATGCTCGAAACGAATAACCGGAACGGCCTAGGGGAAAACTACACACACCGTTGTAATCGGGCGAGTTTCTACTTGCAGATGCAACAGAAATCATGCGGATTGGTCAATCCGTTCGCGAGATATGCCCGTTTGGATGTAAGAAACGCTTGAGAAACTCAAAATTTGCGCAGTTCTGATGCTCGAAACGAATAACCAGAACGGCCTAGGAGAAAAGTGCGCATACCGTTGTAATCGGGCGAGTTTCTACTTTCAGATGCAACAGAAATCATGCGGATTGGTCAATCCGTTCGCGAGATATGGCCATTTGGAGGTAAGAAACGCTTGAGAAACACAAAATTTTCGCCGTTCTGATGCTCGAAACGAATAACTAGAACGGCCTAGGGGAAAAGTACGCATACCGTTGTAATCGGGCGAGTTTCTACTTTCAGATGCAACAGAAATTTTGCGGATCGGTCAATCCGTTCGCGAGATATGGCAGTTTGCATGTAAGAAACGCTTGAGAAACTCAACATTTTCGCAGTTCTGATGCTCGTAACGAATAACTAGAACGGCCTAGGGGAAAAGTACGCATACCGTTGTAATCGGGCGAGTTTCTACTTGCAGATGCAACAGAAATTTTGCGGATTGGTCGATCCGTTCGCGAGATATGGCAGTTTGGATGTAAGAAACGCTTGAGAAATTCAAAATTTTCGCAGTTCTGATGCTCGAAACGAATAACTGGAACGGCCCAGGGGAAACTACACATACCGTTGTAATCGGGCGAGTCTCTACTTTTAGATGCAACAGAAATTTTGCGGATTGGTCAATCCGTTCGCGAGATATGGCAGTTTGGAGGTAAGAAACGCTTGAGAAACTCAAAATTTTCGCAGTTCTGATGCTCGAAACGAATAACTAGAACGGCCTACGGGAAAAGTACGCATACCGTTGTAATCGGGAGAGTTTCTACTTGCAAATGCAACAGAAATTTTGGGGATTGGTCGATCCGTTCGCGAGATATGGCAGTTTGGAAGTAAGAATCGCTTGAGAAACTCAAAATTTTCGCAGTTCTGATGCTCGAAACGAATAACTAGAACGGCCTAGGGGAAAACTACACACACCGTTGTAATCGGGCGAGTCTCTACTTTCAGATGCAACAGAGATTTTGCGGATTGGTCGATCCGTTCGCGAGATATGGCAGTTTGGATGTAAGAAACGCTTGAGAAATTCAAAATTTTCGCAGTTCTGATGCTCGAAACGAATAACTGGAACGGCCCAGGGGAAACTACACATACCGTTGTAATCGGGCGAGTCTCTACTTTTAGATGCAACAGAAATTTTGCGGATTGGTCAATCCGTTCGCGAGATATGGCAGTTTGGAGGTAAGAAACGCTTGAGAAACTCAAAATTTTCGCAGTTCTGATGCTCGAAACGAATAACTAGAACGGCCTAGGGGAAAAGTACGCATACCGTTGTAATCGGGAGAGTTTCTTCTTGCAAATGCAACAGAAATTTTGCGGATTGGTCGATCCGTTCGCGAGATATGGCAGTTTGGAAGTAAGAATCGCTTGAGAAACTCAAAATTTTCGCATTTCTGATGCTCGAAACGAATAACTAGAACGGCCTAGGGGAAAACTACACACACCGTTGTAATCGGGCGAGTCTCTACTTTCAGATGCAACAGAGATTTTGCGGATTGTTCAATCCGTTCACGAGATATGGCAGTTTGGAGGTAAGAAACGCTTGAGAAACACAAAATTTTCGCCGTTCTGATGCTCGAAACGAATAACTAGAACGGCCTAGGGGAAAAGTACGCATACCGTTGTAATCGGGCGAGTTTCTACTTTCAGATGCAACAGAAATTTTGCGGATCGGTCAATCCGTTCGCGAGATATGGCAGTTTGGATGTAAGAAACGCTTGAGAAACTCAAAATTTTCGCAGTTCTGATGCTCGAAACGAATAACCGGAACGGCCTAGGGGAAAACTACACACACCGTTATAATCGGGCGAGTCTCTACTTTCAGATGCAACAGAGATTTTGCGGATTGGTCAAACCGTTCGCGAGATATGGCAGTTTGGATGTAAGAAACGCTTGAGAAACTCAAAATTTTCGCAGTTCTGATGCTCGAAACGAATAACTAGAACTGCCTAGTGGAAAAGTGCGCATACCGTTGTAATCGGGCGAGTTTCTACTTTCAGATGCAACAGAAATCATGCGGATTGGTCAATCCGTTCGCGAGATATGGCAGTTTGCATGTAAGAAACGCTTGAGAAACTCAACATTTTCGCAGTTCTGATGCTCGAAACGAATAACCGGAACGGCCTAGGGGAAAACTACACACACCGTTGTAATCGGGCGAGTCTCTACTTTCAGATGCAACAGAGATTTTGCGGATTGGTCGATCCGTTCGCGAGATATGGCAGTTTGGATGTAAGAAACGCTTGAGAAATTCAAAATTTTCGCAGTTCTGATGCTCGAAACGAATAACTGGAACGGCCCAGGGGAAACTACACATACCGTTGTAATCGGGCGAGTCTCTACTTTTAGATGCAACAGAAATTTTGCGGATTGGTCAATCCGTTCGCGAGATATGGCAGTTTGGAGGTAAGAAACGCTTGAGAAACTCAAAATTTTCGCAGTTCTGATGCTCGAAACGAATAACTAGAACGGCCTAGGGGAAAAGTACGCATACCGTTGTAATCGGGAGAGTTTCTTCTTGCAAATGCAACAGAAATTTTGCGGATTGGTCGATCCGTTCGCGAGATATGGCAGTTTGGAAGTAAGAATCGCTTGAGAAACTCAAAATTTTCGCATTTCTGATGCTCGAAACGAATAACTAGAACGGCCTAGGGGAAAACTACACACACCGTTGTAATCGGGCGAGTCTCTACTTTCAGATGCAACAGAGATTTTGCGGATTGTTCAATCCGTTCACGAGATATGGCAGTTTGGAGGTAAGAAACGCTTGAGAAACACAAAATTTTCGCCGTTCTGATGCTCGAAACGAATAACTAGAACGGCCTAGGGGAAAAGTACGCATACCGTTGTAATCGGGCGAGTTTCTACTTTCAGATGCAACAGAAATTTTGCGGATCGGTCAATCCGTTCGCGAGATATGGCAGTTTGGATGTAAGAAACGCTTGAGAAACTCAAAATTTTCGCAGTTCTGATGCTCGAAACGAATAACCGGAACGGCCTAGGGGAAAACTACACACACCGTTATAATCGGGCGAGTCTCTACTTTCAGATGCAACAGAGATTTTGCGGATTGGTCAAACCGTTCGCGAGATATGGCAGTTTGGATGTAAGAAACGCTTGAGAAACTCAAAATTTTCGCAGTTCTGATGCTCGTAACGAATAACTAGAACGGCCTAGGGGAAAAGTACGCATACCGTTGTAATCGGGCGAGTTTCTACTTGCAGATGCAACAGAAATTTTGCGGATTGGTCGATCCGTTCGCGAGATATGGCAGTTTGGATGTAAGAAACGCTTGAGGAATTCAAAATTTTCGCAGTTCTGATGCTCGAAACGAATAACTGGAACGGCCCAGGGGAAAACTACACATACCGTTGTAATCGGGCGAGTCTCTACTTTCAGATGCAACAGAAATTTTCCGGATTGGTCAATCCGTTCGCGAGATATGGCAGTTTGGAGGTAAGAAACGCTTGAGAAACTCAAAATTTTCGCAGTTCTGATGCTCGAAACGAATAACCGGAACGGCCTAGGGGAAAACTACACACACCGTTGTAATCGGGCGAGTCTCTACTTTCAGATGCAACAGAGATTTTGCGGATTGGTCAAACCGTTCGCGAGATATGGCAGTTTGGATGTAAGAAACGCTTGAGAAACTCAAAATTTTCGCAGTTCTGATGCTCGTAACGAATAACTAGAACCGCCTAGGGGAAAAGTACGCATACCGTTGTAATCGGGCGAGTTTCTACTTGCAGATGCAACAGAAATTTTGCGGATTGGTCGATCCGTTCGCGAGATATGGCAGTTTGGATGTAAGAAACGCTTGAGAAACTCAAAATTTTCGCAGTTCTGATGCTCGAAACGAATAACCGGAACGGCCTAGGGGAAAACTACACACACCGTTGTAATCGGGCGAGTTTCTACTTGCAGATGCAACAGAAATCATGCGGATTGGTCAATCCGTTCGCGAGATATGGCCGTTTGGATGTAAGAAACGCTTGAGAAACTCAAAATTTGCGCAGTTCTGATGCTCGAAACGAATAACCAGAACGGCCTAGGAGAAAAGTGCGCATACCGTTGTAATCGGGCGAGTTTCTACTTTCAGATGCAACAGAAATTTTGCGGATCGGTCAATCCGTTCGCGAGATATGGCAGTTTGGATATAAGAAACGCTTGAGAAACTCAAAATTTTCGCAGTTCTGATGCTCGAAACGAATAACTGGAACGGCCTAGGGGAAAAGTACGCATACCGTTGTAATCGGGCGAGTTTCTACTTTCAGACGCAACAGAAATCATGCGGATTGGTCAATCCGTTCGCGAGATATGGCCGTTTGGATGTAAGAAACGCTTGAGAAACTCAAAATTTTCGCAGTTCTGATGCTCGTAACTAATAACTAGAACGGCCTAGGGGAAAAGTGCGCATACCGTTGTAATCGGGCGAGTTTCTACTTTCAGATGCAACAGAAATTTTGCGGATTGGTCAATCCGTTCGCGAGATATGGCAGTTTGGAGGTAAGAAACGCTTGAGAAACTCAAAATTTGCGCAGTTCTGATGCTCGAAACGAATAACTAGAACGGCCTGTGGGAAAAGTACGCATACCGTTGTAATCGGGCGAGTTTCTACTTGCAGATGCAACAGAAATTTTGCGGATTGGTCAATCCGTTCGCGAGATATGGCAGTTTGGAGGTAAGAAACGCTTGAGAAACTCAAAATTTGCGCAGTTCTGATGCTCGAAACGAATAACTAGAACGGCCTGTGGGAAAAGTACGCATACCGTTGTAATCGGGCGAGTTTCTACTTTCAGATGCAACAGAAATCATGCGGATTGGTCAATCCGTTCGCGAGATATGGCCGTTTGGATGTAAGAAACGCTTGAGAAACTCAAAATTTGCGCAGTTCTGATGCTCGAAACGAATAACTAGAACGGCCTAGGGGAAAAGTGCGCATACCGTTGTAATCGGGCGAGTTTCTACTTTCAGATGCAACGGAAATCATGCGGATTGGTCAATCCGTTCGCGAGATATGGCCGTTTGGATGTAAGAAACGCTTGAGAAACTCAAAATTTTCGCAGTTCTGATGCTCGAAACGAATAACTAGAACTGCCTAGTGGAAAAGTGCGCATACCGTTGTAATCGGGCGAGTTTCTACTTTCAGATGCAACAGAAATCATGCGGATTGGTCAATCCGTTCGCGAGATATGGCCATTTGGAGGTAAGAAACGCTTGAGAAACTCAAAATTTTCGCAGTTCTGATGCTCGTAACGAATAACTAGAACGGCCTAGGGGAAAAGTACGCATACCGTTGTAATCGGGCGAGTTTCTACTTGCAGATGCAACAGAAATTTTGCGGATCGGTCAATCCGTTCGCGAGATATGGCAGTTTGCATGTAAGAAACGCTTGAGAAACTCAACATTTTCGCAATTCTGATGCTCGAAACGAATAACCGGAACGGCCTAGGGGAAAACTACACACACCGTTGTAATCGGGCGAGTCTCTACTTTCAGATGCAACAGAGATTTTGCGGATTGTTCAATCCGTTCGCGAGATATGGCAGTTTGGAGGTAAGAAACGCTTGAGAAACTCAAAATTTTCGCAGTTCTGATGCTCGTAACGAATAACTAGAACGGCCTAGGGGAAAAGTACGCATACCGTTGTAATCGGGCGAGTTTCTACTTGCAGATGCAACAGAAATTTTGCGGATTGGTCGATCCGTTCGCGAGATATGGCAGTTTGGATGTAAGAAACGCTTGAGAAATTCAAAATTTTCGCAGTTCTGATGCTCGAAACGAATAACTGGAACGGCCCAGGGGAAACTACACATACCGTTGTAATCGGGCGAGTCTCTACTTTTAGATGCAACAGAAATTTTGCGGATTGGTCAATCCGTTCGCGAGATATGGCAGTTTGGAGGTAAGAAACGCTTGAGAAACTCAAAATTTTCGCAGTTCTGATGCTCGAAACGAATAACTAGAACGGCCTAGGGGAAAAGTACGCATACCGTTGTAATCGGGAGAGTTTCTACTTGCAAATGCAACAGAAATTTTGGGGATTGGTCGATCCGTTCGCGAGATAAGGCAGTTTGGAAGTAAGAATCGCTTGAGAAACTCAAAATTTTCGCAGTTCTGATGCTCGAAACAAATAACTAGAACGGCCTAGGGGAAAACTACACACACCGTTGTAATCGGGCGAGTCTCTACTTTCAGATGCAACAGAGATTTTGCGGATTGGTCGATCCGTTCGCGAGATATGGCAGTTTGGATGTAAGAAACGCTTGAGAAATTCAAAATTTTCGCAGTTCTGATGCTCGAAACGAATAACTGGAACGGCCCAGGGGAAACTACACATACCGTTGTAATCGGGCGAGTCTCTACTTTTAGATGCAACAGAAATTTTGCGGATTGGTCAATCCGTTCGCGAGATATGGCAGTTTGGAGGTAAGAAACGCTTGAGAAACTCAAAATTTTCGCAGTTCTGATGCTCGAAACGAATAACTAGAACGGCCTAGGGGAAAAGTACGCATACCGTTGTAATCGGGAGAGTTTCTTCTTGCAAATGCAACAGAAATTTTGCGGATTGGTCGATCCGTTCGCGAGATATGGCAGTTTGGAAGTAAGAATCGCTTGAGAAACTCAAAATTTTCGCAGTTCTGATGCTCGAAACGAATAACTAGAACGGCCTAGGGGAAAACTACACACACCGTTGTAATCGGGCGAGTCTCTACTTTCAGATGCAACAGAGATTTTGCGGATTGTTCAATCCGTTCACGAGATATGGCAGTTTGGAGGTAAGAAACGCTTGAGAAACACAAAATTTTCGCCGTTCTGATGCTCGAAACGAATAACTAGAACGGCCTAGGGGAAAAGTACGCATACCGTTGTAATCGGGCGAGTTTCTACTTTCAGATGCAACAGAAATTTTGCGGATCGGTCAATCCGTTCGCGAGATATGGCAGTTTGGATGTAAGAAACGCTTGAGAAACTCAAAATTTTCGCAGTTCTGATGCTCGAAACGAATAACCGGAACGGCCTAGGGGAAAACTACACACACCGTTGTAATCGGGCGAGTCTCTACTTTCAGATGCAACAGAGATTTTGCGGATTGGTCGATCCGTTCGCGAGATATGGCAGTTTGGAGGTAAGAAACGCTTGAGAAACTCAAAATTTTCGCAGTTCTGATGCTCGAAACGAAGAACCGGAACGGCCTAGGGGAAAACGACACACACCGTTGTAATCGGGCGAGTCTCTACTTTCAGATGCAACAGAGATTTTGCGGATTGGTCAAACCGTTCGCGAGATATGGCAGTTTGGATGTAAGAAACGCTTGAGAAACTCAAAATTTTCGCAGTTCTGATGCTCGTAACGAATAACTAGAACGGCCTAGGGGAAAAGTACGCATACCGTTGTAATCGGGCGAGTTTCTACTTGCAGATGCAACAGAAATTTTGCGGATTGGTCGATCCGTTCGCGAGATATGGCAGTTTGGATGTAAGAAACGCTTGAGGAATTCAAAATTTTCGCAGTTCTGATGCTCGAAACGAATAACAAGAACGGCCTAGGGGAAAAGTACGCATACCGTTGTAATCGGGCGAGTTTCTACTTTCAGATGCAACAGAAATTTTGCGGATCGGTCAATCCGTTCGCGAGATATAGCAGTTTGGATGTAAGAAACGCTTGAGAAACTCAAAATTTTCGCAGTTCTGATGCTCGAAACGAATAACCGGAACGGCCTAGGGGAAAACTACACACACCGTTGTAATCGGGCGAGTCTCTACTTTCAGATGCAACAGAGATTTTGCGGATTGGTCAATCCGTTCGCGAGATATGGCAGTTTGGAGGTAAGAAACGCTTGAGAAACTCAAAATTTTCGCAGTTCTGATGCTCGTAATGAATAACTAGAACGGCCTAGGGGAAAAGTACGCATACCGTTGTAATCGGGCGAGTTTCTACTTGCAGATGCAACAGAAATTTTGCGGATTGGTCGATCCGTTCGCGAGATATGGCAGTTTGGATGTAAGAAACGCTTGAGGAATTCAAAATTTTCGCAGTTCTGATGCTCGAAACGAATAACAAGAACGGCCTAGGGGAAAAGTACGCATACCGTTGTAATCGGGCGAGTTTCTACTTTCAGATGCAACAGAAATTTTGCGGATCGGTCAATCCGTTCGCGAGATATAGCAGTTTGGATGTAAGAAACGCTTGAGAAACTCAAAATTTTCGCAGTTCTGATGCTCGAAACGAATAACCGGAACGGCCTAGGGGAAAACTACACACACCGTTGTAATCGGGCGAGTCTCTACTTTCAGATGCAACAGAGATTTTGCGGATTGGTCAATCCGTTCGCGAGATATGGCAGTTTGGAGGTAAGAAACGCTTGAGAAACTCAAAATTTTCGCAGTTCTGATGCTCGTAATGAATAACTAGAACGGCCTAGGGGAAAAGTACGCATACCGTTGTAATCGGGCGAGTTTCTACTTGCAGATGCAACAGAAATTTTGCGGATTGGTCGATCCGTTCGCGAGATATGGCAGTTTGGATGTAAGAAACGCTTGAGGAATTCAAAATTTTCGCAGTTCTGATGCTCGAAACGAATAACTGGAACGGCCCAGGGGAAAACTACACATACCGTTGTAATCGGGCGAGTCTCTACTTTCAGATGCAACAGAAATTTTCCGGATTGGTCAATCCGTTCGCGAGATATGGCAGTTTGGAGGTAAGAAACGCTTGAGAAACTCAAAATTTTCGCAGTTCTGATGCTCGAAACGAATAACCGGAACGTCCTAGGGGAAAACTACACACACCGTTGTAATCGGGCGAGTCTCTACTTTCAGATGCAACAGAGATTTTGCGGATTGGTCAAACCGTTCGCGAGATATGGCAGTTTGGATGTAAGAAACGCTTGAGAAACTCAAAATTTTCGCAGTTCTGATGCTCGTAACGAATAACTAGAACGGCCTAGGGGAAAAGTACGCATACCGTTGTAATCGGGCGAGTTTCTACTTGCAGATGCAACAGAAATTTTGCGGATTGGTCGATCCGTTCGCGAGATATGGCAGTTTGGATGTAAGAAACGCTTGAGAAACTCAAAATTTTCGCAGTTCTGATGCTCGAAACGAATAACCGGAACGGCCTAGGGGAAAACTACACACACCGTTGTAATCGGGCGAGTTTCTACTTGCAGATGCAACAGAAATCATGCGGATTGGTCAATCCGTTCGCGAGATATGGCCGTTTGGATGTAAGAAACGCTTGAGAAACTCAAAATTTGCGCAGTTCTGATGCTCGAAACGAATAACCAGAACGGCCTAGGAGAAAAGTGCGCATACCGTTGTAATCGGGCGAGTTTCTACTTTCAGATGCAACAGAAATCATGCGGATTGGTCAATCCGTTCGCGAGATATGGCCATTTGGAGGTAAGAAACGCTTGAGAAACACAAAATTTTCGCCGTTCTGATGCTCGAAACGAATAACTAGAACGGCCTAGGGGAAAAGTACGCATACCGTTGTAATCGGGCGAGTTTCTACTTTCAGATGCAACAGAAATTTTGCGGATCGGTCAATCCGTTCGCGAGATATGGCAGTTTGCATGTAAGAAACGCTTGAGAAACTCAACATTTTCGCAGTTCTGATGCTCGTAACGAATAACTAGAACGGCCTAGGGGAAAAGTACGCATACCGTTGTAATCGGGCGAGTTTCTACTTGCAGATGCAACAGAAATTTTGCGGATTGGTCGATCCGTTCGCGAGATATGGCAGTTTGGATGTAAGAAACGCTTGAGAAATTCAAAATTTTCGCAGTTCTGATGCTCGAAACGAATAACTGGAACGGCCCAGGGGAAACTACACATACCGTTGTAATCGGGCGAGTCTCTACTTTTAGATGCAACAGAAATTTTGCGGATTGGTCAATCCGTTCGCGAGATATGGCAGTTTGGAGGTAAGAAACGCTTGAGAAACTCAAAATTTTCGCAGTTCTGATGCTCGAAACGAATAACTAGAACGGCCTACGGGAAAAGTACGCATACCGTTGTAATCGGGAGAGTTTCTACTTGCAAATGCAACAGAAATTTTGGGGATTGGTCGATCCGTTCGCGAGATATGGCAGTTTGGAAGTAAGAATCGCTTGAGAAACTCAAAATTTTCGCAGTTCTGATGCTCGAAACGAATAACTAGAACGGCCTAGGGGAAAACTACACACACCGTTGTAATCGGGCGAGTCTCTACTTTCAGATGCAACAGAGATTTTGCGGATTGGTCGATCCGTTCGCGAGATATGGCAGTTTGGATGTAAGAAACGCTTGAGAAATTCAAAATTTTCGCAGTTCTGATGCTCGAAACGAATAACTGGAACGGCCCAGGGGAAACTACACATACCGTTGTAATCGGGCGAGTCTCTACTTTTAGATGCAACAGAAATTTTGCGGATTGGTCAATCCGTTCGCGAGATATGGCAGTTTGGAGGTAAGAAACGCTTGAGAAACTCAAAATTTTCGCAGTTCTGATGCTCGAAACGAATAACTAGAACGGCCTAGGGGAAAAGTACGCATACCGTTGTAATCGGGAGAGTTTCTTCTTGCAAATGCAACAGAAATTTTGCGGATTGGTCGATCCGTTCGCGAGATATGGCAGTTTGGAAGTAAGAATCGCTTGAGAAACTCAAAATTTTCGCATTTCTGATGCTCGAAACGAATAACTAGAACGGCCTAGGGGAAAACTACACACACCGTTGTAATCGGGCGAGTCTCTACTTTCAGATGCAACAGAGATTTTGCGGATTGTTCAATCCGTTCACGAGATATGGCAGTTTGGAGGTAAGAAACGCTTGAGAAACACAAAATTTTCGCCGTTCTGATGCTCGAAACGAATAACTAGAACGGCCTAGGGGAAAAGTACGCATACCGTTGTAATCGGGCGAGTTTCTACTTTCAGATGCAACAGAAATTTTGCGGATCGGTCAATCCGTTCGCGAGATATGGCAGTTTGGATGTAAGAAACGCTTGAGAAACTCAAAATTTTCGCAGTTCTGATGCTCGAAACGAATAACCGGAACGGCCTAGGGGAAAACTACACACACCGTTATAATCGGGCGAGTCTCTACTTTCAGATGCAACAGAGATTTTGCGGATTGGTCAAACCGTTCGCGAGATATGGCAGTTTGGATGTAAGAAACGCTTGAGAAACTCAAAATTTTCGCAGTTCTGATGCTCGTAACGAATAACTAGAACGGCCTAGGGGAAAAGTACGCATACCGTTGTAATCGGGCGAGTTTCTACTTGCAGATGCAACAGAAATTTTGCGGATTGGTCGATCCGTTCGCGAGATATGGCAGTTTGGATGTAAGAAACGCTTGAGAAACTCAAAATTTTCGCAGTTCTGATGCTCGAAACGAATAACTAGAACTGCCTAGTGGAAAAGTGCGCATACCGTTGTAATCGGGCGAGTTTCTACTTTCAGATGCAACAGAAATCATGCGGATTGGTCAATCCGTTCGCGAGATATGGCAGTTTGCATGTAAGAAACGCTTGAGAAACTCAACATTTTCGCAGTTCTGATGCTCGAAACGAATAACCGGAACGGCCTAGGGGAAAACTACACACACCGTTGTAATCGGGCGAGTCTCTACTTTCAGATGCAACAGAGATTTTGCGGATTGGTCAATCCGTTCGCGAGATATGGCAGTTTGGAGGTAAGAAACGCTTGAGAAACTCAAAATTTTCGCAGTTCTGATGCTCGAAACGAATAACCGGAACGGCCTAGGGGAAAACTACACACACCGTTGTAATCGGGCGAGTCTCTACTTTCAGATGCAACAGAGATTTTGCGGATTGGTCAATCCGTTCGCGAGATATGGCAGTTTGGAGGTAAGAAACGCTTGAGAAACTCAAAATTTTCGCAGTTCTGATGCTCGTAACGAATAACTAGAACGGCCTAGGGGAACAGTACGCATACCGTTGTAATCGGGCGAGTTTCTACTTGCAGATGCAACAGAAATTTTGCGGATTGGTCGATCCGTTCGCGAGATATGGCAGTTTGGATGTAAGAAACGCTTGAGGAATTCAAAATTTTCGCAGTTCTGATGCTCGAAACGAATAACTGGAACGGCCCAGGGGAAAACTACACATTCCGTTGTAATCGGGCGAGTCTCTACTTTCAGATGCAACAGAAATTTTCCGGATTGGTCAATCCGTTCGCGAGATATTGCAGTTTGGAGGTAAGAAACGCTTGAGAAACTCAAAATTTTCGCAGTTCTGATGCTCGAAACGAATAACTAGAACGGCCTAGGGGAAAAGTACGCATACCGTTGTAATCGGGAGAGTTTCTTCTTGCAAATGCAACAGAAATTTTGCGGATTGGTCGATCCGTTCGCGAGATATGGCAGTTTGGAAGTAAGAATCGCTTGAGAAACTCAAAATTTTCGCAGTTCTGATGCTCGAAACGAATAACTAGAACGGCCTAGGGGAAAACTACACACACCGTTGTAATCGGGCGAGTCTCTACTTTCAGATGCAACAGAGATTTTGCGGATTGTTCAATCCGTTCACGAGATATGGCAGTTTGGAGGTAAGAAACGCTTGAGAAACACAAAATTTTCGCCGTTCTGATGCTCGAAACGAATAACTAGAACGGCCTAGGGGAAAAGTACGCATACCGTTGTAATCGGGCGAGTTTCTACTTTCAGATGCAACAGAAATTTTGCGGATCGGTCAATCCGTTCGCGAGATATGGCAGTTTGGATGTAAGAAACGCTTGAGAAACTCAAAATTTTCGCAGTTCTGATGCTCGAAACGAATAACCGGAACGGCCTAGGGGAAAACTACACACACCGTTGTAATCGGGCGAGTCTCTACTTTCAGATGCAACAGAGATTTTGCGGATTGGTCAATCCGTTCGCGAGATATGGCAGTTTGGAGGTAAGAAACGCTTGAGAAACTCAAAATTTTCGCAGTTCTGATGCTCGTAATGAATAACTAGAACGGCCTAGGGGAAAAGTACGCATACCGTTGTAATCGGGCGAGTTTCTACTTGCAGATGCAACAGAAATTTTGCGGATTGGTCGATCCGTTCGCGAGATATGGCAGTTTGGATGTAAGAAACGCTTGAGGAATTCAAAATTTTCGCAGTTCTGATGCTCGAAACGAATAACTGGAACGGCCCAGGGGAAAACTACACATACCGTTGTAATCGGGCGAGTCTCTACTTTCAGATGCAACAGAAATTTTCCGGATTGGTCAATCCGTTCGCGAGATATGGCAGTTTGGAGGTAAGAAACGCTTGAGAAACTCAAAATTTTCGCAGTTCTGATGCTCGAAACGAATAACCGGAACGTCCTAGGGGAAAAGTACGCATACCGTTGTAATCGGGCGAGTTTCTACTTGCAGATGCAACAGAAATCATGCGGATTGGTCAATCCGTTCGCGAGATATGGCCGTTTGGAGGTAAGAAACGCTTGAGAAACTCAAAATTTTCGCAGTTCTGATGCTCGAAACGAATAACTAGAACGGCCTAGGGGAAAAGTACGCATACCGCTGTAATCGGGAGAGTTTCTACTTGCAAATGCAACAGAAATTTTGGGGATTGGTCGATCCGTTCGCGAGATATGGCAGTTTGGAAGTAAGAATCGCTTGAGAAACTCAAAATTTTCGCAGTTCTGATGCTCGAAACGAATAACTAGAACGGCCTAGGGGAAAACTACACACACCGTTGTAATCGGGCGAGTCTCTACTTTCAGATGCAACAGAGATTTTGCGGATTGGTCGATCCGTTCGCGAGATATGGCAGTTTGGATGTAAGAAACGCTTGAGAAATTCAAAATTTTCGCAGTTCTGATGCTCGAAACGAATAACTGGAACGGCCCAGGGGAAACTACACATACCGTTGTAATCGGGCGAGTCTCTACTTTTAGATGCAACAGAAATTTTGTGGATTGGTCAATCCGTTCGCGAGATATGGCAGTTTGGAGGTAAGAAACGCTTGAGAAACTCAAAATTTTCGCAGTTCTGATGCTCGAAACGAATAACTAGAACGGCCTAGGGGAAAAGTACGCATACCGTTGTAATCGGGAGAGTTTCTTCTTGCAAATGCAACAGAAATTTTGCGGATTGGTCGATCCGTTCGCGAGATATGGCAGTTTGGAAGTAAGAATCGCTTGAGAAACTCAAAATTTTCGCAGTTCTGATGCTCGAAACGAATAACTAGAACGGCCTAGGGGAAAACTACACACACCGTTGTAATCGGGCGAGGCTCTACTTTCAGATGCAACAGAGATTTTGCGGATTGGTCAATCCGTTCGCGAGATATGGCAGTTTGGAGGTAAGAAACGCTTGAGAAACTCAAAATTTTCGCAGTTCTGATGCTCGTAACGAATAACTAGAACGGCCTAGGGGAAAAGTACGCGTACCGTTGTTATCGGGCGAGTTTCTACTTGCAGATGCAACAGAAATTTTGCGGATTGGTCGATCCGTTCGCGAGATATGGCAGTTTGGATGTAAGAAACGCTTGAGGAATTCAAAATTTTCGCAGTTCTGATGCTCGAAACGAATAACTGGAACGGCCCAGGGGAAAACTACACATACCGTTGTAATCGGGCGAGTCTCTACTTTCAGATGCAACAGAAATTTTCCGGATTGGTCAATCCGTTCGCGAGATATGGCAGTTTGGAGGTAAGAAACGCTTGAGAAACTCAAAATTTTCGCAGTTCTGATGCTCGAAACGAAGAACCGGAACGGCCTAGGGGAAAACTACACACACCGTTGTAATCGGGCGAGTCTCTACTTTCAGATGCAACAGAGATTTTGCGGATTGGTCAAACCGTTCGCGAGATATGGCAGTTTGGATGTAAGAAACGCTTGAGAAACTCAAAATTTTCGCAGTTCTGATGCTCGAAACGAATAACTAGAACGGCCTAGGGGAAAAGTACGCATACCGTTGTAATCGGGCGAGTTTCTACTTGCAAATGCAACAGAAATTTTGAGGATTGGTCGATCCGTTCGCGAGATATGGCAGTTTGGAAGTAAGAATCGCTTGAGAAACTCAAAATTTTCGCAGTTCTGATGCTCGAAACGAATAACTAGAACGGCCTAGGGGAAAACTACACACACCGTTGTAATCGGGCGAGTCTCTACTTTCAGATGCAACAGAGATTTTGCGGATTGTTCAATCCGTTCACGAGATATGGCAGTTTGGAGGTAAGAAACGCTTGAGAAACACAAAATTTTCGCCGTTCTGATGCTCGAAACGAATAACCAGAACGGCCTAGGGGAAAAGTACGCATACCGTTGTAATCGGGCGAGTTTCTACTTTCAGATGCAACAGAAATTTTGCGGATCGGTCAATCCGTTCGCGAGATATGGCAGTTTGGATGTAAGAAACGCTTGAGAAACTCAAAATTTTCGCAGTTCTGATGCTCGAAACGAATAACCGGAACGGCCTAGGGGAAAACTACACACACCGTTGTAATCGGGCGAGTCTCTACTTTCAGATGCAACAGAGATTTTGCGGATTGGTCAAACCGTTCGCGAGATATGGCAGTTTGGATGTAAGAAACGCTTGGGAAACTCAAAATTTTCGCAGTTCTGATGCTCGTAACGAATAACTAGAACGGCCTAGGGGAAAAGTACGCATACCGTTGTAATCGGGCGAGTTTCTACTTGCAGATGCAACAGAAATCATGCGGATTGGTCAATCCGTTCGCGAGATATGGCCGTTTGGATGTAAGAAACGCTTGAGAAACTCAAAATTTGCGCAGCTCTGATGCTCGAAACGAATAACCAGAACGGCCTAGGAGAAAAGTGCGCATACCGTTGTAATCGGGCGAGTTTCTACTTTCAGATGCAACAGGAATTTTGCGGATCGGTCAATCCGTTCGCGAGATATGGCAGTTTGGATGTAAGAAACGCTTGAGAAACTCAAAATTTTCGCAGTTCTGATGCTCGAAACGAATAACTGGAACGGCCTAGGGGAAAAGTACGCATACCGTTGTAATCGGGCGAGTTTCTACTTTCAGATGCAACAGAAATCATGCGGATTGGTCAATCCGTTCGCGAGATATGGCCGTTTGGATGTAAGAAACGCTTGAGAAACTCAAAATTTTCGCAGTTCTGATGCTCGTAACGAATAACTAGAACGGCCTAGGGGAAAAGTACGCATACCGTTGTAATCGGGCGAGTTTCTACTTTCAGATGCAACAGTAATCATGCGGATTGGTCAATCCGTTCGCGAGATATGGCCGTTTGGATGTAAGAAACGCTTGAGAAACTCAAAATTTTCGCAGTTCTGATGCTCGAAACGAATAACTAGAACGGCCTAGGGGAAAAGTACGCATACCGTTGTAATCGGGAGAGTTTCTTCTTGCAAATGCAACAGAAATTTTGCGGATTGGTCGATCCGTTCGCGAGATATGGCAGATTGGAAGTAAGAATCGCTTGAGAAACTCACAATTTTCGCAGTTCTGATGCTCGAAACGAATAACTAGAACGGCCTAGGGGAAAACTACACACACCGTTGTAATCGGGCGAGTCTCTACTTTCAGATGCAACAGAGATTTTGCGGATTGGTCAATCCGTTCGCGAGATATGGCAGTTTGGAGGTAAGAAACGCTTGAGAAACTCAAAATTTTCGCAGTTCTGATGCTCGTAACGAATAACTAGAACGGCCTAGGGGAAAAGTACGCATACCGTTGTTATCGGGCGAGTTTCTACTTGCAGATGCAACAGAAATTTTGCGGATTGGTCGATCCGTTCGCGAGATATGGCAGTTTGGATGTAAGAAACGCTTGAGAAATTCAAAATTTTCGCAGTTCTGATGCTCGAAACGAATAACTGGAACGGCCCAGGGGAAACTACACATACCGTTGTAATCGGGCGAGTCTCTACTTTTAGATGCAACAGAAATTTTGCGGATTGGTCAATCCGTTCGCGAGATATGGCAGTTTGGAGGTAAGAAACGCTTGAGAAACTCAAAATTTTCGCAGTTCTGATGCTCGAAACGAATAACTAGAACGGCCTAGGGGAAAAGTACGCATACCGTTGTAATCGGGCGAGTTTCTACTTGCAAATGCAACAGAAATTTTGCGGATTGGTCGATCCGTTCGCGAGATATGGCAGTTTGGAAGTAAGAATCGCTTGAGAAACTCAAAATTTTCGCAGTTCTGATGCTCGAAACGAATAACTAGAACCGCCTAGGGGAAAACTACACACACCGTTGTAATCGGGCGAGTCTCTACTTTCAGATGCAACAGAGATTTTGCGGATTGTTCAATCCGTTCACGAGATATGGCAGTTTGGAGGTAAGAAACGCTTGAGAAACACAAAATTTTCGCCGTTCTGATGCTCGAAACGAATAACTAGAACGGCCTAGGGGAAAAGTACGCATACCGTTGTAATCGGGCGAGTTTCTACTTTCACATGCAACAGAAATTTTGCGGATCGGTCAATCCGTTCGCGAGATATGGCAGTTTGGATGTAAGAAACGCTTGAGAAACTCAAAATTTTCGCAGTTCTGATGCTCGAAACGAATAACCGGAACGGCCTAGGGGAAAACTACACACACCGTTGTAATCGGGCGAGTCTCTACTTTCAGATGCAACAGAGATTTTGCGGATTGGTCAAACCGTTCGCGAGATATGGCAGTTTGGATGTAAGAAACGCTTGAGAAACTCAAAATTTTCGCAGTTCTGATGCTCGTAACGAATAACTAGAACGGCCTAGGGGAAAAGTACGCATACCGTTGTAATCGGGCGAGTTTCTACTTGCAGATGCAACAGAAATTTTGCGGATTGGTCGATCCGTTCGCGAGATATGGCAGTTTGGATGTAAGAAACGCTTGAGAAACTCAAAATTTTCGCAGTTCTGATGCTCGAAACGAATAACCGGAACGGCCTAGGGGAAAACTACACACACCGTTGTAATCGGGCGAGTTTCTACTTGCAGATGCAACAGAAATCATGCGGATTGGTCAATCCGTTCGCGAGATATGGCCGTTTGGATGTAAGAAACGCTTGAGAAACTCAAAATTTGCGCAGCTCTGATGCTCGAAACGAATAACCAGAACGGCCTAGGAGAAAAGTGCGCATACCGTTGTAATCGGGCGAGTTTCTACTTTCAGATGCAACAGGAATTTTGCGGATCGGTCAATCCGTTCGCGAGATATGGCAGTTTGGATGTAAGAAACGCTTGAGAAACTCAAAATTTTCGCAGTTCTGATGCTCGAAACGAATAACTGGAACGGCCTAGGGGAAAAGTACGCATACCGTTGTAATCGGGCGAGTTTCTACTTTCAGATGCAACAGAAATCATGCGGATTGGTCAATCCGTTCGCGAGATATGGCCGTTTGGATGTAAGAAACGCTTGAGAAACTCAAAATTTTCGCAGTTCTGATGCTCGTAACGAATAACTAGAACGGCCTAGGGGAAAAGTACGCATACCGTTGTAATCGGGCGAGTTTCTACTTGCAGATGCAACAGAAATTTTGCGGATTGGTCGATCCGTTCGCGAGATATGGCAGTTTGGATGTAAGAAACGCTTGAGAAACTCAAAATTTGCGCAGTTCCGATGCTCGAAACGAATAACCAGAACGGCCTAGGAGAAAAGTGCGCATACCGTTGTAATCGGGCGAGTTTCTACTTTCAGATGCAACAGAAATTTTGCGGATCGGTCAATCCGTTCGCGAGGTATGGCAGTTTGGATGTAAGATACGCTTGAGAAATTCAAAATTTTCGCAGTTCTGTTGCTCGAAACGAATAACTAGAACGGCCTAGGGGAAAACTACACACACCGTTGTAATCGGGCGAGTCTCTACTTTCAGATGCAACAGAAATTTTGCGGATTGGTCAATCCGTTCGCGAGATATGGCAGTTTGGAGGTAAGAAACGCTTGAGAAACTCAAAATTTGCGCAGTTCTGATGCTCGAAACGAATAACTAGAACGGCCTATGGGAAAAGTACGCATAGCGTTGTAATCGGGCGAGTTTCTACTTTCAGATGCAACAGAAATCATGCGGATTGGTCAATCCGTTCGCGAGATATGGCCGTTTGGATGTAAGAAACGCTTGAGAAACTCAAAATTTGCGCAGTTCTGATGCTCGAAACGAATAACTAGAACGGCCTAGGGGAAAAGTGCGCATACCGTTGTAATCGGGCGAGTTTCTACTTTCAAATGCAACGGAAATCATGCGGATTGGTCAATCCGTTCGCGAGATATGGCCGTTTGGATGTAAGAAACGCTTGAGAAACTCAAAATTTTCGCAGTTCTGATGCTCGAAACGAATAACTAGAACTGCCTAGTGGAAAAGTGCGCATACCGTTGTAATCGGGCGAGTTTCTACTTTCAGATGCAACAGAAATCATGCGGATTGGTCAATCCGTTCGCGAGATATGGCCATTTGGAGGTAAGAAACGCTTGAGAAACACAAAATTTTCGCCGTTCTGATGCTCGAAACGAATAACTAGAACGGCCTAGGGGAAAAGTACGCATACCGTTGTAATCGGGCGAGTTTCTACTTTCAGATGCAACAGAAATTTTGCGGATCGGTCAATCCGTTCGCGAGATATGGCAATTTGCATGTAAGAAACGCTTGAGAAACTCAACATTTTCGCAGTTCTGATGCTCGAAACGAATAACCGGAACGGCCTAGGGGAAAACTACACACACCGTTGTAATCGGGCGAGTTTCTACTTTCAGATGCAACAGAAATTTTGCGGATCGGTCAATCCGTTCGCGAGATATGGCAGTTTGGATGTAAGAAACGCTTGAGAAACTCAAAATTTTCGCAGTTCTGATGCTCGAAACGAATAACCGGAACGGCCTAGGGGAAAACTACACACACCGTTGTAATCGGGCGAGTCTCTACTTTCAGATGCAACAGAGATTTTGCGGATTGGTCAAACCGTTCGCGAGATATGGCAGTTTGGATGTAAGAAACGCTTGAGAAACTCAAAATTTTCGCAGTTCTGATGCTCGTAACGAATAACTAGAACGGCCTAGGGGAAAAGTACGCATACCGTTGTAATCGGGCGAGTTTCTACTTGCAGATGCAACAGAAATTTTGCGGATTGGTCGATCCGTTCGCGAGATATGGCAGTTTGGATGTAAGAAACGCTTGAGAAACTCAAAATTTTCGCAGTTCTGATGCTCGAAACGAATAACCGGAACGGCCTAGGGGAAAACTACACACACCGTTGTAATCGGGCGAGTTTCTACTTGCAGATGCAACAGAAATCATGCGGATTGGTCAATCCGTTCGCGAGATATGGCCGTTTGGATGTAAGAAACGCTTGAGAAACTCAAAATTTGCGCAGCTCTGATGCTCGAAACGAATAACCAGAACGGCCTAGGAAAAAATTCGCATACCGTTGTAATCGGGCGAGTTTCTACTTTCAGATGCAACAGGAATTTTGCGGATCGGTCAATCCGTTCGCGAGATATGGCAGTTTGGATGTAAGAAACGCTTGAGAAACTCAAAATTTTCGCAGTTCTGATGCTCGAAACGAATAACTGGAACGGCCTAGGGGAAAAGTACGCATACCGTTGTAATCGGGCGAGTTTCTACTTTCAGATGCAACAGAAATCATGCGGATTGGTCAATCCGTTCGCGAGATATGGCCGTTTGGATGTAAGAAACGCTTGAGAAACTCAAAATTTTCGCAGTTCTGATGCTCGTAACGAATAACTAGAACGGCCTAGGGGAAAAGTACGCATACCGTTGTAATCGGGCGAGTTTCTACTTGCAGATGCAACAGAAATTTTGCGGATTGGTCGATCCGTTCGCGAGATATGGCAGTTTGGATGTAAGAAACGCTTGAGAAACTCAAAATTTGCGCAGTTCTGATGCTCGAAACGAATAACCAGAACGGCCTAGGAGAAAAGTGCGCATACCGTTGTAATCGGGCGAGTTTCTACTTTCAGATGCAACAGGAATTTTGCGGATTGGTCAATCCGTTCGCGAGATATGGCAGTTTGGAGGTAAGAAACGCTTGAGAAACTCAAAATTTGCGCAGTACTGATGCTCGAAACGAATAACTAGAACGGCCTATGGGAAAAGTACGCATAGCGTTGTAATCGGGCGAGTTTCTACTTTCAGATGCAACAGAAATCATGCGGATTGGTCAATCCGTTCGCGAGATATGGCCGTTTGGCTGTAAGAAACGCTTGAGAAACTCAAAATTTTCGCAGTTCTGATGCTCGAAACGAATAACTAGAACTGCCTAGTGGAAAAGTGCGCATACCGTTGTAATCGGGCGAGTTTCTACTTTCAGATGCAACAGAAATCATGCGGATTGGTCAATCCGTTCGCGAGATATGGCCATTTGGAGGTAAGAAACGCTTGAGAAACACAAAATTTTCGCCGTTCTGATGCTCGAAACGAATAACTAGAACGGCCTAGGGGAAAAGTACGCATACCGTTGTAATCGGGCGAGTTTCTACTTTCAGATGCAACAGAAATTTTGCGGATCGGTCAATCCGTTCGCGAGATATGGCAATTTGCATGTAAGAAACGCTTGAGAAACTCAACATTTTCGCAGTTCTGATGCTCGAAACGAATAACCGGAACGGCCTAGGGGAAAACTACACACACCGTTGTAATCGGGCGAGTCTCTACTTTCAGATGCAACAGAGATTTTGCGGATTGGTCAATCCGTTCGCGAGATATGGCAGTTTGGAGGTAAGACACGCTTGAGAAACTCAAAATTCGCGCAGTTCTGATGCTCGAAACGAATAACCAGAACGGCCTAGGGGAAAAGTACACATACCGTTGTAATCGGGCGAGTTTCTACTTGCAAATGCAACAGAAATTTTGCGGATTGGTCGATCCGTTCGCGAGATATGGCAGTTTGGAAGTAAGAATCGCTTGAGAAACTCAAAATTTTCGCAGTTCTGATGCTCGAAACGAATAACTAGAACGGCCTAGGGGAAAACTACACACACCGTTGTAATCGGGCGAGTCTCTACTTTCAGATGCAACAGAGATTTTGCGGATTGTTCAATCCGTTCACGAGATATGGCAGTTTGGAGGTAAGAAACGCTTGAGAAACACAAAATGTTCGCCGTTCTGATGCTCGAAACGAATAACTAGAACGGCCTAGGGGAAAAGTACGCATACCGTTGTAATCGGGCGAGTTTCTACTTTCAGATGCAACAGAAATTTTGCGGATCGGTCAATCCGTTCGCGAGATATGGCAGTTTGGATGTAAGAAACGCTTGAGAAACTCAAAATTTTCGCAGTTCTGATGCTCGAAACGAATAACCGGAACGGCCTAGGGGAAAACTACACACACCGTTGTAATCGGGCGAGTCTCTACCTTCAGATGCAACAGAGATTTTGCGGATTGGTCAAACCGTTCGCGAGATATGGCAGTTTGGATGTAAGAAACGCTTGAGAAACTCAAAATTTTCGCAGTTCTGATGCTCGAAACGAATAACTGGAACGGCCTAGGGGAAAAGTACGCATACCGTTGTAATCGGGCGAGTTTCTACTTTCAGATGCAACAGAAATCATGCGGATTGGTCAATCCGTTCGCGAGATATGGCCGCTTGGATGTAAGAAACGCTTGAGAAACTCAAAATTTTCGCAGTTCTGATGCTCGTAACGAATAACTAGAACGGCCTAGGGGAAAAGTACGCATACCGTTGTAATCGGGCGAGTTTCTACTTGCAGATGCAACAGAAATTTTGCGGATTGGTCGATCCGTTCGCGAGATATGGCAGTTTGGATGCAAGAAACGCTTGAGAAACTCAAAATTTGCGCAGTTCTGATGCTCGAAACGAATAACCAGAACGGCCTAGGAGAAAAGTGCGCATACCGTTGTAATCGGGCGAGTTTCTACTTTCAGATGCAACAGGAATTTTGCGGATCGGTCAATCCGTTCGCGAGGTATGGCAGTTTGGATGTAAGAAACGCTTGAGAAACTCAAAATTTTCGCAGTTCTGATGCTCGAAACGAATAACTGGAACGGCCTAGGGGAAAAGTACGCATACCGTTGTAATCGGGCGAGTTTCTACTTTCAGATGCAACAGAAATCATGCGGATTGGTCAATCCGTTCGCGAGATATGGCCGCTTGGATGTAAGAAACGCTTGAGAAACTCAAAATTTGCGCAGTTCTGATGCTCGAAACGAATAACCAGGACGGCCTAGGAGAAAAGTGCCCATACCGTTGTAATCGGGCGAGTTTCTACTTTCAGATGCAACAGGAATTTTGCGGATCGGTCAATCCGTTCGCGAGGTATGGCAGTTTGGATGTAAGAAACGCTTGAGAAACTCAAAATTTTCGCAGTTCTGATGCTCGAAACGAATAACTGGAACGGCCTAGGGGAAAAGTACGCATACCGTTGTAATCGGGCGAGTCTCTACTTTCAGATGCAACAGAGATTTTGCGGATTGTTCAATCCGTTCACGAGATATGGCAGTTTGGAGGTAAGAAACGCTTGAGAAACACAAAATGTTCGCCGTTCTGATGCTCGAAACGAATAACCGGAACGGCCTAGGGGAAAACTACACACACCGTTGTAATCGGGCGAGTCTCTACTTTCAGATGCAACAGAGATTTTGCGGATTGGTCAATCCGTTCGCGAGATATGGCAGTTTGGAGGTAAGAAACGCTTGAGAAACTCAAAATTTTCGCAGTTCTGATGCTCGTAACGAATAACTAGAACGGCCTAGGGGAAATGTACGCATACCGTTGTAATCGGGCGAGTTTCTACTTTCAGATGAAACAGAAATTTTGCGGATCGGTCAATCCGTTCGCGAGATATGGCAATTTGCATGTAAGAAACGCTTGAGAAACTCAACATTTTCGCAGTTCTGATGCTCGAAACGAATAACCGGAACGGCCTAGGGGAAAACTACACACACCGTTGTAATCGGGCGAGTCTCTACTTTCAGATGCAACAGAGATTTTGCGGATTGGTCAATCCGTTCGCGAGATATGGCAGTTTGGAGGTAAGAAACGCTTGAGAAACTCAAAATTTTCGCAGTTCTGATGCTCGAAACGAATAACTAGAACGGCCTAGGGGAAATGTACGCATACCGTTGTAATCGGGCGAGTTTCTACTTTCAGATGAAACAGAAATTTTGCGGATCGGTCAATCCGTTCGCGAGATATGGCAATTTGCATGTAAGAAACGCTTGAGAAACTCAACATTTTCGCAGTTCTGATGCTCGAAACGAATAACCGGAACGGCCTAGGGGAAAACTACACACACCGTTGTAATCGGGCGAGTCTCTACTTTCAGATGCAACAGAGATTTTGCGGATTGGTCAATCCGTTCGCGAGATATGGCAGTTTGGAGGTAAGAAACGCTTGAGAAACTCAAAATTTTCGCAGTTCTGATGCTCGTAACGAATAACTAGAACGGCCTAGGGGAAAAGTACGCATACCGTTGTAATCGGGCGAGTTTCTACTTGCAGATGCAACAGAAATTTTGCGGATTGGTCGATCCGTTCGCGAGATATGGCAGTTTGGATGTAAGAAACGCTTGAGAAATTCAAAATTTTCGCAGTTCTGATGCTCGAAACGAATAACTGGAACGGCCCAGGGGAAACTACACATACCGTTGTAATCGGGCGAGTCTCTACTTTTAGATGCAACAGAAATTTTGCGGATTGGTCAATCCGTTCGCGAGATATGGCAGTTTGGAGATAAGAAACGCTTGAGAAACTCAAAATTTGCGCAGTTCTGATGCTCGAAACGAATAACCAGAACGGCCTAGGGGAAAAGTACGCATACCGTTGTAATCGGGCGAGTTTCTACTTGCAAATGCAACAGAAATTTTGCGGATTGGTCGATCCGTTCGCGAGATATGGCAGTTTGGAAGTAAGAATCGCTTGAGAAACTCAAAATTTTCGCAGTTCTGATGCTCGAAACGAATAACTAGAACGGCCTAGGGGAAAACTACACACACCGTTGTAATCGGGCGAGTCTCTACTTTCAGATGCAACAGAGATTTTGCGGATTGTTCAATCCGTTCACGAGATATGGCAGTTTGGAGGTAAGAAACGCTTGAGAAACACAAAATGTTCGCCGTTCTGATGCTCGAAACGAATAACTAGAACGGCCTAGGGGAAAAGTACGCATACCGTTGTAATCGGGCGGGTTTCTACTTTCAGATGCAACAGAAATTTTGCGGATCGGTCAATCCGTTCGCGAGATATGGCAGTTTGGATGTAAGAAACGCTTGAGAAACTCAAAATTTTCGCAGTTCTGATGCTCGAAACGAATAACCGGAACGGCCTAGGGGAAAACTACACACACCGTTGTAATCGGGCGAGTCTCTACTTTCAGATGCAACAGAGATTTTGCGGATTGGTCAAACCGTTCGCGAGATATGGCAGTTTGGATGTAAGAAACGCTTGAGAAACTCAAAATTTTCGCAGTTCTGATGCTCGTAACGAATAACTAGAACGGCCTAGGGGAAAAGTACGCATACCGTTGTAATCGGGCGAGTTTCTACTTTCAGATGCAACAGAAATTTTGCGGATTGGTCGATCCGTTCGCGAGATATGGCAGTTTGGATGTAAGAAACGCTTGAGAAACTCAAAATTTTCGCAGTTCTGATGCTCGAAACGAATAACCGGAACGGCCTAGGGAAAAACTACACACACCGTTGTAATCGGGCGAGTCTCTACTTTCAGATGCAACAGAGATTTTGCGGATTGGTCAATCCGTTCGCGAGATTTGGCAGTTTGGAGGTACGAAACGCTTGAGAAACTCAAAATTTGCGCAGTTCTGATGCTCGAAACGAATAACCAGAACGGCCTAGGAGAAAAGTGCGCATACCGTTGTAATCGGGCGAGTTTCTACTTTCAGATGCAACAGAAATTTTGCGGATCGTTCAATCCGTTCGCGAGATATGGCAGTTTGGATGTAAGAAACGCTTGAGAAACTCAAAATTTTCGCAGTTCTGATGCTCGATACGAATAACTGGAACGGCCTAGGGGAAAAGTACGCATACCGTTGTAATCGGGCGAGTTTCTACTTTCAGATGCAAGAGAAATCATGCGGATTGGTCAATCCGTTCGCGAGATATGGCCGTTTGGATGTAAGAAACGCTTGAGAAACTCAAAATTTTCGCAGTTCTGATGCTCGAAACGAATAACTAGAACGGCCTAGGGGAAAAGTACGCATACCGTTGTAATCGGGCGGGTTTCTACTTTCAGATGCAACAGAAATTTTGCGGATCGGTCAATCCGTTCGCGAGATATGGCAGTTTGGATGTAAGAAACGCTTGAGAAACTCAAAATTTTCGCAGTTCTGATGCTCGAAACGAATAACCGGAACGGCCTAGGGGAAAACTACACACACCGTTGTAATCGGGCGAGTCTCTACTTTTAGATGCAACAGAAATTTTGCGGATTGGTCAATCCGTTCGCGAGATATGGCAGTTTGGAGATAAGAAACGCTTGAGAAACTCAAAATTTGCGCAGTTCTGATGCTCGAAACGAATAACCAGAACGGCCTAGGGGAAAAGTACGCATACCGTTGTAATCGGGCGAGTTTCTACTTGCAAATGCAACAGAAATTTTGCGGATTGGTCGATCCGTTCGCGAGATATGGCAGTTTGGAAGTAAGAATCGCTTGAGAAACTCAAAATTTTCGCAGTTCTGATGCTCGAAACGAATAACTAGAACGGCCTAGGGGAAAACTACACACACCGTTGTAATCGGGCGAGTCTCTACTTTCAGATGCAACAGAGATTTTGCGGATTGTTCAATCCGTTCACGAGATATGGCAGTTTGGAGGTAAGAAACGCTTGAGAAACACAAAATGTTCGCCGTTCTGATGCTCGAAACGAATAACTAGAACGGCCTAGGGGAAAAGTACGCATACCGTTGTAATCGGGCGGGTTTCTACTTTCAGATGCAACAGAAATTTTGCGGATCGGTCAATCCGTTCGCGAGATATGGCAGTTTGGATGTAAGAAACGCTTGAGAAACTCAAAATTTTCGCAGTTCTGATGCTCGAAACGAATAACCGGAACGGCCTAGGGGAAAACTACACACACCGTTGTAATCGGGCGAGTCTCTACTTTCAGATGCAACAGAGATTTTGCGGATTGGTCAAACCGTTCGCGAGATATGGCAGTTTGGATGTAAGAAACGCTTGAGAAACTCAAAATTTTCGCAGTTCTGATGCTCGTAACGAATAACTAGAACGGCCTAGGGGAAAAGTACGCATACCGTTGTAATCGGGCGAGTTTCTACTTTCAGATGCAACAGAAATTTTGCGGATTGGTCGATCCGTTCGCGAGATATGGCAGTTTGGATGTAAGAAACGCTTGAGAAACTCAAAATTTTCGCAGTTCTGATGCTCGAAACGAATAACCGGAACGGCCTAGGGGAAAACTACACACACCGTTGTAATCGGGCGAGTCTCTACTTTCAGATGCAACAGAGATTTTGCGGATTGGTCAATCCGTTCGCGAGATTTGGCAGTTTGGAGGTACGAAACGCTTGAGAAACTCAAAATTTGCGCAGTTCTGATGCTCGAAACGAATAACCAGAACGGCCTAGGAGAAAAGTGCGCATACCGTTGTAATCGGGCGAGTTTCTACTTTCAGATGCAACAGAAATTTTGCGGATCGTTCAATCCGTTCGCGAGATATGGCAGTTTGGATGTAAGAAACGCTTGAGAAACTCAAAATTTTCGCAGTTCTGATGCTCGATACGAATAACTGGAACGGCCTAGGGGAAAAGTACGCATACCGTTGTAATCGGGCGAGTTTCTACTTTCAGATGCAAGAGAAATCATGCGGATTGGTCAATCCGTTCGCGAGATATGGCCGTTTGGATGTAAGAAACGCTTGAGAAACTCAAAATTTTCGCAGTTCTGATGCTCGAAACGAATAACTAGAACGGCCTAGGGGAAAAGTACGCATACCGTTGTAATCGGGCGAGTTTCTACTTTCAGATGCAACGGAAATCATGCGGATTGGTCAATCCGTTCGCGAGATATGGCCGTTTGGATGTAAGAAACGCTTGAGAAACTCAAAATTTTCGCAGTTCTGATGCTCGAAACGAATAACTGGAGCGGCCTAGGGGAAAAGTGCGCATACCGTTGTAATCGGGCGAGTTTCTACTTTCAGATGCAACAGAAATTTTGCGGATTGGTCAATCTGTTCGCGAGATATGGCAGTTTGGATGTAAGAAACGCTTGAGAAACTCAAAATTTTCGCAGTTCTGATGCTCGAAACGAATAACTGGAACGGCCTAGGGGAAAACTACACATACCGTTGTAATCGGGCGAGTCTCTACTTTTAGATGCAACAGAAATTTTGCGGATTGGTCAATCCGTTCGCGAGATATGGCAGTTTGGATGTAAGAAGAGCTTGAGAAACTCAAAATTTGCGCAGTTCTGATGCTCGAAACGAATAACTAGAACGGCCTAGGGGAAAAGTGCGCATATCGTTGTAATCGGGCGAGTTTCTACTTTCAGATGCAACGGAAATCATGCGGATTCGTCAATCCGTTCGCGAGATATGGCAGTTTGGATGTAAGAAACGCTTGAGAAATTCAAAATTTGCGCAGTTCTAATGCTCGAAACGAATAACCAGAACGGCCTAGGAGAAAAGTGCGCATACCGTTGTAATCGGGCGAGTTTCTACTTTCAGATGCAACAGAAATTTTGCGGATCGGTCAATCCGTTCGCGAGATATGGCAGTTTGGATGTAAGAAACGCTTGAGAAACTCAAAATTTTCGCAGTTCTGATGATCGAAACGAATAACTGGAACGGCCTAGGGGAAAAGTACGCATACCGTTGTAATCGGGCGGGTTTCTACTTTCAGATGCAACAGAAATCATGCGGATTGGTCAATCCGTTCGCGAAATATGGCCGTTTGGATGTAAGAAACGCTTGAGAAATTCAAAATTTGCGCAGTTCTGATGCTCGAAATGAATAACTGGAACGGCCTAGGGGAAAACTACACCTACCGTTGTAATCGGGCGAGTTTCTACTTTCAGATGCAACAGAAATCATGCGGATTGGTCAATCCGTTCGCGAGATATGGCCGTTTGGATGTAAGAAACGCTTGAGAAACTCAAAATTTTCGCAGTTCTGATGCTCGAAACGAATAACTAGAACGGCCTAGGGGAAAAGTACGCATACCGTTGTAATCGGGCGAGTTTCTACTTTCAGATGCAACGGAAATCATGCGGATTGGTCAATCCGTTCGCGAGATATGGCCGTTTGGATGTAAGAAACGCTTGAGAAACTCAAAATTTTCGCAGTTCTGATGCTCGAAACGAATAACTGGAACGGCCTAGGGGAAAAGTGCGCATACCGTTGTAATCGGGCGAGTTTCTACTTTCAGATGCAACAGAAATTTTGCGGATTGGTCAATCTGTTCGCGAGATATGGCAGTTTGGATGTAAGAAACGCTTGAGAAACTCAAAATTTTCGCAGTTCTGATGCTCGAAACGAATAACTGGAACGGCCTAGGGGAAAACTACACATACCGTTGTAATCGGGCGAGTCTCTACTTTTAGATGCAACAGAAATTTTGCGGATTGGTCAATCCGTTCGCGAGATATGGCAGTTTGGATGTAAGAAGCGCTTGAGAAACTCAAAATTTGCGCAGTTCTGATGCTCGAAACGAATAACTAGAACGGCCTAGGGGAAAAGTGCGCATACCTTTGTAATCGGGCGAGTTTCTACTTTCAGATGCAACGGAAATCATGCGGATTGGTCAATCCGTTCGCGAGATATGGTCGTTTGGATGTAAGAAACGCTTGAGAAACTCAAAATTTGCGCAGTTCTGATGCTCGAAATGAATAACTGGAACGGCCTAGGGGAAAACTACACCTACCGTTGTAATCGGGCGAGTTTCTACTTTCAGATGCAACAGAAATTTTGCGGATTGATCAATCCGTTCGCGAGATATGGCAGTTTGGAGATAAGAAACGCTTGAAAGGCTCAAAATTTTCGCAGTTCTGATGCTCGAAACGAGTAACTAGGACGGCCTAGGGGAAAAGTACCCATACCGTTGTAATGGGGCGAGTTTCTACTTTCAGATGCAACAGAAATTTTGCGGATTGGTCAATCCGTTCGCGAGATTTGGCAGTTTGGAGGTACGAAACGCTTGAGAAACTCAAAATTTGCGCAGTTCTGATGCTCGAAACGAATAACCAGAACGGCCTAGGAGAAAAGTGCGCATACCGTTGTAATCGGGCGAGTTTCTACTTTCAGATGCAACAGAAATTTTGCGGATTGGTCAATCCGTTCGCGAGATATGGTCGTTTGGACGTAAGAAACGCTTGAGAAACTCAAAATTTTCGCAGTTCTGATGCTCGAAACGAATAACTGGAACGGCCTAGGGGAAAAGTGCGCATACCGTTGTAATCGGGCGAGTTTCTACTTTCAGATGCAACAGAAATTTTGCGGATTGGTCAATCTGTTCGCGAGATATGGCAGTTTGGATGTAAGAAACGCTTGAGAAACTCAAAATTTTCGCAGTTCTGACGCTCGAAACGAATAACTGGAACGGCCTAGGGGAAAACTACACATACCGTTGTAATCGAGCGAGTCTCTACTTGCAAATGCAAAATGCAACAGAAATTTTGCGGATTGGTCGATCCGTTCGCGAGATATGGCAGCTTGGAGGTAAGAAACGCTTGAGAAACTCAAAATTTTCGCAGTTCTGTTGCCCGTAACGAATAACTAGAACGGCCTAGGGGAAAAGTACGCATACCGTTGTAATCGGGCGAGTTTCTACTTGCAGATGCAACAGAAATTTTGCGGATTGGTCGATCCGTTCGCGAGATATGGCAGTTTGGATGTAAGAAACGCTTGAGAAATTCAAAATTTTCGCAGTTCTGATGCTCGAAACGAATAACTGGAACGGCCCAGGGGAAAACTACACATACCGTTGTAATCGGGCGAGTCTCTACTTTCAGATGCAACAGAAATTTTCCGGATTGGTCAATCCGTTCGCCAGATATGGCAGTTTGGAGGTAAGAAACGCTTGAGAAACTCAAAATTTTCGCAGTTCTGATGCTCGAAACGAATAACTGGAACGGCCTAGGGGAAAAGTGCGCATACCGTTGTAATCGGGCGAGTTTCTACTTTCAGATGCAACAGAAATTTTGCGGATTGGTCAATCTGTTCGCGAGATATGGCAGTTTGGATGTAAGAAACGCTTGAGAAACTCAAAATTTTCGCAGTTCTGATGCTCGAAACGAATAACTGGAACGGCCTAGGGGAAAACTACACATACCTTTGTAATCGGGCGAGTCTCTACTTTTAGATGCAACAGAAATTTTGCGGATTGGTCAATCCGTTCGCGAGATATGGCAGTTTGGATGTAAGAAGCGCTTGAGAAACTCAAAATTTGCGCAGTTCTGATGCTCGAAACGAATAACTAGAACGGCCTAGGGGAAAAGTGCGCATACCGTTGTAATCGGGCGAGTTTCTACTTTCAGATGCAACGGAAATCATGCGGATTGGTCAATCCGTTCGCGAGATATGGTCGTTTGGATGTAAGAAACGCTTGAGAAACTCAAAATTTGCGCAGTTCTGATGCTCGAAATGAATAACTGGAACGGCCTAGGGGAAAACTACACCTACCGTTGTAATCGGGCGAGTTTCTACTTTCAGATGCAACAGAAATTTTGCGGATTGATCAATCCGTTCGCGAGATATGGCAGTTTGGAGATAAGAAACGCTTGAAAGGCTCAAAATTTTCGCAGTTCTGATGCTCGAAACGAGTAACTAGGACGGCCTAGGGGAAAAGTACCCATACCGTTGTAATGGGGCGAGTTTCTACTTTCAGATGCAACAGAAATTTTGCGGATTGGTCAATCCGTTCGCGAGATTTGGCAGTTTGGAGGTACGAAACGCTTGAGAAACTCAAAATTTGCGCAGTTCTGATGCTCGAAACGAATAACCAGAACGGCCTAGGAGAAAAGTGCGCATACCGTTGTAATCGGGCGAGTTTCTACTTTCAGATGCAACAGAAATTTTGCGGATTGGTCAATCCGTTCGCGAGATATGGTCGTTTGGATGTAAGAAACGCTTGAGAAACTCAAAATTTTCGCAGTTCTGATGCTCGAAACGAATAACTGGAACGGCCTAGGGGAAAAGTGCGCATACCGTTGTAATCGGGCGAGTTTCTACTTTCAGATGCAACAGAAATTTTGCGGATTGGTCAATCTGTTCGCGAGATATGGCAGTTTGGATGTAAGAAACGCTTGAGAAACTCAAAATTTTCGCAGTTCTGACGCTCGAAACGAATAACTGGAACGGCCTAGGGGAAAACTACACATACCGTTGTAATCGAGCGAGTCTCTACTTGCAAATGCAAAATGCAACAGAAATTTTGCGGATTGGTCGATCCGTTCGCGAGATATGGCAGCTTGGAGGTAAGAAACGCTTGAGAAACTCAAAATTTTCGCAGTTCTGTTGCCCGTAACGAATAACTAGAACGGCCTAGGGGAAAAGTACGCATACCGTTGTAATCGGGCGAGTTTCTACTTGCAGATGCAACAGAAATTTTGCGGATTGGTCGATCCGTTCGCGAGATATGGCAGTTTGGATGTAAGAAACGCTTGAGAAATTCAAAATTTTCGCAGTTCTGATGCTCGAAACGAATAACTGGAACGGCCCAGGGGAAAACTACACATACCGTTGTAATCGGGCGAGTCTCTACTTTCAGATGCAACAGAAATTTTCCGGATTGGTCAATCCGTTCGCGAGATATGGCAGTTTGGAGGTAAGAAACACTTGAGAAACTCAAAATTTTCGCAGTTCTGATGCTCGAAACGAATAACTAGAACGGCCTATGGGAAAAGTACGCATACCGTTGTAATCGGGCGAGTTTCTACTTGCAGATGCAACAGAAATCATGCGGATTGGTCAATCCGTTCGCGAGATATGGCCGTTTGGATGAAAGAAACGCTTGAGAAACTCAAAATTTGCGCAGTTCTGATGCTCGAAACGAATAACTAGAACGGCCTAGGGGAAAAGTACGCATACCGTTGTAATCGGGCGAGTTTCTACTTGCAGATGCAACAGAAATCATGCGGATTGGTCAATCTGTTCGCGAGATATGGCCGTTTGGATGTAAGAAACGCTTGAGAAACTCAAAATTTTCGCAGTTCTGATGCTCGAAACGAATAACTAGAACGGCCTAGGGGAAAAGTGCTCATACCGTTGTAATCGGGCGAGTTTCTACTTTCAGATGCAACGGAAATCATGCGGATTGGAGAATCCGTTCGCGAGATATGGCCGTTTGGATGTAAGAAACGCTTGAGAAACTCAAAATTTTCGCAGTTCTGATGCTCGAAACGAATAACTGGAACGGCCTAGGGGAAAACTACACACACCGTTGTAATCGGGCGAGTCTCTACTTTCAGATACAACAGAGATTTTGCGGATTGGTCAATCCGTTCGCGAGATATGGCAGTTTGGAGGTAAGAAACGCTTGAGAAACTCAAAATTTTCGCAGTTCTGTTGCTCGTAACGAATAACTAGAACGGCCTAGGGGAAAAGTACGCATACCGTTGTAATCGGGCGAGTTTCTACTTGCAGATGCAACAGAAATTTTGCGGATTGGTCGATCCGTTCGCGAGATATGGCAGTTTGGATGTAAGAAACGCTTGAGAAATTCAAAATTTTCGCAGTTCTGATGCTCGAAACGAATAACTGGAACGGCCCAGGGGAAAACTACACATACCGTTGTAATCGGGCGAGTCTCTACTTTCAGATGCAACAGAAATCATGCGGATTGGTCAATCCGTTCGCGAGATATGGCCGTTTGGATGTAAGAAACGCTTGAGAAACTCAAAATTTGCGCAGTTCTGATGCTCGAAACGAATAACTAGAACGGCCTAGGGGAAAAGTACGCATACCGTTGTAATCGGGCGAGTTTCTACTTGCAGATGCAACAGAAATCATGCGGATTGGTCAATCTGTTCGCGAGATATGGCCGTTTGGATGTAAGAAACGCTTGAGAAACTCAAAATTTGCGCAGTTCTGATGCTCGAAACGAATAACTAGAACGGCCTAGGGGAAAAGTGCGCATACCGTTGTAATCGGGCGAGTTTCTACTTTCAGATGCAACGGAAATCATGCGGATTGGAGAATCCGTTCGCGAGATATGGCCGTTTGGATGTAAGAAACGCTTGAGAAACTCAAAATTTTCGCAGTTCTGATGCTCGAAACGAATAACTGGAACGGCCTAGGGGAAAACTACACATACCGTTGTAATCGGGCGAGTCTCTACCTTTAGATGCAACAGAAATTTTGCGGATTGTTCAATCCGTTCGCGAGATATGGCAGTTTGGAGGTAAGAAACGCTTGAGAAACTCAAAATTTTCGCAGTTCTGAGGCTCGAAACGAATAACTAGAACGGCCTAGGGGAAAAGTACGCATACCGTTGTAATCGGGCGAGTTTCTACTTTCAGATGCAACAGAAATTTTGCGGATCGGTCAATCCGTTCGCGAGATATGGCAGTTTGGATGTAAGAAACGCTTGAGAAACTCAAAATTTTCGCAGTTCTGATGCTCGAAACGAATAACTAGAACGGCCTAGGGGAAAACTGCACACACCGTTGTAATCGGGCGAGTCTCTGCTTTCAGATGCAACAGAGATTTCGCGGATTGTTCAATCCGTTCGCGAGATATGGCAGTTTGGAAGTAAGAATCGCTTGAGAAACTCAAAATTTTCGCAGTTCTGATGCTCGAAACGAATAACTAGAACGGCCTAGGGGAAAACTACACACACCGTTGTAATCGGGCGAGTCTCTGCTTTCAGATGCAACAGAGATTTCGCGGATTGTTCAATCCGTTCACGAGATATGGCAGTTTGGAGGTAAGAAACGCTTGAGAAACTCAAAATTTTCGCAGTTCTGATGCTCGAAACGAATAACTAGAACGGCCTAGGGGAAAAGTACGCATACCGTTGTAATCGGGCGAGTTTCTACTTTCAGATGCAACGGAAATCATGCGGATTGGTCAATCCGTTCGCGAGATATGGCCGTTTGGATGTAAGAAACGCTTGAGAAACTCAAAATTTTCGCAGTTCTGATGCTCGAAACGAATAACTGGAACGGCCTAGGGGAAAAGTGCGCATACCGTTGTAATCGGGCGAGTTTCTACTTTCAGATGCAACGGAAATCATGCGGATTGGTCAATCCGTTCGCGACATATGGCCGTTTGGATGTAAGAAACGCTTGAGAAACTCAAAATTTTCGCAGTTCTGATGCTCGAAACGAATAACTAGAACGGCCTAGGGGAAAAGTACGCATACCGTTGTAATCGGGCGAGTTTCTACTTTCAGATGCAACGGAAATCATGCGGATTGGTCAATCCGTTCGCGAGATATGGCCGTTTGGATGTAAGAAACGCTTGAGAAACTCAAAATTTTCGCAGTTCTGATGCTCGAAACGAATAACTGGAACGGCCTAGGGGAAAAGTGCGCATACCGTTGTAATCGGGCGAGTTTGTACTTTCAGGTGCAACAGAAATTTTGCGGATTGGTCAATCTGTTCGCGAGATATGGCAGTTTGGATGTAAGAAACGCTTGAGAAACACAAAATTTTCGCAGTTCTGATGCTCGAAACGAATAACTAGAACGGCCTAGGGGAAAACTACACACACCGTTGTAATCGGGCGAGTCTCTGCTTTCAGATGCAACAGAGATTTTGCGGATTGTTCAATCCGTTCACGAGATATGGCAGTTTGGAGGTAAGAAACGCTTGAGAAACTCAAAATTTTCGCAGTTCTGATGCTCGAAACGAATAACTAGAACGGCCTAGGGGAAAAGTACGCATACCGTTGTAATCGGGCGAGTTTCTACTTTCAGATGCAACAGAAATCATGCGGATTGGTCAATCCGTTCGCGAGATATGGCCGTTTGGATGTAAGAAACGCTTGAGAAACTCAAAATTTGCGCAGTTCTGATGCTTGAAACGAATAACTAGAACGGCCTAGGGGAAAACTACACACACCGTTGTAATCGGGCGAGTCTCTGCTTTCAGATGCAACAGAGATTTTGCGGATTGTTCAATCCGTTCACGAGATATGGCAGTTTGGAGGTAAGAAACGCTTGAGAAACTCAAAATTTTCGCAGTTCTGATGCTCGAAACGAATAACTAGAACGGCCTAGGGGAAAAGTACGCATACCGTTGTAATCGGGCGAGTTTCTACTTTCAGATGCAACAGAAATCATGCGGATTGGTCAATCCGTTCGCGAGATATGGCCGTTTGGATGTAAGAAACGCTTGAGAAACTCAAAATTTGCGCAGTTCTGATGCTCGAAACGAATAACTGGAACGGCCTAGGGGAAAACTACACATACCGTTGTAATCGGGCGAGTCTCTACTTATAGATGCAACAGAGATTTTGCGGATTGTTCAATCCGTTCACGAGATATGGCAGTTTGGAGGTAAGAATCGCTTGAGAAACTCAAAATTTTCGCAGTTCTGATGCTCGAAACGAATAACTGGAACGGCCTAGGGGAAAAGTGCGCATACCGTTGTAATCGGGCGAGTTTCTACTTTCAGATGCAACGGAAATCATGCGGATTGGTCAATCCGTTCGCGACATATGGCCGTTTGGATGTAAGAAACGCTTGAGAAACTCAAAATTTTCGCAGTTCTGATGCTCGAAACGAATAACTAGAACGGCCTAGGGGAAAAGTACGCATACCGTTGTAATCGGGCGAGTTTCTACTTTCAGATGCAACGGAAATCATGCGGATTGGTCAATCCGTTCGCGAGATATGGCCGTTTGGATGTAAGAAACGCTTGAGAAACTCAAAATTTTCGCAGTTCTGATGCTCGAAACGAATAACTGGAACGGCCTAGGGGAAAAGTGCGCATACCGTTGTAATCGGGCGAGTTTGTACTTTCAGGTGCAACAGAAATTTTGCGGATTGGTCAATCTGTTCGCGAGATATGGCAGTTTGGATGTAAGAAACGCTTGAGAAACTCAAAATTTTCGCAGTTCTGATGCTCGAAACGAATAACTAGAACGGCCTAGGGGAAAACTACACACACCGTTGTAATCGGGCGAGTCTCTGCTTTCAGATGCAACAGAGATTTTGCGGATTGTTCAATCCGTTCACGAGATATGGCAGTTTGGAGGTAAGAAACGCTTGAGAAACTCAAAATTTTCGCAGTTCTGATGCTCGAAACGAATAACTAGAACGGCCTAGGGGAAAAGTACGCATACCGTTGTAATCGGGCGAGTTTCTACTTTCAGATGCAACAGAAATCATGCGGATTGGTCAATCCGTTCGCGAGATATGGCCGTTTGGATGTAAGAAACGCTTGAGAAACTCAAAATTTGCGCAGTTCTGATGCTTGAAACGAATAACTAGAACGGCCTAGGGGAAAACTACACACACCGTTGTAATCGGGCGAGTCTCTGCTTTCAGATGCAACAGAGATTTTGCGGATTGTTCAATCCGTTCACGAGATATGGCAGTTTGGAGGTAAGAAACGCTTGAGAAACTCAAAATTTTCGCAGTTCTGATGCTCGAAACGAATAACTAGAACGGCCTAGGGGAAAAGTACGCATACCGTTGTAATCGGGCGAGTTTCTACTTTCAGATGCAACAGAAATCATGCGGATTGGTCAATCCGTTCGCGAGATATGGCCGTTTGGATGTAAGAAACGCTTGAGAAACTCAAAATTTGCGCAGTTCTGATGCTCGAAACGAATAACTGGAACGGCCTAGGGGAAAACTACACATACCGTTGTAATCGGGCGAGTCTCTACTTATAGATGCAACAGAGATTTTGCGGATTGTTCAATCCGTTCACGAGATATGGCAGTTTGGAGGTAAGAATCGCTTGAGAAACTCAAAATTTTCGCAGTTCTGATGCTCGAAACGAATAACTAGAACGGCCTAGGGGAAAACTACACACACCGTTGTAATCGGGCGAGTCTCTGCTTTCAGATGCAACAGAGATTTTGCGGATTGTTCAATCCGTTCACGAGATATGGCAGTTTGGAGGTAAGAAACGCTTGAGAAACTCAAAATTTTCGCAGTTCTGATGCTCGAAACGAATAACTAGAACTGCCTAGTGGAAAAGTGCGCATACCGTTGTAATCGGGCGAGTTTCTACTTTCAGATGCAACGGAAATCATGCGGATTGGTCAATCCGTTCGCGACATATGGCCGTTTGGATGTAAGAAACGCTTGAGAAACTCAAAATTTTCGCAGTTCTGATGCTCGAAACGAATAACTAGAACGGCCTAGGGGAAAAGTACGCATACCGTTGTAATCGGGCGAGTTTCTACTTTCAGATGCAACGGAAATCATGCGGATTGGTCAATCCGTTCGCGAGATATGGCCGTTTGGATGTAAGAAACGCTTGAGAAACTCAAAATTTTCGCAGTTCTGATGCTCGAAACGAATAACTGGAACGGCCTAGGGGAAAAGTGCGCATACCGTTGTAATCGGGCGAGTTTGTACTTTCAGGTGCAACAGAAATTTTGCGGATTGGTCAATCTGTTCGCGAGATATGGCAGTTTGGATGTAAGAAACGCTTGAGAAACTCAAAATTTTCGCAGTTCTGATGCTCGAAACGAATAACTAGAACGGCCTAGGGGAAAACTACACACACCGTTGTAATCGGGCGAGTCTCTGCTTTCAGTTGCAACAGAGATTTTGCGGATTGTTCAATCCGTTCACGAGATATGGCAGTTTGGAGGTAAGAAACGCTTGAGAAACTCAAAATTTTCGCAGTTCTGATGCTCGAAACGAATAACTAGAACGGCCTAGGGGAAAAGTACGCATACCGTTGTAATCGGGCGAGATTCTACTTTCAGATGCAACAGAAATCATGCGGATTGGTCAATCCGTTCGCGAGATATGGCCGTTTGGATGTAAGAAACGCTTGAGAAACTCAAAATTTGCGCAGTTCTGATGCTTGAAACGAATAACTAGAACGGCCTAGGGGAAAACTACACACACCGTTGTAATCGGGCGAGTCTCTGCTTTCAGATGCAACAGAGATTTTGCGGATTGTTCAATCCGTTCACGAGATATGGCAGTTTGGAGGTAAGAAACGCTTGAGAAACTCAAAATTTTCGCAGTTCTGATGCTCGAAACGAATAACTAGAACGGCCTAGGGGAAAAGTACGCATACCGTTGTAATCGGGCGAGTTTCTACTTTCAGATGCAACAGAAATCATGCGGATTGGTCAATCCGTTCGCGAGATATGGCCGTTTGGATGTAAGAAACGCTTGAGAAACTCAAAATTTGCGCAGTTCTGATGCTCGAAACGAATAACTGGAACGGCCTAGGGGAAAACTACACATACCGTTGTAATCGGGCGAGTCTCTACTTATAGATGCAACAGAGATTTTGCGGATTGTTCAATCCGTTCACGAGATATGGCAGTTTGGAGGTAAGAATCGCTTGAGAAACTCAAAATTTTCGCAGTTCTGATGCTCGAAACGAATAACTAGAACGGCCTAGGGGAAAACTACACACACCGTTGTAATCGGGCGAGTCTCTGCTTTCAGATGCAACAGAGATTTTGCGGATTGTTCAATCCGTTCACGAGATATGGCAGTTTGGAGGTAAGAAACGCTTGAGAAACTCAAAATTTTCGCAGTTCTGATGCTCGAAACGAATAACTGGAACGGCCTAGGGGAAAACTACACATACCGTTGTAATCGGGCGAGTCTCTACTTATAGATGCAACAGAAATTTTGCGGATTGGTCAATCCGTTCGCGAGATATGGCAGTTTGGAGGTAAGAAACGCTTGAGAAACTCAAAATTTTCGCAGTTCTGATGCTCGAAACGAATAACTAGAACGGCCTAGGGGAAAAGTACGCATACCGTTGTAATCGGGCGAGTTTCTACTTGCAAATGCAACAGAAATTTTGCGGATTGGTCGATCCGTTCGCGAGATATGGCAGTTTGGAAGTAAGAATCGCTTGAGAAACTCAAAATTTTCGCAGTTCTGATGCTCGAAACGAATAACTAGAACGGCCTAGGGGAAAACTACACACACCGTTGTAATCGGGCGAGTCTCTGCTTTCAGATGCAACAGAGATTTTGCGGATTGTTCAATCCGTTCACGAGATATGGCAGTTTGGAGGTAAGAATCGCTTGAGAAACTCAAAATTTTCGCAGTTCTGATGCTCGAAACGAATAACTAGAACGGCCTAGGGGAAAACTACACACACCGTTGTAATCGGGCGAGTCTCTGCTTTCAGATGCAACAGAGATTTTGCGGATTGTTCAATCCGTTCACGAGATATGGCAGTTTGGAGGTAAGAAACGCTTGAGAAACTCAAAATTTTCGCAGTTCTGATGCTCGAAACGAATAACTAGAACGGCCTAGGGGAAAACTACACACACCGTTGTAATCGGGCGAGTCTCTGCTTTCAGATGCAACAGAGATTTTGCGGATTGTTCAATCCGTTCACGAGATATGGCAGTTTGGAGGTAAGAAACGCTTGAGAAACTCAAAATTTTCCCAGTTCTGATGCTCGAAACGAATAACTAGAACGGCCTAGGGGAAAAGTACGCATACCGTTGTAATCGGGCGAGTTTCTACTTTCAGATGCAACAGAAATCATGCGGATTGGTCAATCCGTTCGCGAGATATGGCCGTTTGGATGAAAGAAACGCTTGAGAAACTCAAAATTTGCGCAGTTCTGATGCTCGAAACGAATAACTAGAACGGCCTAGGGGAAAAGTGCGCATACCGTTGTAATCGGGCGAGTTTCTACTTTCAGATGCAACGGAAATCATGCGGATTGGTCAATCCGTTCGCGAGATATGGCCGTTTGGATGTAAGAAACGCTTGAGAAACTCAAAATTTTCGCAGTTCTGATGCTCGAAACGAATAACCAGAACTGCCTAGTGGAAAAGTGCGCATACCGTTGTAATCGGGCGAGTTTCTACTTTCAGATGCAACAGAAATCATGCGGATTGGTCAATCCGTTCGCGAGATATGGCCATTTGGAGGTAAGAAACGCTTGAGAAACACAAAATTTTCTCCGTTCTGATGCTCGAAACGAATAACTAGAACGGCCTAGGGGAAAAGTACGCATACCGTTGTAATCGGGCGAGTTTCTGCTTTCAGATGCAACAGAAATTTTGCGGATCGGTCAATCCGTTCCCGAGATATGGCAGTTTGGATGTAAGAAACGCTTGAGAAACTCAAAATTTTCGCAGTTCTGATGCTCGTAACGAATAACTAGAACGGCCTAGGGGAAAAGTACGCATACCGTTGTAATCGGGCGAGTTTCTACTTTCAGATGCAACTGAAATTTTCCGGATTGGTCAATCCGTTCGCGAGATATGGCAGTTTGGAGGTAAGAAACGCTTGAGAAACTCAAAATTTTCGCAGTTCTGATGCTCGAAACGAATAACTAGAACGGCCTAGGGGAAAACTACACACACCGTTGTAATCGGGCGAGTCTCTGCTTTCAGATGCAACAGAGATTTTGCGGATTGTTCAATCCGTTCACGAGATATGGCAGTTTGGAGGTAAGAAACGCTTGAGAAACTCAAAATTTTCGCAGTTCTGATGCTCGAAACGAATAACTAGAACGGCCTAGGGGAAAAGTACGCATACCGTTGTAATCGGGCGAGTTTCTACTTGCAGATGCAACAGAAATTTTGCGGATTGGTCGATCCGTTCGCGAGATATGGCAGTTTGGAGGTAAGAAACGCTTGAGAAACACAAAATTTTCTCCGTTCTGATGCTCGAAACGAATAACTAGAACGGCCTAGGGGAAAAGTACGCATACCGTTGTAATCGGGCGAGTTTCTGCTTTCAGATGCAACAGAAATTTTGCGGATCGGTCAATCCGTTCCCGAGATATGGCAGTTTGGATGTAAGAAACGCTTGAGAAACTCAAAATTTTCGCAGTTCTGATGCTCGTAACGAATAACTAGAACGGCCTAGGGGAAAAGAACGCATACCGTTGTAATCGGGCGAGTTTCTACTTGCAGATGCAACAGAAATTTTGCGGATTGGTCGATCCGTTCGCGAGATATGGCAGTTTGGATGTAAGAAACGCTTGAGAAATTCAAAATTTTCGCAGTTCTGATGCTCGAAACGAATAACTGGAACGGCCCAGGGGAAAACTACACATACCGTTGTAATCGGGCGGGTCCCTACTTTCAGATGCAACTGAAATTTTCCGGATTGGTCAATCCGTTCGCGAGATATGGCAGTTTGGAGGTAAGAAACGCTTGAGAAACTCAAAATTTTCGCAGTTCTGATGCTCGAAACGAATAACTGGAACGCCCTAGGGGAAAAGTGCGCATACCGTTGTAATCGGGCGAGTTTGTACTTTCAGATGCAACAGAAATTTTGCGGATTGGTCAATCCGTTCGCGAGATATGGCAGTTTGGAGGTAAGAAACGCTTGAGAAACTCAAAATTTTCGCAGTTCTGATGCTCGAAACGAATAACTAGAACGGCCTAGGGGAAAAGTACGCATACCGTTGTAATCGGGCGAGTTTCTACTTGCAAATGCAACAGAAATTTTGCGGATTGGTCGATCCGTTCGCGAGATATGGCAGTTTGGAAGTAAGAATCGCTTGAGAAACTCAAAATTTTCGCAGTTCTGATGCTCGAAACGAATAACTAGAACGGCCTAGGGGAAAACTACACACACCGTTGTAATCGGGCGAGTCTCTGCTTTCAGATGCAACAGAGATTTTGCGGATTGTTAAATCCGTTCACGAGATATGGCAGTTTGGAGGTAAGAATCGCTTGAGAAACTCAAAATTTTCGCAGTTCTGATGCTCGAAACGAATAACTAGAACGGCCTAGGGGAAAAGTACGCATACCGTTGTAATCGGGCGAGTTTCTACTTGCAAATGCAACAGAAATTTTGCGGATTGGTCGATCCGTTCGCGAGATATGGCAGTTTGGAAGTAAGAATCGCTTGAGAAACTCAAAATTTTCGCAGTTCTGATGCTCGAAACGAATAACTAGAACGGCCTAGGGGAAAACTACACACACCGTTGTAATCGGGCGAGTCTCTGCTTTCAGATGCAACAGAGATTTTGCGGATTGTTCAATCCGTTCACGAGATATGGCAGTTTGGAGGTAAGAATCGCTTGAGAAACTCAAAATTTTCGCAGTTCTGATGCTCGAAACGAATAACTAGAACGGCCTAGGGGAAAACTACACACACCGTTGTAATCGGGCGAGTCTCTGCTTTCAGATGCAACAGAGATTTTGCGGATTGTTCAATCCGTTCACGAGATATGGCAGTTTGGAGGTAAGAAACGCTTGAGAAACTCAAAATTTTCGCAGTTCTGATGCTCGAAACGAATAACTAGAACGGCCTAGGGGAAAACTACACACACCGTTGTAATCGGGCGAGTCTCTGCTTTCAGATGCAACAGAGATTTTGCGGATTGTTCAATCCGTTCACGAGATATGGCAGTTTGGAGGTAAGAAACGCTTGAGAAACTCAAAATTTTCGCAGTTCTGATGCTCGAAACGAATAACCAGAACTGCCTAGTGGAAAAGTGCGCATACCGTTGTAATCGGGCGAGTTTCTACTTTCAGATGCAACAGAAATCATGCGGATTGGTCAATCCGTTCGCGAGATATGGCCATTTGGAGGTAAGAAACGCTTGAGAAACACAAAATTTTCTCCGTTCTGATGCTCGAAACGAATAACTAGAACGGCCTAGGGGAAAAGTACGCATACCGTTGTAATCGGGCGAGTTTCTGCTTTCAGATGCAACAGAAATTTTGCGGATCGGTCAATCCGTTCCCGAGATATGGCAGTTTGGATGTAAGAAACGCTTGAGAAACTCAAAATTTTCGCAGTTCTGATGCTCGTAACGAATAACTAGAACGGCCTAGGGGAAAAGTACGCATACCGTTGTAATCGGGCGAGTTTCTACTTGCAGATGCAACAGAAATTTTGCGGATTGGTCGATCCGTTCGCGAGATATGGCAGTTTGGATGTAAGAAACGCTTGAGAAATTCAAAATTTTCGCAGTTCTGATGCTCGAAACGAATAACTGGAACGGCCCAGGGGAAAACTACACATACCGTTGTAATCGGGCGAGTCCCTACTTTCAGATGCAACTGAAATTTTCCGGATTGGTCAATCCGTTCGCGAGATATGGCAGTTTGGAGGTAAGAAACGCTTGAGAAACTCAAAATTTTCGCAGTTCTGATGCTCGAAACGAATAACTGGAACGCCCTAGGGGAAAAGTGCGCATACCGTTGTAATCGGGCGAGTTTGTACTTTCAGATGCAACAGAAATTTTGCGGATTGGTCAATCCGTTCGCGAGATATGGCAGTTTGGAGGTAAGAAACGCTTGAGAAACTCAAAATTTTCGCAGTTCTGATGCTCGAAACGAATAACTAGAACGGCCTAGGGGAAAAGTACGCATACCGTTGTAATCGGGCGAGTTTCTACTTGCAAATGCAACAGAAATTTTGCGGATTGGTCGATCCGTTCGCGAGATATGGCAGTTTGGAAGTAAGAATCGCTTGAGAAACTCAAAATTTTCGCAGTTCTGATGCTCGAAACGAATAACTAGAACGGCCTAGGGGAAAACTACACACACCGTTGTAATCGGGCGAGTCTCTGCTTTCAGATGCAACAGAGATTTTGCGGATTGTTCAATCCGTTCACGAGATATGGCAGTTTGGAGGTAAGAATCGCTTGAGAAACTCAAAATTTTCGCAGTTCTGATGCTCGAAACGAATAACTAGAACGGCCTAGGGGAAAAGTACGCATACCGTTGTAATCGGGCGAGTTTCTACTTGCAAATGCAACAGAAATTTTGCGGATTGGTCGATCCGTTCGCGAGATATGGCAGTTTGGAAGTAAGAATCGCTTGAGAAACTCAAAATTTTCGCAGTTCTGATGCTCGAAACGAATAACTAGAACGGCCTAGGGGAAAACTACACACACCGTTGTAATCGGGCGAGTCTCTGCTTTCAGATGCAACAGAGATTTTGCGGATTGTTCAATCCGTTCACGAGATATGGCAGTTTGGAGGTAAGAATCGCTTGAGAAACTCAAAATTTTCGCAGTTCTGATGCTCGAAACGAATAACTAGAACGGCCTAGGGGAAAACTACACACACCGTTGTAATCGGGCGAGTCTCTGCTTTCAGATGCAACAGAGATTTTGCGGATTGTTCAATCCGTTCACGAGATATGGCAGTTTGGAGGTAAGAAACGCTTGAGAAACTCAAAATTTTCGCAGTTCTGATGCTCGAAACGAATAACTAGAACGGCCTAGGGGAAAACTACACACACCGTTGTAATCGGGCGAGTCTCTGCTTTCAGATGCAACAGAGATTTTGCGGATTGTTCAATCCGTTCACGAGATATGGCCGTTTGGATGTAAGAAACGCTTGAGAAACTCAAAATTTTCGCAGTTCTGATGCTCGAAACGAATAACCAGAACTGCCTAGTGGAAAAGTGCGCATACCGTTGTAATCGGGCGAGTTTCTACTTTCAGATGCAACAGAAATCATGCGGATTGGTCAATCCGTTCGCGAGATATGGCCATTTGGAGGTAAGAAACGCTTGAGAAACACAAAATTTTCGCCGTTCTGATGCTCGAAACGAATAACTAGAACGGCCTGTGGGAAAAGTACGCATACCGTTGTAATCGGGCGAGTTTCTACTTGCAGATGCAACAGAAATCATGCGGATTGGTCAATCCGTTCGCGAGATATGGCCGTTTGGATGTAAGAAACGCTTGAGAAACTCAAAATTTGCACAGTTCTGATGCTCGAAACGAATAACTAGAACGGCCTAGGGGAAAAGTACGCATACCGTTGTAATCGGGCGAGTTTCTACTTGCAGATGCAACAGAAATCATGCGGATTGGTCAATCTGTTCGCGAGATATGGCCGTTTGGATGTAAGAAACGCTTGAGAAACTCAAAATTTGCGCAGTTCTGATGCTCGAAACGAATAACTAGAACGGCCTAGGGGAAAAGTACGCATACCGTTGTAATCGGGCGAGTTTCTACTTGCAAATGCAACAGAAATTTTGCGGATTGGTCGATCCGTTCGCGAGATATGGCAGTTTGGAAGTAAGAATCGCTTGAGAAACTCAAAATTTTCGCAGTTCTGATGCTCGAAACGAATAACTAGAACGGCCTAGGGGAAAACTACACACACCGTTGTAATCGGGCGAGTCTCTGCTTTCAGATGCAACAGAGATTTTGCGGATTGTTCAATCCGTTCACGAGATATGGCAGTTTGGAGGTAAGAATCGCTTGAGAAACTCAAAATTTTCGCAGTTCTGATGCTCGAAACGAATAACTAGAACGGCCTAGGGGAAAAGTACGCATACCGTTGTAATCGGGCGAGTTTCTACTTGCAAATGCAACAGAAATTTTGCGGATTGGTCGATCCGTTCGCGAGATATGGCAGTTTGGAAGTAAGAATCGCTTGAGAAACTCAAAATTTTCGCAGTTCTGATGCTCGAAACGAATAACTAGAACGGCCTAGGGGAAAACTACACACACCGTTGTAATCGGGCGAGTCTCTGCTTTCAGATGCAACAGAGATTTTGCGGATTGTTCAATCCGTTCACGAGATATGGCAGTTTGGAGGTAAGAATCGCTTGAGAAGCTCAAAATTTTCGCAGTTCTGATGCTCGAAACGAATAACTAGAACGGCCTAGGGGAAAACTACACACACCGTTGTAATCGGGCGAGTCTCTGCTTTCAGATGCAACAGAGATTTTGCGGATTGTTCAATCCGTTCACGAGATATGGCAGTTTGGAGGTAAGAAACGCTTGAGAAACTCAAAATTTTCGCAGTTCTGATGCTCGAAACGAATAACTAGAACGGCCTAGGGGAAAACTACACACACCGTTGTAATCGGGCGAGTCTCTGCTTTCAGATGCAACAGAGATTTTGCGGATTGTTCAATCCGTTCACGAGATATGGCCGTTTGGATGTAAGAAACGCTTGAGAAACTCAAAATTTTCGCAGTTCTGATGCTCGAAACGAATAACCAGAACTGCCTAGTGGAAAAGTGCGCATACCGTTGTAATCGGGCGAGTTTCTACTTTCAGATGCAACAGAAATCATGCGGATTGGTCAATCCGTTCGCGAGATATGGCCATTTGGAGGTAAGAAACGCTTGAGAAACACAAAATTTTCGCCGTTCTGATGCTCGAAACGAATAACTAGAACGGCCTATGGGAAAAGTACGCATACCGTTGTAATCGGGCGAGTTTCTACTTGCAGATGCAACAGAAATCATGCGGATTGGTCAATCCGTTCGCGAGATATGGCCGTTTGGATGTAAGAAACGCTTGAGAAACTCAAAATTTGCACAGTTCTGATGCTCGAAACGAATAACTAGAACGGCCTAGGGGAAAAGTACGCATACCGTTGTAATCGGGCGAGTTTCTACTTGCAGATGCAACAGAAATCATGCGGATTGGTCAATCTGTTCGCGAGATATGGCCGTTTGGATGTAAGAAACGCTTGAGAAACTCAAAATTTGCGCAGTTCTGATGCTCGAAACGAATAACTAGAACGGCCTAGGGGAAAAGTGCGCATACCGTTGTAATCGGGCGAGTTTCTACTTTCAGATGCAACGGAAATCATGCGGATTGGAGAATCCGTTCGCGAGATATGGCCGTTTGGATGTAAGAAACGCTTGAGAAACTCAAAATTTTCGCAGTTCTGATGCTCGAAACGAATAACTGGAACGGCCTAGGGGAAAACTACACACACCGTTGTAATCGGGCGAGTCTCTACTTTCAGATGCAACAGAGATTTTGCGGATTGGTCAATCCGTTCGCAAGATATGGCAGTTTGGAGGTAAGAAACGCTTGGGAAACTCAAAATTTTCGCAGTTCTGTTGCTCGTAACGAATAACTAGAACGGCCTAGGGGAAAAGTACGCATACCGTTGTAATCGGGCGAGTTTCTACTTGCAGATGCAACAGAAATTTTGCGGATTGGTCGATCCGTTCGCGAGATATGGCAGTTTGGATGTAAGAAACGCTTGAGAAATTCAAAATTTTCGCAGTTCTGATGCTCGAAACGAATAACTGGAACGGCCCAGGGGAAAACTACACATACCGTTGTAATCGGGCGAGTCTCTACTTTCAGATGCAACAGAAATTTTCCGGATTGGTCAATCCGTTCGCGAGATATGGCAGTTTGGAGGTAAGAAACGCTTGAGAAACTCAAAATTTTCGCAGTTCTGATGCTCGAAACGAATAACTAGAACGGCCTATGGGAAAAGTACGCATACCGTTGTAATCGGGCGAGTTTCTACTTGCAGATGCAACAGAAATCATGCGGATTGGTCAATCCGTTCGCGAGATATGGCCGTTTGGATGTAAGAAACGCTTGAGAAACTCAAGATTTGCGCAGTTCTGATGCTCGAAACGAATAACTAGAACGGCCTAGGGGAAAAGTGCGAATACCGTTGTAATCGGGCGAGTTTCTACTTTCAGATGCAACGGAAATCATGCGGATTGGAGAATCCGTTCGCGAGATATGGCCGTTTGGATGTAAGAAACGCTTGAGAAACTCAAAATTTTCGCAGTTCTGATGCTCGAAACGAATAACTGGAACGGCCTAGGGGAAAACTACACATACCGTTGTAATCGGGCGAGTCTCTACTTATAGATGCAACAGAAATTTTGCGGATTGGTCAATCCGTTCGCGAGATATGGCAGTTTGGAGGTAAGAAACGCTTGAGAAACTCAAAATTTTCGCAGTTCTGATGCTCGAAACGAATAACTAGAACGGCCTAGGGGAAAACTACAAACACCGTTGTAATCGGGCGAGTTTCTACTTTCAGATGCAACGGAAATCATGCGGATTGGTCAATCCGTTCACGAGATATGGCCGTTTGGATGTAAGAAACGCTTGAGAAACTCAAAATTTTCGCAGTTCTGATGCTCGAAACGAATAACTAGAACTGCCTAGTGGAAAAGTGCGCATACCGTTGTAATCGGGCGAGTTTCTACTTTCAGATGCAACGGAAATCATGCGGATTGGTCAATCCGTTCGCGACATATGGCCGTTTGGATGTAAGGAACGCTTGAGAAACTCAAAATTTTCGCAGTTCAGATGCTCGAAACGAATAACTAGAACGGCCTAGGGGAAAAGTACGCATACCGTTGTAATCGGGCGAGTTTCTACTTTCAGATGCAACGGAAATCATGCGGATTGGTCAATCCGTTCGCGAGATATGGCCGTTTGGATGTAAGAAACGCTTGAGAAACTCAAAATTTTCGCAGTTCTGATGCTCGAAACGAATAACTGGAACGGCCTAGGGGAAAAGTGCGCATACCGTTGTAATCGGGCGAGTTTCTACTTTCAGATGCAACGGAAATCATGCAGATTGGTCAATCCGTTCGCGAGATATGGCCGTTTGGATGTAAGAAACGCTTGAGAAACTCAAAATTTTCGCAGTTCTGATGCTCGAAACGAATAACTACAACGGCCTAGGGGAAAAGTACGCATACCGTTGTAATCGGGCGAGTTTCTACTTGCAAATGCAACAGAAATTTTGCGGATTGGTCGATCCGTTCGCGAGATATGGCAGTTTGGAAGTAAGAAACGCTTGAGAAACTCAAAATTTTCGCAGTTCTGATGCTCGTAACGAATAACTAGAACGGCCTAGGGGAAAAGTACACATACCGTTGTAATCGGGCGAGTTTCTACTTGCAGATGCAACAGAAATTTTGCGGATTGCTCGATCCGTTCACGAGATATGGCAGTTTGGAGGTAAGAAACGCTTGAGAAACTCAAAATTTTCGCAGTTCTGATGCTCGAAACGAATAACTAGAACGGCCTAGGGGAAAACTACACACACCGTTGTAATCGGGCGAGTCTCTGCTTTCAGATGCAACAGAGATTTTGCGGATTGTTCAATCCGTTCACGAGATATGGCAGTTTGGATGTAAGAAACGCTTGAGAAACTCAAAATTTTCGCAGTTCTGATGCTCGAAACGAATAACTAGAACGGCCTAGGGGAAAAGTACGCATACCGTTGTAATCGGGCGAGTTTCTACTTTCAGATGCAACAGAAATCATGCGGATTGGTCAATCCGTTCGCGAGATATGGCCGTTTGGATGTAAGAAACGCTTGAGAAACTCAAAATTTGCGCAGTTCTGATGCTCGAAACGAATAACTAGAACGGCCTAGGGGAAAAGTGCGCATACCGTTGTAATCGGGCGAGTTTCTACTTTCAGATGCAACGGAAATCATGCGGATTGGTCAATCCGTTCGCGAGATATGGCCGTTTGGATGTAAGAAACGCTTGAGAAACTCAAAATTTTCGCAGTTCTGATGCTCGAAACGAATAACTAGGACTGCCTAGTGGAAAAGTGCGCATACCGTTATAATCGGGCGAGTTTCTACTTTCAGATACAACGGAAATCATGCGGATTGGTCAATCCGTTCGCGAGATATGGCCGTTTGGATGTAAGAAACGCTTGAGAAACTCAAAATTTTCGCAGTTCTGATGCTCGAAACGAATAACTGGAACGGCCTAGGGGAAAACTACACATACCGTTGTAATCGGGCGAGTCTCTACTTATAGATGCAACAGAAATTTTGCGGATTGGTCAATCCGTTCGCGAGATATGGCAGTTTGGAGGTAAGAAACGCTTGAGAAACTCAAAATTTTCGCAGTTCTGATGCTCGAAACGAATAACTAGAACGGCCTAGGGGAAAAGTACGCATACCGTTGTAATCGGGAGAGTTTCTACTTGCAAATGCAACAGAAATTTTGCGGATTGGTCGATCCGTTCGCGAGATATGGCAGTTTGGAAGTAAGAATCGCTTGAGAAACTCAAAATTTTCGCAGTTCTGATGCTCGAAACGAATAACTAGAACGGCCTAGGGGAAAACTACACACACCGTTGTAATCGGGCGAGTCTCTGCTTTCAGATGCAACAGAGATTTTGCGGATTGTTCAATCCGTTCACGAGATATGGCAGTTTGGAGGTAAGAAACGCTTGAGAAACTCATAATTTACGCAGTTCTGATGCTCGAAACGAATAACTAGAACGGCCTAGGGGAAAAGTACGCATACCGTTGTAATCGGGCGAGTTTCTACTTTCAGATGCAACAGAAATCATGCGGATTGGTCAATCCGTTCGCGAGATATGGCCGTTTGGATGTAAGAAACGCTTGAGAAACTCAAAATTTGCGCAGTTCTGATGCTTGAAACGAATAACAAGAACGGCCTAGGGGAAAAGTGCGCATACCGTTGTAATCGGGCGAGTTTCTACTTTCAGATGCAACGGAAATCATGCGGATTGGTCAATCCGTTCGCGAGATATGGCCGTTTGGATGTAAGAAACGCTTGAGAAACTCAAAATTTTCGCAGTTCTGATGCTCGAAACGAATAACTAGAACTGCCTAGTGGAAAAGTGCGCATACCGTTGTAATCGGGCGAGTTTCTACTTTCAGATGCAACAGAAATCATGCGGATTGGTCAATCCGTTCGCGAGATATGGCCATTTGGAGGTAAGAAACGCTTGAGAAACACAAAATTTTCTCCGTTCTGATGCTCGAAACGAATAACTAGAACGGCCTAGGGGAAAAGTACGCATACCGTTGTAATCGGGCGAGTTTCTACTTGCAAATGCAACAGAAATTTTGCGGATTGGTCGATCCGTTCGCGAGATATGGCAGTTTGGAAGTAAGAAACGCTTGAGAAACTCAAAATTTTCGCAGTTCTGATGCTCGTAACGAATAACTAGAACGGCCTAGGGGAAAAGTACACATACCGTTGTAATCGGGCGAGTTTCTACTTGCAGATGCAACAGAAATTTTGCGGATTGCTCGATCCGTTCACGAGATATGGCAGTTTGGAGGTAAGAAACGCTTGAGAAACTCAAAATTTTCGCAGTTCTGATGCTCGAAACGAATAACTAGAACGGCCTAGGGGAAAACTACACACACCGTTGTAATCGGGCGAGTCTCTGCTTTCAGATGCAACAGAGATTTTGCGGATTGTTCAATCCGTTCACGAGATATGGCAGTTTGGATGTAAGAAACGCTTGAGAAACTCAAAATTTTCGCAGTTCTGATGCTCGAAACGAATAACTAGAACGGCCTAGGGGAAAAGTACGCATACCGTTGTAATCGGGCGAGTTTCTACTTTCAGATGCAACAGAAATCATGCGGATTGGTCAATCCGTTCGCGAGATATGGCCGTTTGGATGTAAGAAACGCTTGAGAAACTCAAAATTTGCGCAGTTCTGATGCTCGAAACGAATAACTAGAACGGCCTAGGGGAAAAGTGCGCATACCGTTGTAATCGGGCGAGTTTCTACTTTCAGATGCAACGGAAATCATGCGGATTGGTCAATCCGTTCGCGAGATATGGCCGTTTGGATGTAAGAAACGCTTGAGAAACTCAAAATTTTCGCAGTTCTGATGCTCGAAACGAATAACTAGGACTGCCTAGTGGAAAAGTGCGCATACCGTTATAATCGGGCGAGTTTCTACTTTCAGATACAACGGAAATCATGCGGATTGGTCAATCCGTTCGCGAGATATGGCCGTTTGGATGTAAGAAACGCTTGAGAAACTCAAAATTTTCGCAGTTCTGATGCTCGAAACGAATAACTGGAACGGCCTAGGGGAAAACTACACATACCGTTGTAATCGGGCGAGTCTCTACTTATAGATGCAACAGAAATTTTGCGGATTGGTCAATCCGTTCGCGAGATATGGCAGTTTGGAGGTAAGAAACGCTTGAGAAACTCAAAATTTTCGCAGTTCTGATGCTCGAAACGAATAACTAGAACGGCCTAGGGGAAAAGTACGCATACCGTTGTAATCGGGAGAGTTTCTACTTGCAAATGCAACAGAAATTTTGCGGATTGGTCGATCCGTTCGCGAGATATGGCAGTTTGGAAGTAAGAATCGCTTGAGAAACTCAAAATTTTCGCAGTTCTGATGCTCGAAACGAATAACTAGAACGGCCTAGGGGAAAACTACACACACCGTTGTAATCGGGCGAGTCTCTGCTTTCAGATGCAACAGAGATTTTGCGGATTGTTCAATCCGTTCACGAGATATGGCAGTTTGGAGGTAAGAAACGCTTGAGAAACTCATAATTTTCGCAGTTCTGATGCTCGAAACGAATAACTAGAACGGCCTAGGGGAAAAGTACGCATACCGTTGTAATCGGGCGAGTTTCTACTTTCAGATGCAACAGAAATCATGCGGATTGGTCAATCCGTTCGCGAGATATGGCCGTTTGGATGTAAGAAACGCTTGAGAAACTCAAAATTTGCGCAGTTCTGATGCTTGAAACGAATAACAAGAACGGCCTAGGGGAAAAGTGCGCATACCGTTGTAATCGGGCGAGTTTCTACTTTCAGATGCAACGGAAATCATGCGGATTGGTCAATCCGTTCGCGAGATATGGCCGTTTGGATGTAAGAAACGCTTGAGAAACTCAAAATTTTCGCAGTTCTGATGCTCGAAACGAATAACTAGAACTGCCTAGTGGAAAAGTGCGCATACCGTTGTAATCGGGCGAGTTTCTACTTTCAGATGCAACAGAAATCATGCGGATTGGTCAATCCGTTCGCGAGATATGGCCATTTGGAGGTAAGAAACGCTTGAGAAACACAAAATTTTCTCCGTTCTGATGCTCGAAACGAATAACTAGAACGGCCTAGGGGAAAAGTACGCATACCGTTGTAATCGGGCGAGTTTCTACTTTCAGATGCAACAGAAATTTTGCGGATCGGTCAATCCGTTCCCGAGATATGGCAGTTTGGATGTAAGAAACGCTTGAGAAACTCAAAATTTTCGCAGTTCTGATGCTCGTAACGAATAACTAGAACGGCCTAGGGGAAAAGTACGCATACCGTTGTAATCGGGCGAGTTTCTACTTACAGATGCAACAGAAATTTTGCGGATTGGTCGATCCGTTCGCGAGATATGGCAGTTTGGATGTAAGAAACGCTTGAGAAATTCAAAATTTTCGCAGTTCTGATGCTCGAAACGAATAACTGGAACGGCCCAGGGGAAAACTACACATACCGTTGTAATCGGGCGAGTCCCTACTTTCAGATGCAACTGAAATTTTCCGGATTGGTCAATCCGTTCGCGAGATATGGCAGTTTGGAGGTAAGAAACGCTTGAGAAACTCAAAATTTTCGCAGTTCTGATGCTCGAAACGAATAACTGGAACGGCCTAGGGGAAAAGTGCGCATACCGTTGTAATCGGGCGAGTTTGTACTTTCAGATGCAACAGAAATTTTGCGGATTGGTCAATCTGTTCGCGAGATATGGCAGTTTGGATGTAAGAAACGCTTGAGAAACTCAAAATTTTCGCAGTTCTGATGCTCGAAACGAATAACTGGAACGGCCTAGGGGAAAACTACACATACCGTTGTAATCGGGCGAGTCTCTACTTATAGATGCAACAGAAATTTTGCGGATTGGTCAATCCGTTCGCGAGATATGGCAGTTTGGAAGTAAGAAACGCTTGAGAAACTCAAAATTTTCGCAGTTCTGATGCTCGAAACGAATAACTAGAACGGCCTATGGGAAAAGTACGCATACCGTTGTAATCGGGCGAGTTTCTACTTGCAAATGCAACAGAAATTTTGCGGATTGGTCGATCCGTTCGCGAGATATGGCAGTTTGGAAGTAAGAATCGCTTGAGAAACTCAAAATTTTCGCAGTTCTGATGCTCGAAACGAATAACTAGAACGGCTTAGGGGAAAACTACACACACCGTTGTAATCGGGCGAGTCTCTGCTTTCAGATGCAACAGAGATTTTGCGGATTGTTCAATCCGTTCACGAGATATGGCAGTTTGGAGGTAAGAATCGCTTGAGAAACTCAAAATTTTCGCAGTTCTGATGCTCGAAACGAATAACTAGAACGGCCTAGGGTAAAACTACACACACCGTTGTAATCGGGCGAGTTTCTACTTTCAGATGCAACAGAAATCATGCGGATTGGTCAATCCGTTCGCGAGATATGGCCGTTTGGATGTAAGAAACGCTTGAGAAACTCAAAATTTGCGCAGTTCTGATGCTCGAAACGAATAACTAGAACGGCCTAGGGGAAAAGTGCGCATACCGTTGTAATCGGGCGAGTTTCTACTTTCAGATGCAACGGAAATCATGCGGATTGGTCAATCCGTTCGCGAGATATGGCCGTTTGGATGTAAGAAACGCTTGAGAAACTCAAAATTTTCGCAGTTCTGATGCTCGAAACGAATAACCAGAACTGCCTAGTGGAAAAGTGTGCATACCGTTGTAATCGGGCGAGTTTCTACTTTCAGATGCAACAGAAATCATGCGGATTGGTCAATCCGTTCGCGAGATATGGCCATTTGGAGGTAAGAAACGCTTGAGAAACACAAAGTTTTCGCCGTTCTGATGCTCGAAACGAATAACTAGAACGGCCTATGGGAAAAGTACGCATACCGTTGTAATCGGGCGAGTTTCTACTTGCAGATGCAACAGAAATCATGCGGATTGGTCAATCCGTTCGCGAGATATGGCCGTTTGGATGTAAGAAACGCTTGAGAAACTCAAAATTTGCACAGTTCTGATGCTCGAAACGAATAACTAGAACGGCCTAGGGGAAAAGTACGCATACCGTTGTAATCGGGCGAGTTTCTACTTGCAGATGCAACAGAAATCATGCGGATTGGTCAATCTGTTCGCGAGATATGGCCGTTTGGATGTAAGAAACGCTTGAGAAACTCAAAATTTGCGCAGTTCTGATGCTCGAAACGAATAACTAGAACGGCCTAGGGGAAAAGTGCGCATACCGTTGTAATCGGGCGAGTTTCTACTTTCAGATGCAACGGAAATCATGCGGATTGGAGAATCCGTTCGCGAGATATGGCCGTTTGGATGTAAGAAACGCTTGAGAAACTCAAAATTTTCGCAGTTCTGATGCTCGAAACGAATAACTGGAACGGCCTAGGGGAAAACTACACACACCGTTGTAATCGGGCGAGTCTCTACTTTCAGATGCAACAGAGATTTTGCGGATTGGTCAATCCGTTCGCGAGATATGGCAGTTTGGAGGTAAGAAACGCTTGAGAAACTCAAAATTTTCGCAGTTGTGTTGCTCGTAACGAATAACTAGAACGGCCTAGGGGAAAAGTACGCATACCGTTGTAATCGGGCGAGTTTCTACTTGCAGATGCAACAGAAATTTTGCGGATTGGTCGATCCGTTCGCGAGATATGGCAGTTTGGATGTAAGAAACGCTTGAGAAACTCAAAATTTTCGCAGTTCTGATGCTCGAAACGAATAACTGGAACGGCCTAGGGGAAAACTACACATACCGTTGTAATCGGGCGAGTCTCTACTTATAGATGCAACAGAAATTTTGCGGATTGGTCAATCCGTTCGCGAGATATGGCAGTTTGGAGGTAAGAAACGCTTGAGAAACTCAAAATTTTCGCAGTTCTGATGCTCGAAACGAATAACTAGAACGGCCTAGGGGAAAAGTACGCATACCGTTGTAATCGGGCGAGTTTCTACTTGCAAATGCAACAGAAATTTTGCGGATTGGTCGATCCGTTCGCGAGATATGGCAGTTTGGAAGTAAGAATCGCTTGAGAAACTCAAAATTTTCGCAGTTCTGATGCTCGAAACGAATAACTAGAACGGCCTAGGGGAAAACTACAAACACCGTTGTAATCGGGCGAGTCTCTGCTTTCAGATGCAACAGAAATTTTGCGGATTGTTCAATCCGTTCGCGAGATATGGCAGTTTGGAGGTAAGAAACGCTTGAGAAACTCAAAATTTTCGCAGTTCTGAGGCTCGAAACGAATAACTAGAACGGCCTAGTGGAAAACTACACATACCGTTGTAATCGGGCGAGTCTCTACTTTTAGATGCAACAGAAATTTTGCGGATTGTTCAATCCGTTCGCGAGATATGGCAGTTTGGAGGTAAGAAACGCTTGAGAAACTCAAAATTTTCGCAGTTCTGAGGCTCGAAACGAATAACTAGAACGGCCTAGGGGAAAAGTACGCATACCGTTGTAATCGGGCGAGTTTCTACTTGCAAATGCAACAGAAATTTTGCAGATTGGTCGACCCGTTCGCGAGATATGGCAGTTTGGATGTAAGAATCGCTTGAGAAACTCAAAATTTTCGCAGTTCTGATGCTCGAAACGAACAACTAGAACGGCCTAGGGGAAAACTACACACACCGTTGTAATCGGGCGAGTCTCTGCTTTCAGATGCAACAGAAATCATGCGGATTGGTCAATCCGTTCGCGAGATATGGCCGTTTGGATGTAAGAAACGCTTGAGAAACTCAATATTTGCGCAGTTCTGATGCTCGAAACGAATAACTAGAACGGCCTAGGGGAAAAGTACGCATACCGTTGTAATCGGGCGAGTTTCTACTTGCAGATGCAACAGAAATCATGCGGATTGGTCAATCCGTTCGCGAGATATGGCCGTTTGGATGTAAGAAACGCTTGAGAAACTCAAGATTTGCGCAGTTCTGATGCTCGAAACGAATAACTAGAACGGCCTAGGGGAAAAGTGCGAATACCGTTGTAATCGGGCGAGTTTGTACTTTCAGATGCAACAGAAATTTTGCGGATTGGAGAATCCGTTCGCGAGATATGGCAGTTTGGATGTAAGAAACGCTTGAGAAACTCAAAATTTTCGCAGTTCTGATGCTCGAAACGAATAACTGGAACGGCCTAGGGGAAAACTACACATACCGTTGTAATCGGGCGAGTCTCTACTTATAGATGCAACAGAAATTTTGCGGATTGGTCAATCCGTTCGCGAGATATGGCAGTTTGGAAGTAAGAAACGCTTGAGAAACTCAAAATTTTCGCAGTTCTGATGCTCGAAACGAATAACTAGAACGGCCTATGGGAAAAGTACGCATACCGTTGTAATCGGGCGAGTTTCTACTTGCAAATGCAACAGAAATTTTGCGGATTGGTCGATCCGTTCGCGAGATATGGCAGTTTGGAAGTAAGAATCGCTTGAGAAACTCAAAATTTTCGCAGTTCTGATGCTCGAAACGAATAACTAGAACGGCTTAGGGGAAAACTACACACACCGTTGTAATCGGGCGAGTCTCTGCTTTCAGATGCAACAGAGATTTTGCGGATTGTTCAATCCGTTCACGAGATATGGCAGTTTGGAGGTAAGAATCGCTTGAGAAACTCAAAATTTTCGCAGTTCTGATGCTCGAAACGAATAACGAGAACGGCCTAGGGTAAAACTACACACACCGTTGTAATCGGGCGAGTTTCTACTTTCAGATGCAACAGAAATCATGCGGATTGGTCAATCCGTTCGCGAGATATGGCCGTTTGGATGTAAGAAACGCTTGAGAAACTCAAAATTTGCGCAGTTCTGATGCTCGAAACGAATAACTAGAACGGCCTAGGGGAAAAGTGCGCATACCGTTGTAATCGGGCGAGTTTCTACTTTCAGATGCAACGGAAATCATGCGGATTGGTCAATCCGTTCGCGAGATATGGCCGTTTGGATGTAAGAAACGCTTGAGAAACTCAAAATTTTCGCAGTTCTGATGCTCGAAACGAATAACCAGAACTGCCTAGTGGAAAAGTGTGCATACCGTTGTAATCGGGCGAGTTTCTACTTTCAGATGCAACAGAAATCATGCGGATTGGTCAATCCGTTCGCGAGATATGGCCATTTGGAGGTAAGAAACGCTTGAGAAACACAAAGTTTTCGCCGTTCTGATGCTCGAAACGAATAACTAGAACGGCCTATGGGAAAAGTACGCATACCGTTGTAATCGGGCGAGTTTCTACTTGCAGATGCAACAGAAATCATGCGGATTGGTCAATCCGTTCGCGAGATATGGCCGTTTGGATGTAAGAAACGCTTGAGAAACTCAAAATTTGCACAGTTCTGATGCTCGAAACGAATAACTAGAACGGCCTAGGGGAAAAGTACGCATACCGTTGTAATCGGGCGAGTTTCTACTTGCAGATGCAACAGAAATCATGCGGATTGGTCAATCTGTTCGCGAGATATGGCCGTTTGGATGTAAGAAACGCTTGAGAAACTCAAAATTTGCGCAGTTCTGATGCTCGAAACGAATAACTAGAACGGCCTAGGGGAAAAGTGCGCATACCGTTGTAATCGGGCGAGTTTCTACTTTCAGATGCAACGGAAATCATGCGGATTGGAGAATCCGTTCGCGAGATATGGCCGTTTGGATGTAAGAAACGCTTGAGAAACTCAAAATTTTCGCAGTTCTGATGCTCGAAACGAATAACTGGAACGGCCTAGGGGAAAACTACACACACCGTTGTAATCGGGCGAGTCTCTACTTTCAGATGCAACAGAGATTTTGCGGATTGGTCAATCCGTTCGCGAGATATGGCAGTTTGGAGGTAAGAAACGCTTGAGAAACTCAAAATTTTCGCAGTTCTGTTGCTCGTAACGAATAACTAGAACGGCCTAGGGGAAAAGTACGCATACCGTTGTAATCGGGCGAGTTTCTACTTGCAGATGCAACAGAAATTTTGCGGATTGGTCGATCCGTTCGCGAGATATGGCAGTTTGGATGTAAGAAACGCTTGAGAAACTCAAAATTTTCGCAGTTCTGATGCTCGAAACGAATAACTGGAACGGCCTAGGGGAAAACTACACATACCGTTGTAATCGGGCGAGTCTCTACTTATAGATGCAACAGAAATTTTGCGGATTGGTCAATCCGTTCGCGAGATATGGCAGTTTGGAGGTAAGAAACGCTTGAGAAACTCAAAATTTTCGCAGTTCTGATGCTCGAAACGAATAACTAGAACGGCCTAGGGGAAAAGTACGCATACCGTTGTAATCGGGCGAGTTTCTACTTGCAAATGCAACAGAAATTTTGCGGATTGGTCGATCCGTTCGCGAGATATGGCAGTTTGGAAGTAAGAATCGCTTGAGAAACTCAAAATTTTCGCAGTTCTGATGCTCGAAACGAATAACTAGAACGGCCTAGGGGAAAACTACAAACACCGTTGTAATCGGGCGAGTCTCTGCTTTCAGATGCAACAGAAATTTTGCGGATTGTTCAATCCGTTCGCGAGATATGGCAGTTTGGAGGTAAGAAACGCTTGAGAAACTCAAAATTTTCGCAGTTCTGAGGCTCGAAACGAATAACTAGAACGGCCTAGTGGAAAACTACACATACCGTTGTAATCGGGCGAGTCTCTACTTTTAGATGCAACAGAAATTTTGCGGATTGTTCAATCCGTTCGCGAGATATGGCAGTTTGGAGGTAAGAAACGCTTGAGAAACTCAAAATTTTCGCAGTTCTGAGGCTCGAAACGAATAACTAGAACGGCCTAGGGGAAAAGTACGCATACCGTTGTAATCGGGCGAGTTTCTACTTGCAAATGCAACAGAAATTTTGCGGATTGGTCGACCCGTTCGCGAGATATGGCAGTTTGGATGTAAGAATCGCTTGAGAAACTCAAAATTTTCGCAGTTCTGATGCTCGAAACGAACAACTAGAACGGCCTAGGGGAAAACTACACACACCGTTGTAATCGGGCGAGTCTCTGCTTTCAGATGCAACAGAAATCATGCGGATTGGTCAATCCGTTCGCGAGATATGGCCGTTTGGATGTAAGAAACGCTTGAGAAACTCAATATTTGCGCAGTTCTGATGCTCGAAACGAATAACTAGAACGGCCTAGGGGAAAAGTACGCATACCGTTGTAATCGGGCGAGTTTCTACTTGCAGATGCAACAGAAATCATGCGGATTGGTCAATCCGTTCGCGAGATATGGCCGTTTGGATGTAAGAAACGCTTGAGAAACTCAAGATTTGCGCAGTTCTGATGCTCGAAACGAATAACTAGAACGGCCTAGGGGAAAAGTGCGAATACCGTTGTAATCGGGCGAGTTTCTACTTTCAGATGCAACGGAAATCATGCGGATTGGAGAATCCGTTCGCGAGATATGGCCGTTTGGATGTAAGAAACGCTTGAGAAACTCAATATTTGCGCAGTTCTAATGCTCGAAACGAATAACTAGAACGGCCTAGGGGAAAAGTACGCATACCGTTGTAATCGGGCGAGTCTCTACTTTTAGATGCAACAGAAATTTTGCGGATTGTTCAATCCGTTCGCGAGATATGGCAGTTTGGAGGTAAGAATCGCTTGAGAAACTCAAAATTTTCGCAGTTCTGAGGCTCGAAACGAATAACTAGAACGGCCTAGGGGAAAACTACACACACCGTTGTAATCGGGCGAGTCTCTGCTTTCAGATGCAACAGAAATCATGCGGATTGGTCAATCCGTTCGCGAGATATGGCCGTTTGGATGTAAGAAACGCTTGAGAAACTCAATATTTTCGCAGTTCTGATGCTCGAAACGAATAACTGGAACGGCCTAGGGGAAAACTACACATACCGTTGTAATCGGGCGAGTCTCTACTTATAGATGCAACAGAAATTTTGCGGATTGGTCAATCCGTTCGCGAGATATGGCAGTTTGGAGGTAAGAAACGCTTGAGAAACTCAAAATTTTCGCAGTTCTGATGCTCGAAACGAATAACTAGAACGGCCTAGGGGAAAAGTACGCATACCGTTGTAATCGGGCGAGTTTCTACTTGCAAATGCAACAGAAATTTTGCGGATTGGTCGATCCGTTCGCGAGATATGGCAGTTTGGAAGTAAGAATCGCTTGAGAAACTCAAAATTTTCGCAGTTCTGATGCTCGAAACGAATAACTAGAACGGCCTAGGGGAAAACTACAAACACCGTTGTAATCGGGCGAGTCTCTGCTTTCAGATGCAACAGAAATTTTGCGGATTGTTCAATCCGTTCGCGAGATATGGCAGTTTGGAGGTAAGAAACGCTTGAGAAACTCAAAATTTTCGCAGTTCTGAGGCTCGAAACGAATAACTAGAACGGCCTAGGGGAAAACTACACATACCGTTGTAATCGGGCGAGTCTCTACTTTTAGATGCAACAGAAATTTTGCGGATTGTTCAATCCGTTCGCGAGATATGGCAGTTTGGAGGTAAGAAACGCTTGAGAAACTCAAAATTTTCCCAGTTCTGAGGCTCGAAACGAATAACTAGAACGGCCTAGGGGAAAAGTACGCATACCGTTGTAATCGGGCGAGTTTCTACTTGCAAATGCAACGGAAATCATGCGGATTGGTCAATCCGTTCACGAGATATGGCCGTTTGGATGTAAGAAACGCTTGAGAAACTCAAAATTTTCGCAGTTCTGATGCTCGAAACGAATAACTAGAACTGCCTAGTGGAAAAGTGCGCATACCGTTGTAATCGGGCGAGTTTCTACTTTCAGATGCAACGGAAATCATGCGGATTGGTCAATCCGTTCGCGACATATGGCCGTTTGGATGTAAGAACGCTTGAGAAACTCAAAATTTTCGCAGTTCAGATGCTCGAAACGAATAACTAGAACGGCCTAGGGGAAAAGTACGCATACCGTTGTAATCGGGCGAGTTTCTACTTTCAGATGCAACGGAAATCATGCGGATTGGTCAATCCGTTCGCGAGATATGGCCGTTTGGATGTAAGAAACGCTTGAGAAACTCAAAATTTTCGCAGTTCTGATGCTCGAAACGAATAACTGGAACGGCCTAGGGGAAAAGTGCGCATACCGTTGTAATCGGGCGAGTTTCTACTTTCAGATGCAACGGAAATCATGCGGATTGGTCAATCCGTTCGCGAGATATGGCCGTTTGGATGTAAGAAACGCTTGAGAAACTCAAAATTTTCGCAGTTCTGATGCTCGAAACGAATAACTGGAACGGCCTAGGGGAAAAGTGCGCATACCGTTGTAATCGGGCGAGTTTGTACTTTCAGATGCAACAGAAATTTTGCGGATTGGTCAATCTGTTCGCGAGATATGGCAGTTTGGATGTAAGAAACGCTTGAGAAACTCAAAATTTTCGCAGTTCTGATGCTCGAAACGAATAACTGGAACGGCCTAGGGGAAAACTACACATACCGTTGTAATCGGGCGAGTCTCTACTTATAGATGCAACAGAAATTTTGCGGATTGGTCAATCCGTTCGCAAGATATGGCAGTTTGGAGGTAAGAAACGCTTGAGAAACTCAAAATTTTCGCAGTTCTGATGCTCGAAACGAATAACTAGAACGGCCTAGGGGAAAAGTACGCATACCGTTGTAATCGGGCGAGTTTCTACTTGCAGGTGCAACAGAAATCATGCGGATTGGTCAATCTGTTCGCGAGATATGGCCGTTTGGATGTAAGAAACGCTTGAGAAACTCAAAATTTGCGCAGTTCTGATGCTCGAAACGAATAACTAGAACGGCCTAGGGGAAAAGTGCGCATACCGTTGTAATCGGGCGAGTTTCTACTTTCAGATGCAACGGAAATCATGCGGATTGGAGAATCCGTTCGCGAGATATGGCCGTTTGGATGTAAGAAACGCTTGAGAAACTCAAAATTTTCGCAGTTCTGATGCTCGAAACGAATAACTGGAACGGCCTAGGGGAAAACTACACACACCGTTGTAATCGGGCGAGTCTCTACTTTCAGATGCAACAGAGATTTTGCGGATTGGTCAATCCGTTCGCGAGATATGGCAGTTTGGAGGTAAGAAACGCTTGAGAAACTCAAAATTTTCGCAGTTCTGTTGCTCGTAACGAATAACTAGAACGGCATAGGGGAAAAGTACGCATACCGTTGTAATCGGGCGAGTTTCTACTTGCAGATGCAACAGAAATTTTCCGGATTGGTCAATCCGTTCGCGAGATATGGCAGTTTGGAGGTAAGAAACGCTTGAGAAACTCAAAATTTTCGCAGTTCTGATGCTCGAAACGAATAACTAGAACGGCCTATGGGAAAAGTACGCATACCGTTGTAATCGGGCGAGTTTCTACTTGCAGATGCAACAGAAATCATGCGGATTGGTCAATCCGTTCGCGAGATATGGCCGTTTGGATGTAAGAAACGCTTGAGAAACTCAAGATTTGCGCAGTTCTGATGCTCGAAACGAATAACTAGAACGGCCTAGGGGAAAAGTGCGAATACCGTTGTAATCGGGCGAGTTTCTACTTTCAGATGCAACGGAAATCATGCGGATTGGAGAATCCGTTCGCGAGATATGGCCGTTTGGATGTAAGAAACGCTTGAGAAACTCAAAATTTTCGCAGTTCTGATGCTCGAAACGAATAACTGGAACGGCCTAGGGGAAAACTACACATACCGTTGTAATCGGGCGAGTCTCTACTTATAGATGCAACAGAAATTTTGCGGATTGGTCAATCCGTTCGCGAGATATGGCAGTTTGGAGGTAAGAAACGCTTGAGAAACTCAAAATTTTCGCAGTTCTGAGGCTCGAAACGAATAACTAGAACGGCCTAGGGGAAAACTACAAACACCGTTGTAATCGGGCGAGTCTCTGCTTTCAGATGCAACAGAAATTTTGCGGATTCTTCAATCCGTTCGCGAGATATGGCAGTTTGGAGGTAAGAAACGCTTGAGAAACTCAAAATTTTCGCAGTTCTGAGGCTCGAAACGAATAACTAGAACGGCCTAGGGGAAAACTACACATACCGTTGTAATCGGGCGAGTCTCTACTTTTAGATGCAACAGAAATTTTGCGGATTGTTCAATCCGTTCGCGAGATATGGCAGTTTGGAGGTAAGAAACGCTTGAGAAACTCAAAATTTTCGCAGTTCTGAGGCTCGAAACGAATAACTAGAACGGCCTAGGGGAAAAGTACGCATACCGTTGTAATCGGGCGAGTTTCTACTTGCAAATGCAACAGAAATTTTGCGGATTGGTCGACCCGTTCGCGAGATATGGCAGTTTGGATGTAAGAATCGCTTGAGAAACTCAAAATTTTCGCAGTTCTGATGCTCGAAACGAACAACTAGAACGGCCTAGGGGAAAACTACACACACCGTTGTAATCGGGCGAGTCTCTGCTTTCAGATGCAACAGAGATTTTGCGGATTGTTCAATCCGTTCACGAGATATGGCAGTTTGGATGTAAGAAACGCTTGAGAAACTCAAAATTTTCGCAGTTCTGATGCTCGAAACGAATAACTAGAACGGCCTAGGGGAAAAGTACGCATACCGTTGTAATCGGGCGAGTTTCTACTTTCAGATGCAACAGAAATCATGCGGATTGGTCAATCCGTTCGCGAGATATGGCCGTTTGGATGTAAGAAACGCTTGAGAAACTCAATATTTGCGCAGTTCTGATGCTCGAAACGAATAACTAGAACGGCCTAGGGGAAAAGTGCGCATACCGTTGTAATCGGGCGAGTTTCTACTTTCAGATGCAACGGAAATCATGCGGATTGGTCAATCCGTTCGCGAGATATGGCCGTTTGGATGTAAGAAACGCTTGAGAAACTCAAAATTTTCGCAGTTCTGATGCTCGAAACGAATAACTAGAACTGCCTAGTGGAAAAGTGCGCATACCGTTGTAATCGGGCGAGTTTCTACTTTCAGATGCAACGGAAATCATGCGGATTGGTCAATCCGTTCGCGACATATGGCCGTTTGGATGTAAGAAACGCTTGAGAAACTCAAAATTTTCGCAGTTCTGATGCTCGAAACGAATAACCAGAACGGCCTAGGGGAAAAGTACGCATACCGTTGTAATCGGGCGAATTTCTACTTTCAGATGCAACAGAAATTTTGCGGATTAGTCAATCCGTTCGCGAGATATGGCAGTTTGTAGGTAAGAAACGCTTGAGAAACTCAACATTTTCGCAGTTCTGTTGCTCGAAACGAATAACTAGAACGGCCTAGGGGAAAACTACACCTACCGTTGTAATCGGGCGAGTTTCTACTTTCAGATGCAACAGAAATTTTGCGGATTGGTCAATCCGTTCGCGAGATATGGCAGTTTGTAGGTAAGAAACGCTTGAGAAACTCAACATTTTCGCAGTTCTGATGCTCGAAACGAATAACTAGAACGGCCTAGGGGAAAACTACACCTACCGTTGTAATCGGGCGTGTTTCTACTTTCAGATGCAACAGAAATTTTGCGGATTGGTCAATCCGTTCGCGAGATATGGCAGTTTGGAGGTAAGAAACGCTTGAGAAACTCAAAATTTTCGCAGTTCTGATGCTCGACAAGCATAACTAGAACGGTCTAGGGGAAAAGTACGCATACCGTTGTAATCGGGCGAATTTCTACTTTCAGATGCAACAGAAATTTTGAGGATTGGTCAATCCGATCGCGAGATATGGCAGTTTGTAGGTAAGAAACGCTTGAGAAACTCAACATTTTCGCAGTTCTGATGCTCGAAACGAATAACTAGAACGGCCTAGGGGAAAAGTACGCATATCGTTGTAATCGGGCGAGTTTCTACTTTCAGATGCAACAGAAATTTTACGGATTGGTCAATCCGTTCGCGAGATATGGCAGTTTGGAGGTAAGAAACGCTTGAGAAACTCAAAATTTTCGCAGTTCTGATGCTCGACAAGCATAACTAGAACGTTTTAGGGGAAAAGTACGCATACCGTTGTAATCGGGCGACTTTCTACTTTCAGATGCAACAGAAATTTTGCGGATTGGTCAATCCGTTCGCGAGATATGGCAGTTTGGAGGTAAGAAACGGTTGAGAAACTCAAAATTTTCACAGTTCTGATGCTCGAAACGAATAACCAGAACGGCCTAGGGGAAAAGTACGCATACCGTTGTAATCGGGCGAGTTTCTACTTTCAGATGCATCAGAAATTTTGCGGATTGGTCAATCCGTTCGCGAGATATGGCAGTTTGGAAGTAAGAAACGCTTGAGAAACTCAAAATTTTCGCAGTTCTGATGCTCGAAACGATTAACTAGAACGGCCTAGGGGAAAAGTACGCATACCGTTGTAATCGGGCGAGTTTCTACTTTCAGGTGCAACAGAAATTTTGCGGATTGGTCAATCCGTTCGCGAGATATGGCGGTTTGGAAGTAAGAAACGCTTGAGAAACTCAAAATTTTCGCAGTTCTGATGCTCGAAACGAATAACTAGAACGGCCTAGGGGAAAAGTACGCATACCGTTGTAAACGGGCGAGTTTCTACCTTCAGATGCAACAGAAATTTTGCGGATTGCTGAATCCGTTCGCGAGGTATGGCAGTTTGGAAGTAAGAAACGCTTGAAAAACTCAAAATTTTCGCAGTTCTGATGCTCGAAACGAATAACTAGAACGGACGAGGGGAAAAGTACGCATACCCTTGTAATCGGGCGAGCTTCTACTTTCAGATGCAACACAAATTTTGCGGATTGGTCATTCCGTTCGCGAGATATGGCCGTTTGGAGGTAAGAAACGCTTGAGAAACTCAAAATTTTCGCAGTTCTGATGCTCGACAAGCATAACTAGAACGTTCTAGGGGAAAACTACGCTTGCCGTTGTAATCGGGCGACTTTCTACTTTCAGATGCAACAGAAATTTTGCGGATTGGTCAATCCGTTCGCGAGATATGGCAGTTTGGAGGTAAGAAACGCTTGAGAAACTCAAAATTTTCACAGTTCTGATGCTCGAAACGAATAACCAGAACGGCCTAGGGGAAAAGTACGCATACCGTTGTAATCGGGCGAGTTTCTACTTTCAGATGCAACAGAAATTTTGCGGATTGGTCAATCCGTTCGCGAGATATGGCAGTTTGGAAGTAAGAAACGCTTGAGAAACTCAAAATTTTCGCAGTTCTGATGCTCGAAACGAATAACTAGAACGGCCTAGGGGAAAAGTACGCATACCGTTGTAATCGGGCGAGTTTCTACTTTCAGATGCAACAGAAATTTTGCGGATTGGTCAATCCGTTCGCGAGATATGGCAGTTTGGAGGTAAGAAACGCTTGAGAAACTCAAAATTTTCGCAGTTCTGATGCTCGACAAGCATAACTAGAACGTTCTAGGGGAAAAGTACGCATACCGTTGTAATCGGGCGACTTTCTACTTTCAGATGCAACAGAAATTTTGCCGATTGGTCAAACCGTTCGCGAGATATGGCAGTTTGGAGGTAAGAAACGCTTGAGAAACTCAAAATTTTCGCAGTTCTGATGCTCGAAACGAGTAACTAGAACCGACTATGGGAAAAGTGCGCATACCGTTGTAATCGGGCGAATTTCTACTTTCAGATGCAACAGAAATTTTGCGGATTGGTCAATCCGTTCGCGAGATATGGCAGTTTGGAGGTAAGAAACGCTTGAGAAACTCAACATTTTCGCAGTTCTGATGCTCGAAACGAATAACTAGAACGGACCAGGGGAAAATTACGCATACCGTTGTAATCGGGCGAGTTTCTACTTTCAGATGCAACAGAAATTTTGCGGATTGGTCAATCCGTTCGCGAGGTATGGCAGTTTGGAGGTACGAAACGCTTGAGAAACTCAAAATTTTCGCAGTTCTAATGCTCGAAACGAATAACTAGAACGGCCTAGGGGAAAAGTACGCATACCGTTGTAATCGGGCGAGTTTCTACTTCCAGATGCAACAGAAATTTTGCGGATTAGTCAATCCGTTCGCGAGATACGGCAGTTTGGAGGTAAGAAACGCTTGAGAAACTCAAAATTTTCGCAGTTCTGATGCTCGACAAGCATAACTAGAACGTTCTAGGGGAAAAGTACGCATACCGTTGTAATCGGGCGACTTTCTACTTTCAGATGCAACAGAAATTTTGCCGATTGGTCAAACCGTTCGCGAGATATGGCAGTTTGGAGGTAAGAAACGCTTGAGAAACTCAAAATTTTCGCAGTTCTGATGCTCGAAACGAGTAACTAGAACCGACTATGGGAAAAGTGCGCATACCGTTGTAATCGGGCGAATTTCTACTTTCAGATGCAACAGAAATTTTGCGGATTGGTCAATCCGTTCGCGAGATATGGCAGTTTGGAGGTAAGAAACGCTTGAGAAACTCAACATTTTCGCAGTTCTGATGCTCGAAACGAATAACTAGAACGGACCAGGGGAAAATTACGCATACCGTTGTAATCGGGCGAGTTTCTACTTTCAGATGCAACAGAAATTTTGCGGATTGGTCAATCCGTTCGCGAGGTATGGCAGTTTGGAGGTACGAAACGCTTGAGAAACTCAAAATTTTCGCAGTTCTAATGCTCGAAACGAATAACTAGAACGGCCTAGGGGAAAAGTACGCATACCGTTGTAATCGGGCGAGTTTCTACTTCCAGATGCAACAGAAATTTTGCGGATTAGTCAATCCGTTCGCGAGATACGGCAGTTTGGAGGTAAGAAACGCTTGAGAAACTCAAAATTTTCGCAGTTCTGATGCTCGACAAGCATAACTAGAACGGTCTAGGGGAAAAGTACGCATACCGTTGTAATCGGGCGACCTTCTACTTTCAGATGCAACAGAAATTTTGCGGATTGGTCAATCCGTTCGCGAGATATGGCAGTTTGGAGGTAAGAAACGGTTGAGAAACTCAAAATTTTCACAGTTCTGATGCTCGAAACGAATAACCAGAACGGCCTAGGGGAAAAGTACGCATACCGTTGTAATCGGGCGAGTTTCTACTTTCAGATGCAACAGAAATTTTGCGGATTGGTCAATCCGTTCGCGAGATATGGCAGTTTGGAGGTAAGAAACGGTTGAGAAACTCAAAATTTTCACAGTTCTGATGCTCGAAACGAATAACCAGAACGGCCTAGGGGAAAAGTACGCATACCGTTGTAATCGGGCGAGTTTCTACTTTCAGATGCAACAGAAATTTTGCGGATTGGTCAATCCGTTCGCGAGATATGGCAGTTTGGAAGTAAGAAACGCTTGAGAAACTCAAAATTTTCGCAGTTCTGATGCTCGAAACGAATAACTAGGACGGCCTAGGGGAAAAGTACGCATACCGTTGTAATCGGGCGAGTTTCTACTTGCAAATGCAACAGAAATTTTGCGGATTGGTCAATCCGTTCGCGAGATATGGCCGTTTGGATGTAAGAAACGCTTGAGAAACTCAAAATTTGCGCAGTTCTGATGCCCGAAACGAATAACTGGAACTGCCTAGTGGAAAAGTGCGCATACCGTTGTAATCGGGCGAGTTTCTACTTGCAAATGCAACAGAAATTTTGCGGATTGGTCGATCCGTTCGCGAGATATGGCAGTTTGGATGTAAGAATCGCTTGAGAAACTCAAAATTTTCGCAGTTCTGATGCTCGAAACGAATAACTAGGACGGCCTAGGGGAAAAGTACGCATACCGTTGTAATCGGGCGAGTTTCTACTTTCAGATGCAACAGAAATCATGCGGATTGGTCATCCGTTCGCGAGATATGGCCGTTTGGATGTAAGAAACGCTTGAGAAACTCAAAATTTGCGCAGTTCTGATGCTCGAAACGAATAACAAGAACGGCCTAGGGGAAAAGTGCGCATACCGTTGTAATCGGGCGAGTTTCTACTTTCAGATGCAACGGAAATCATGCGGATTGGTCAATCCGTTCGCGAGATATGGCCGTTTGGATGTAAGAAACGCTTGAGAAACTCAAAATTTTCGCAGTTCTGATGCTCGAAACGAATAACTAGAACTGCCTAGTGGAAAAGTGCGCATACCGTTGTAATGGGGCGAGTTTCTACTTTCAGATGCAACAGAAATCATGCGGATTGGTCAATCCGTTCGCGAGATATGGCCATTTGGAGGTAAGAAACGCTTGAGAAACACAAAATTTTCTCCGTTCTGATGCTCGAAACGAATAACTAGAACGGCCTAGGGGAAAAGTACGCATACCGTTGTAATCGGGCGAGTTTCTACTTTCAGATGCAACAGAAATTTTGCGGATCGGTCAATCCGTTCCCGAGATATGGCAGTTTGGATGTAAGAAACGCTTGAGAAACTCAAAATTTTCGCAGTTCTGATGCTCGTAACGAATAACTAGAACGGCCTAGGGGAAAAGTACGCATACCGTTGTAATCGGGCGAGTTTCTATTTGCAGATGCAACAGAAATTTTGCGGATTGGTCGATCCGTTCACGAGATATGGCAGTTTGGATGTAAGAAACGCTTGAGAAATTCAAAATTTTCGCAGTTCTGATGCTCGAAACGAATAACTGGAACGGCCCAGGGGAAAACTACACATACCGTTGTAATCGGGCGAGTTTCTACTTTCAGATGCAACAGAAATCATGCGGATTGGTCAATCCGTTCGCGAGATATGGCCGTTTGGATGTAAGAAACGCTTGAGAAACTCAAAATTTGCGCAGTTCTGATGCTCGAAACGAATAACTAGAACGGCCTAGGGGAAAAATTACACACACCGTTGTAATCGGGCGAGTCTCTGCTTTCAGATGCAACAGAGATTTTGCGGATTGTTCAATCCGTTCACGAGATATGGCAGTTTGGATGTAAGAAACGCTTGAGAAACTCAAAATTTTCGCAGTTCTGATGCTCGAAACGAATAACTAGAACTGCCTAGTGGAAAAGTGCGCATACCGTTGTAATCGGGCGAGTTTCTACTTTCAGATGCAACGGAAATCATGCGGATTGGTCAATCCGTTCGCGAGATATGGCCGTTTGGATGTAAGAAACGCTTGAGAAACTCAAAATTTTCGCAGTTCTGATGCTCGAAACGAATAACTGGAACTGCCTAGGGGAAAAGTGCGCATACCGTTGTAATCGGGCGAGTTTGTACTTTCAGATGCAACAGAAATTTTGCGGATTGGTCAATCTGTTCGCGAGATATGGCAGTTTGGATGTAAGAAACGCTTGAGAAACTCAAAATTTTCGCAGTTCTGATGCTCGAAACGAATAACTGGAACGGCCTAGGGGAAAACTACACATACCGTTGTAATCGGGCGAGTCTCTACTTATAGATGCAACAGAAATTTTGCGGATCGGTCAATCCGTTCGCGAGATATGGCAGTTTGGAGGTAAGAAACGCTTGAGAAACTCAAAATTTTCGCAGTTCTGAGGCTCGAAACGAATAACTAGAACGGCCTAGGGGAAAAGTACGCATACCGTTGTAATCGGGCGAGTTTCTACTTGCAAATGCAACAGAAATTTTGCGGATTGGTCGATCCGTTCGCGAGATATGGCAGTTTGGATGTAAGAATCGCTTGAGAAACTCAAAATTTTCGCAGTTCTGGTGCTCGAAACGAACAACTAGAACGGCCTAGGGGAAAACTACACACACCGTTGTAATCGGGCGAGTATCTGCTTTCAGATGCAACAGAAATTTTGCGGATTGGTCGATCCGTTCGCGAGATATGGCAGTTTGGATGTAAGAAACGCTTGAGAAATTCAAAATTTTCGCAGTTCTGATGCTCGAAACGAATAACTGGAACGGCCCAGGGGAAAACTACACATACCGTTGTAATCGGGCGAGTCCCTACTTTCAGATGCAACTGAAATTTTCCGGATTGGTCAATCCGTTCGCGAGATATGGCAGTTTGGAGGTAAGAAACGCTTGAGAAACTCAAAATTCTCGCAGTTCTGATGCTCGAAACGAATAGCTAGAACGGCCTATGGGAAAAGTACGCATACCGTTGTAATCGGGCGAGTTTCTACTTTCAGATGCAACAGAAATCATGCGGATTGGTCAATCCGTTCGCGTGATATGGCCGTTTGGATGTAAGAAACGCTTGAGAAACTCAAAATTTGCGCAGTTCTGATGCCCGAAACGAATAACTAGAACTGCCTAGTGGAAAAGTGCGCATACCGTTGTAATCGGGCGAGTTTCTACTTGCAAATGCAACAGAAATTTTGCGGATTGGTCGATCCGTTCGCGAGATATGGCAGTTTGGATGTAAGAATCGCTTGAGAAACTCAAAATTTTCGCAGTTCTGATGCTCGAAACGAACAACTAGAACGGCCTAGGGGAAAACTACACACACCGTTGTAATCGGGCGAGTCTCTGCTTTCAGATGCAACAGAGATTTTGCGGATTGTTCAATCCGTTCACGAGATATGGCAGTTTGGATGTAAGAAACGCTTGAGAAACTCAAAATTTTCGCAGTTCTGATGCTCGAAACGAATAACTAGGACGGCCTAGGGGAATAGTACGCATACCGTTGTAATCGGGCGAGTTTCTACTTGCAAATGCAACAGAAATTTTGCGGATTGGTCAATCCGTTCGCGAGATATGGCCGTTTGGATGTAAGAAACGCTTGAGAAACTCAAAATTTGCGCAGTTCTGATGCCCGAAACGAATAACTAGAACTGCCTAGTGGAAAAGTGCGCATACCGTTGTAATCGGGCGAGTTTCTACTTGCAAATGCAACAGAAATTTTGCGGATTGGTCGATCCGTTCGCGAGATATGGCAGTTTGGATGTAAGAATCGCTTGAGAAACTCAAAATTTTCGCAGTTCTGATGCTCGAAACGAATAACTAGGACGGCCTAGGGGAAAAGTACGCATACCGTTGTAATCGGGCGAGTTTCTACTTTCAGATGCAACAGAAATCATGCGGATTGGTCAATCCGTTCGCGAGATATGGCCGTTTGGATCTAAGAAACGCTTGAGAAACTCAAAATTTGCGCAGTTCTGATGCTCGAAACGAATAACTAGAACGGCCTAGGGGAAAAGTGCGCATACCGTTGTAATCGGGCGAGTTTCTACTTTCAGATGCAACCTGAAATCATGCGGATTGGTCAATCCGTTCGCGAGATATGGCCGTTTGGATGTAAGAAACGCTTGAGAAACTCAAAATTTTCGCAGTTCTGATGCTCGAAACGAATAACTAGAACTGCCTAGTGGAAAAGTGCGCATACCGTTGTAATCGGGCGAGTTTCTACTTTCAGATGCAACGGAAATCATGCGGATTGGTCAATCCGTTCGCGAGATATGGCAGTTTGGATGTAAGAAACGCTTGAGAAACTCAAAATTTTCGCAGTTCTGATGCTCGAAACGAATAACTAGGACGGCCTAGGGGAAAAGTACGCATACCGTTGTAATCGGGCGAGTTTCTACTTGCAAATGCAACAGAAATTTTGCGGATTGGTCAATCCGTTCGCGAGATATGGCCGTTTGGATGTAAGAAACGCTTGAGAAACTCAAAATTTGCGCAGTTCTGATGCCCGAAACGAATAACTGGAACTGCCTAGTGGAAAAGTGCGCATACCGTTGTAATCGGGCGAGTTTCTACTTGCAAATGCAACAGAAATTTTGCGGATTGGTCGATCCGTTCGCGAGATATGGCAGTTTGGATGTAAGAATCGCTTGAGAAACTCAAAATTTTCGCAGTTCTGATGCTCGAAACGAATAACTAGGACGGCCTAGGGGAAAAGTACGCATACCGTTGTAATCGGGCGAGTTTCTACTTTCAGATGCAACAGAAATCATGCGGATTGGTCAATCCGTTCGCGAGATATGGCCGTTTGGATGTAAGAAACGCTTGAGAAACTCAAAATTTGCGCAGTTCTGATGCTCGAAACGAATAACTAGAACGGCCTAGGGGAAAAGTGCGCATACCGTTGTAATCGGGCGAGTTTCTACTTTCAGATGCAACGGAAATCATGCGGATTGGTCAATCCGTTTGCGAGATATGGCCGTTTGGATGTAAGAAACGCTTGAGAAACTCAAAATTTTCGCAGTTCTGATGCTCGAAACGAATAACTGGAACGGCCCAGGGGAAAACTACACATACCGTTGTAATCGGGCGAGTCCCTACTTTCAGATGCAACTGAAATTTTCCGGATTGGTCGATCCGTTCGCGAGATATGGCAGTTTGGATGTAAGAAACGCTTGAGAAATTCAAAATTTTCGCAGTTCTGATGCTCGAAACGAATAACTGGAACGGCCCAGGGGAAAACTACACATACCGTTGTAATCGGGCGAGTCCCTACTTTCAGATGCAACTGAAATTTTCCGGATTGGTCAATCCGTTCGCGAGATATGGCAGTTTGTAGGTAAGAAACGCTTGAGAAACTCAAAATTTTCGCAGTTCTGATGCTCGAAACGAATAACTGGAACGGCCTAGGGGAAAAGTGCGCATACCGTTGTAATCGGGCGAGTTTGTACTTTCAGATGCAACAGAAATTTTGCGGATTGGTCAATCTGTTCGCGAGATATGGCAGTTTGGATGTAAGAAACGCTTGAGAAACTCAAAATTTTCGCAGTTCTGATGCTCGAAACGAATAACTGGAACGGCCTAGGGGAAAACTACACATACCGTTGTAATCGGGCGAGTCTCTACTTATAGATGCAACAGAAATTTTGCGGATTGGTCAATCCGTTCGCGAGATATGGCAGTTTGGAGGTAAGAAACGCTTGAGAAACTCAAAATTTTCGCAGTTCTGATGCTCGAAACGAATAACTAGAACGGCCTAGGGGAAAAGTACGCATACCGTTGTAATCGGGCGAGTTTCTACTTGCAAATGCAACAGAAATTTTGCGGATTGGTCGATCCGTTCGCGAGATATGGCAGTTTGGAAGTAAGAATCGCTTGAGAAACTCAAAATTTTCGCAGTTCTGATGCTCGAAACGAATAACTAGAACGGCCTAGGGGAAAACTACACACACCGTTGTAATCGGGCGAGTCTCTGCTTTCAGATGCAACAGAGATTTTGCGGATTGTTCAATCCGTTCACGAGATATGGCAGTTTGGAGGTAGGAAACGCTTGAGAAACTCAAAATTTTCGCAGTTCTGATGCTCGAAACGAATAACTAGAACGGCCTAGGGGAAAAGTACGCATACCGTTGTAATCGGGCGAGTTTCTACTTTCAGATGCAACAGAAATCATGCGGATTGGTCATCCGTTCGCGAGATATGGCCGTTTGGATGTAAGAAACGCTTGAGAAACTCAAAATTTGCGCAGTTCTGATGCTCGAAACGAATAACAAGAACGGCCTAGGGGAAAAGTGCGCATACCGTTGTAATCGGGCGAGTTTCTACTTTCAGATGCAACGGAAATCATGCGGATTGGTCAATCCGTTCGCGAGATATGGCCGTTTGGATGTAAGAAACGCTTGAGAAACTCAAAATTTTCGCAGTTCTGATGCTCGAAACGAATAACTAGAACTGCCTAGTGGAAAAGTGCGCATACCGTTGTAATGGGGCGAGTTTCTACTTTCAGATGCAACAGAAATCATGCGGATTGGTCAATCCGTTCGCGAGATATGGCCATTTGGAGGTAAGAAACGCTTGAGAAACACAAAATTTTCTCCGTTCTGATGCTCGAAACGAATAACTAGAACGGCCTAGGGGAAAAGTACGCATACCGTTGTAATCGGGCGAGTTTCTACTTTCAGATGCAACAGAAATTTTGCGGATCGGTCAATCCGTTCCCGAGATATGGCAGTTTGGATGTAAGAAACGCTTGAGAAACTCAAAATTTTCGCAGTTCTGATGCTCGTAACGAATAACTAGAACGGCCTAGGGGAAAAGTACGCATACCGTTGTAATCGGGCGAGTTTCTACTTGCAGATGCAACAGAAATTTTGCGGATTGGTCGATCCGTTCGCGAGATATGGCAGTTTGGATGTAAGAAACGCTTGAGAAATTCAAAATTTTCGCAGTTCTGATGCTCGAAACGAATAACTGGAACGGCCCAGGGGAAAACTACACATACCGTTGTAATCGGGCGAGTTTCTACTTTCAGATGCAACAGAAATCATGCGGATTGGTCAATCCGTTCGCGAGATATGGCCGTTTGGATGTAAGAAACGCTTGAGAAACTCAAAATTTGCGCAGTTCTGATGCTCGAAACGAATAACTAGAACGGCCTAGGGGAAAAATTACACACACCGTTGTAATCGGGCGAGTCTCTGCTTTCAGATGCAACAGAGATTTTGCGGATTGTTCAATCCGTTCACGAGATATGGCAGTTTGGATGTAAGAAACGCTTGAGAAACTCAAAATTTTCGCAGTTCTGATGCTCGAAACGAATAACTAGAACTGCCTAGTGGAAAAGTGCGCATACCGTTGTAATCGGGCGAGTTTCTACTTTCAGATGCAACGGAAATCATGCGGATTGGTCAATCCGTTCGCGAGATATGGCCGTTTGGATGTAAGAAACGCTTGAGAAACTCAAAATTTTCGCAGTTCTGATGCTCGAAACGAATAACTGGAACGGCCTAGGGGAAAAGTGCGCATACCGTTGTAATCGGGCGAGTTTGTACTTTCAGATGCAACAGAAATTTTGCGGATTGGTCAATCTGTTCGCGAGATATGGCAGTTTGGATGTAAGAAACGCTTGAGAAACTCAAAATTTTCGCAGTTCTGATGCTCGAAACGAATAACTGGAACGGCCTAGGGGAAAACTACACATACCGTTGTAATCGGGCGAGTCTCTACTTATAGATGCAACAGAAATTTTGCGGATTGGTCAATCCGTTCGCGAGATATGGCAGTTTGGAGGTAAGAAACGCTTGAGAAACTCAAAATTTTCGCAGTTCTGAGGCTCGAAACGAATAACTAGAACGGCCTAGGGGAAAAGTACGCATACCGTTGTAATCGGGCGAGTTTCTACTTGCAAATGCAACAGAAATTTTGCGGATTGGTCGATCCGTTCGCGAGATATGGCAGTTTGGATGTAAGAATCGCTTGAGAAACTCAAAATTTGCGCAGTTCTGATGCCCGAAACGAATAACTGGAACTGCCTAGTGGAAAAGTGCGCATACCGTTGTAATCGGGCGAGTTTCTACTTGCAAATGCAACAGAAATTTTGCGGATAGGTCGATCCGTTCGCGAGATATGGCAGTTTGGATGTAAGAATCGCTTGAGAAACTCAAAATTTTCGCAGTTCTGATGCTCGAAACGAATAACTAGGACGGCCTAGGGGAAAAGTGCGCATACCGTTGTAATCGGGCGAGTTTCTACTTTCAGATGCAACAGAAATCATGCGGATTGGTCAATCCGTTCGCGAGATATGGCCGTTTGGATGTAAGAAACGCTTGAGAAACTCAAAATTTGCGCAATTCTGATGCTCGAAACGAATAACTAGAACGGCCTAGGGGTAAAGTGCGCATACCGTTGTAATCGGGCGAGTTTCTACTTTCAGATGCAACGGAAATCATGCGGATTGGTCAATCCGTTCGCGAGATATGGCCGTTTGGATGTAAGAAACGCTTGAGAAACTCAAAATTTGCGCAGTTCTGATGCTCGAAACGAATAACTAGAACGGCCTAGGGGAAAAGTGCGCATACCGTTGTAATCGGGCGAGTTTCTACTTTCAGATGCAACGGAAATCATGCGGATTGGTCAATCCGTTCGCAAGATATGGCCGTTTGGATGTAAGAAACGCTTGAGAAACTCAAAATTTTCGCAGTTCTGATGCTCGAAACGAATAACTGGAACGGCCCAGGGGAAAACTACACATACCGTTGTAATCGGGCGAGTCCCTACTTTCAGATGCAACTGAAATTTTCGGGATTGGTCGATCCGTTCGCGAGATATGGCAGTTTGGATGTAAGAAACGCTTGAGAAATTCAAAATTTTCGCAGTTCTGATGCTCGAAACGAATAACTGGAACGGCCCAGGGGAAAACTACACATACCGTTGTAATCGGGCGAGTCCCTACTTTCAGATGCAACTGAAATTTTCCGGATTGGTCAATCCGTTCGCGAGATATGGCAGTTTGTAGGTAAGAAACGCTTGAGAAACTCAAAATTTTCGCAGTTCTGATGCTCGAAACGAATAACTGGAACGGCCTAGGGGAAAAGTGCGCATACCGTTGTAATCGGGCGAGTTTGTACTTTCAGATGCAACAGAAATTTTGCGGATTGGTCAATCTGTTCGCGAGATATGGCAGTTTGGATGTAAGAAACGCTTGAGAAACTCAAAATTTTCGCAGTTCTGATGCTCGAAACGAATAACTGGAACGGCCTAGGGGAAAACTACACATACCGTTGTAATCGGGCGAGTCTCTACTTATAGATGCAACAGAAATTTTGCGGATTGGTCAATCCGTTCGCGAGATATGGCAGTTTGGAGGTAAGAAACGCTTGAGAAACTCAAAATTTTCGCAGTTCTGATGCTCGAAACGAATAACTAGAACGGCCTAGGGGAAAAGTACGCATACCGTTGTAATCGGGCGAGTTTCTACTTGCAAATGCAACAGAAATTTTGCGGATTGGTCGATCCGTTCGCGAGATATGGCAGTTTGGAAGTAAGAATCGCTTGAGAAACTCAAAATTTTCGCAGTTCTGATGCTCGAAACGAATAACTAGAACGGCCTAGGGGAAAACTACACACACCGTTGAAACGGGCGAGTCTCTGCTTTCAGATGCAACAGAGATTTTGCGGATTGTTCAATCCGTTCACGAGATATGGCAGTTTGGAGGTAGGAAACGCTTGAGAAACTCAAAATTTTCGCAGTTCTGATGCTCGAAACGAATAACTAGAACGGCCTAGGGGAAAAGTACGCATACCGTTGTAATCGGGCGAGTTTCTACTTTCAGATGCAACAGAAATCATGCGGATTGGTCATCCGTTCGCGAGATATGGCCGTTTGGATGTAAGAAACGCTTGAGAAACTCAAAATTTGCGCAGTTCTGATGCTCGAAACGAATAACAAGAACGGCCTAGGGGAAAAGTGCGCATACCGTTGTAATCGGGCGAGTTTCTACTTTCAGATGCAACGGAAATCATGCGGATTGGTCAATCCGTTCGCGAGATATGGCCGTTTGGATGTAAGAAACGCTTGAGAAACTCAAAATTTTCGCAGTTCTGATGCTCGAAACGAATAACTAGAACTGCCTAGTGGAAAAGTGCGCACACCGTTGTAATGGGGCGAGTTTCTACTTTCAGATGCAACAGAAATCATGCGGATTGGTCAATCCGTTCGCGAGATATGGCCATTTGGAGGTAAGAAACGCTTGAGAAACACAAAATTTTCTCCGTTCTGATGCTCGAAACGAATAACTAGAACGGCCTAGGGGAAAAGTACGCATACCGTTGTAATCGGGCGAGTTTCTACTTTCAGATGCAACAGAAATTTTGCGGATCGGTCAATCCGTTCCCGAGATATGGCAGTTTGGATGTAAGAAACGCTTGAGAAACTCAAAATTTTCGCAGTTCTGATGCTCGTAACGAATAACTAGAACGGCCTAGGGGAAAAGTACGCATACCGTTGTAATCGGGCGAGTTTCTACTTGCAGATGCAACAGAAATTTTGCGGATTGGTCGATCCGTTCGCGAGATATGGCAGTTTGGATGTAAGAAACGCTTGAGAAATTCAAAATTTTCGCAGTTCTGATGCTCGAAACGAATAACTGGAACGGCCCAGGGGAAAACTACACATACCGTTGTAATCGGGCGAGTTTCTACTTTCAGATGCAACAGAAATCATGCGGATTGGTCAATCCGTTCGCGAGATATGGCCGTTTGGATGTAAGAAACGCTTGAGAAACTCAAAATTTGCGCAGTTCTGATGCTCGAAACGAATAACTAGAACGGCCTAGGGGAAAAATTACACACACCGTTGTAATCGGGCGAGTCTCTGCTTTCAGATGCAACAGAGATTTTGCGGATTGTTCAATCCGTTCACGAGATATGGCAGTTTGGATGTAAGAAACGCTTGAGAAACTCAAAATTTTCGCAGTTCTGATGCTCGAAACGAATAACTAGAACTGCCTAGTGGAAAAGTGCGCATACCGTTGTAATCGGGCGAGTTTCTACTTTCAGATGCAACGGAAATCATGCGGATTGGTCAATCCGTTCGCGAGATATGGCCGTTTGGATGTAAGAAACGCTTGAGAAACTCAAAATTTTCGCAGTTCTGATGCTCGAAACGAATAACTGGAACGGCCTAGGGGAAAAGTGCGCATACCGTTGTAATCGGGCGAGTTTGTACTTTCAGATGCAACAGAAATTTTGCGGATTGGTCAATCTGTTCGCGAGATATGGCAGTTTGGATGTAAGAAACGCTTGAGAAACTCAAAATTTTCGCAGTTCTGATGCTCGAAACGAATAACTGGAACGGCCTAGGGGAAAACTACACATACCGTTGTAATCGGGCGAGTCTCTACTTATAGATGCAACAGAAATTTTGCGGATTGGTCAATCCGTTCGCGAGATATGGCAGTTTGGAGGTAAGAAACGCTTGAGAATCTCAAAATTTTCGCAGTTCTGAGGCTCGAAACGAATAACTAGAACGGCCTAGGGGAAAAGTACGCATACCGTTGTAATCGGGCGAGTTTCTACTTGCAAATGCAACAGAAATTTTGCGGATTGGTCGATCCGTTCGCGAGATATGGCAGTTTGGATGTAAGAATCGCTTGAGAAACTCAAAATTTTCGCAGTTCTGATGCTCGAAACGAACAACTAGAACGGCCTAGGGGAAAACTACACACACCGTTGTAATCGGGCGAGTATCTGCTTTCAGATGCAACAGAGATTTTGCGGATTGTTCAATCCGTTCACGAGATATGGCAGTTTGGATGTAAGAAACGCTTGAGAAACTCAAAATTTTCGCAGTTCTGATGCTCGAAACGAATAACTAGGACGGCCTAGGGGAAAAGTACGCATACCGTTGTAATCGGGCGAGTTTCTACTTTCAGATGCAACAGAAATCATGCGGATTGGTCAATCCGTTCGCGAGATATGGCCGTTTGGATGTAAGAAACGCTTGAGAAACTCAAAATTTGCGCAGTTCTGATGCTCGAAACGAATAACTAGAACGGCCTAGGGGAAAAGTGCGCATACCGTTGTAATCGGGCGAGTTTCTACTTTCAGATGCAACAGAAATCATGCGGATTGGTCAATCTGTTCGCGAGATATGGCCGTTTGGATGTAAGAAACGCTTGAGAAACTCAAAATTTTCGCAGCTCTGATGCTCGAAACGAATAACTAGAACTGCCTAGTGGAAAAGTGCGCATACCGTTATAATCGGGCGAGTTTCTACTTTCAGATACAACGGAAATCATGCGGATTGGTCAATCCGTTCGCGAGATATGGCCGTTTGGATGTAAGAAACGCTTGAGAAACTCAAAATTTTCGCAGTTCTGATGCTCGAAACGAATAACTGGAACGGCCTAGGGGAAAAGTGCGCATACCGTTGTAATCGGGCGAGTTTGTACTTTCAGATGCAACAGAAATTTTGCGGATTGGTCAATCTGTTCGCGAGATATGGCAGTTTGGATGTAAGAAACGCTTGAGAAACTCAAAATTTTCGCAGTTCTGATGCTCGAAACGAATAACTGGAACGGCCTAGGGGAAAACTACACATACCGTTGTAATCGGGCGAGTCTCTACTTATAGATGCAACAGAAATTTTGCGGATTGGTCAATCCGTTCGCGAGATATGGCATTTTGGAGGTAAGAAACGCTTGAGAAACTCAAAATTTTCGCAGTTCTGATGCTCGAAACGAATAACTAGAACGGCCTAGGGGAAAAGTACGCATACCGTTGTAATCGGGCGAGTTTCTACTTGCAAATGCAACAGAAATTTTGCGGATTGGTCGATCCGTTCGCGAGATATGGCAGTTTGGAAGTAAGAATCGCTTGAGAAACTCAAAATTTTCGCAGTTCTGATGCTCGAAACGAATAACTAGAACGGCCTAGGGGAAAACTACACACACCGTTGTAATCGGGCGAGGCTCTGCTTTCAGATGCAACAGAGATTTTGCGGATTGTTCAATCCGTTCCCGAGATATGGCAGTTTGGATGTAAGAAACGCTTGAGAAACTCAAAATTTTCGCAGTTCTGATGCTCGTAACGAATAACTAGAACGGCCTAGGGGAAAAGTACGCATACCGTTGTAATCGGGCGAGTTTCTACTTGCAGATGCAACAGAAATTTTGCGGATTGGTCGATCCGTTCGCGAGATATGGCAGTTTGGATGTAAGAAACGCTTGAGAAATTCAAAATTTTCGCAGTTCTGATGCTCGAAACGAATAACTGGAACGGCCCAGGGGAAAACTACACATACCGTTGTAATCGGGCGAATCCCTACTTTCAGATGCAACTGAAATTTTCCGGATTGGTCAATCCGTTCGCGAGATATGGCAGTTTGGAGGTAAGAAACGCTTGAGAAACTCAAAATTTTCGCAGTTCTGATGCTCGAAACGAATAACTGGAACGGCCTAGGGGAAAAGTGCGCATACCGTTGTAATCGGGCGAGTTTGTACTTTCAGATGCAACAGAAATTTTGCGGATTGGTCAATCTGTTCGCGAGATATGGCAGTTTGGATGTAAGAAACGCTTGAGAAACTCAAAATTTTCGCAGTTCTGATGCTCGAAACGAATAACTGGAACGGCCTAGGGGAAAACTACACATACCGTTGTAATCGGGCGAGTCTCTACTTATAGATGCAACAGAAATTTTGCGGATTGGTCAATCCGTTCGCGAGATATGGCAGTTTGGAGGTAAGAAACGCTTGAGAAACTCAAAATTTTCGCAGTTCTGATGCTCGAAACGAATAACTAGAACGGCCTAGGGGAAAAGTACGCATACCGTTGTAATCGGGCGAGTTTCTACTTGCAAATGCAACAGAAATTTTGCGGATTGGTCGATCCGTTCGCGAGATATGGCAGTTTGGAAGTAAGAATCGCTTGAGAAACTCAAAATTTTCGCAGTTCTGATGCTCGAAACGAATAACTAGAACGGCCTAGGAGAAAAGTACGCATACCGTTGTAATCGGGCGAGTCTCTACTTATAGATGCAACAGAAATTTTGCGGATTGGTCAATCCGTTCGCGAGATATGGCCGTTTGGATGTAAGAAACGCTTGAGAAACTCAAAATTTTCGCAGTTCTGATGCTCGAAACGAATAACTAGAACTACCTAGTGGAAAAGTGCGCATACCGTTGTAATCGGGCGAGTTTCTACTTTCAGATGCATCAGAAATCATGCGGATTGGTCAATCCGTTCGCGAGATATGGCCATTTGGAGGTAAGAAACGCTTGAGAAACACAAAATTTTCTCCGTTCTGATGCTCGAAACGAATAACTAGAACGGCCTAGGGGAAAAGTACGCATACCGTTGTAATCGGGCGAGTTTCTACTTTCAGATGCAACAGAAATTTTGCGGACCGGTCAATCCGTTCCCGAGATATGGCAGTTTGGATGTAAGAAACGCTTGAGAAACTCAAAATTTTCGCAGTTCTGATGCTCGTAACGAATAACTAGAACGGCCTAGGGGAAAAGTACGCATACCGTTGTAATCGGGCGAGTTTCTACTTGCAGATGCAACAGAAATTTTGCGGATTGGTCGATCCGTTTGCGAGATATGGCAGTTTGGATGTAAGAAACGCTTGAGAAATTCAAAATTTTCGCAGTTCTGATGCTCGAAACGAATAACTGGAACGGCCCAGGGGAAAACTACACATACCGTTGTAATCGGGCGAGTCCCTACTTTCAGATGCAACTGAAATTTTCCGGATTGGTCAATCCGTTCGCGAGATATGGCAGTTTGGAGGTAAGAAACGCTTGAGAAACTCAAAATTTTCGCAGTTCTGATGCTCGAAACGAATAACTGGAACGGCCTAGGGGAAAAGTGCGCATACCGTTGTAATCGGGCGAGTTTGTACTTTCAGATGCAACAGAAATTTTGCGGATTGGTCAATCTGTTCGCGAGATATGGCAGTTTGGATGTAAGAAACGCTTGAGAAACTCAAAATTTTCGCAGTTCTGATGCTCGAAACGAATAACTGGAACGGCCTAGGGGAAAACTACACATACCGTTGTAATCGGGCGAGTCTCTACTTATAGATGCAACAGAAATTTTGCGGATTGGTCAATCCGTTCGCGAGATATGGCAGTTTGGAGGTAAGAAACGCTTGAGAAACTCAAAATTTTCGCAGTTCTGATGCTCGAAACGAATAACTAGAACGGCCTAGGGGAAAAGTACGCATACCGTTGTAATCGGGCGAGTTTCTACTTGCAAATGCAACAGAAATTTTGCGGATTGGTCGATCCGTTCGCGAGATATGGCAGTTTGGAAGTAAGAATCGCTTGAGAAACTCAAAATTTTCGCAGTTCTGATGCTCGAAACGAATAACTAGAACGGCCTAGGGGAAAACTACACACACCGTTGTAATCGGGCGAGTCTCTGCTTTCAGATGCAACAGAGATTTTGCGGATTGTTCAATCCGTTCACGAGATATGGCAGTTTGGAGGTAAGAAACGCTTGAGAAACTCAAAATTTTCGCAGTTCTGATGCTCGAAACGAATAACTAGAACGGCCTAGGAGAAAAGTACGCATACCGTTGTAATCGGGCGAGTCTCTACTTATAGATGCAACAGAAATTTTGCGGATTGGTCAATCCGTTCGCGAGATATGGCCGTTTGGATGTAAGAAACGCTTGAGAAACTCAAAATTTTCGCAGTTCTGATGCTCGAAACGAATAACTAGAACTACCTAGTGGAAAAGTGCGCATACCGTTGTAATCGGGCGAGTTTCTACTTTCAGATGCAACAGAAATCATGCGGATTGGTCAATCCGTTCGCGAGATATGGCCATTTGGAGGTAAGAAACGCTTGAGAAACACAAAATTTTCTCCGTTCTGATGCTCGAAACGAATAACTAGAACGGCCTAGGGGAAAAGTACGCATACCGTTGTAATCGGGCGAGTTTCTACTTTCAGATGCAACAGAAATTTTGCGGACCGGTCAATCCGTTCCCGAGATATGGCAGTTTGGATGTAAGAAACGCTTGAGAAACTCAAAATTTTCGCAGTTCTGATGCTCGTAACGAATAACTAGAACGGCCTAGGGGAAAAGTACGCATACCGTTGTAATCGGGCGAGTTTCTACTTGCAGATGCAACAGAAATTTTGCGGATTGGTCGATCCGTTTGCGAGATATGGCAGTTTGGATGTAAGAAACGCTTGAGAAATTCAAAATTTTCGCAGTTCTGATGCTCGAAACGAATAACTGGAACGGCCCAGGGGAAAACTACACATACCGTTGTAATCGGGCGAGTCCCTACTTTCAGATGCAACTGAAATTTTCCGGATTGGTCAATCCGTTCGCGAGATATGGCAGTTTGGAGGTAAGAAACGCTTGAGAAACTCAAAATTTTCGCAGTTCTGTTGCTCGAAACGAATAACTAGAACGGCCTATGGGAAAAGTACGCATACCGTTGTAATCGGGCGAGTTTCTACTTTCAGATGCAACAGAAATCATGCGGATTGGTCAATCCGTTCGCGAGATATGACCGTTTGGATGTAAGAAACGCTTGAGAAACTCAAAATTTGCGCAGTTCTGATGCTCGAAACGAATAACTGGAACGGCCTAGGGGAAAACTACACATACCGTTGTAATCGGGCGAGTCTCTACTTATAGATGCAACAGAAATTTTGCGGATTGGTCAATCCGTTCGCGAGATATGGCAGTTTGGAGGTAAGAAACGCTTGAGAAACTCAAAATTTTCGCAGTTCTGAGGCTCGAAACGAATAACTAGAACGGCCTAGGGGAAAAGTACGCATACCGTTGTAATCGGGCGAGTTTCTACTTGCAAATGCAACAGAAATTTTGCGGATTGGTCGATCCGTTCGCGAGATATGGCAGTTTGGATGTAAGAATCGCTTGAGAAACTCAAAATTTTCGCAGTTCTGATGCTCGAAACGAACAACTAGAACGGCCTAGGGGAAAACTACACACACCGTTGTAATCGGGCGAGTCTCTGCTTTCAGATGCAACAGAAATCATGCGGATTGGTCATTCCGTTCGCGAGATATGGCCGTTTGGATGTAAGAAACGCTTGAGAAACTCAAAATTTGCGCAGTTCTGATGCTCGAAACGAATAACTAGAACGGCCTAGGGGAAAAGTGCGCATACCGTTGTAATCGGGCGAGTTTCTACTTTCAGATGCAACGGAAATCATGCGGATTGGTCAATCCGTTCGCGAGATATGGCCGTTTGGATGTAAGAAACGCTTGAGAAACTCAAAATTTTCGCAGTTCTGATGCTCGAAACGAATAACTAGAACTGCCTAGTCGAAAAGTGCGCATACCGTTATAATCGGGCGAGTTTCTACTTTCAGATACAACGGAAATCATGCGGATTGGTCAATCCGTTCGCGAGATATGGCCGTTTGGATGTAAGAAACGCTTGAGAAACTCAAAATTTTCGCAGTTCTGATGCTCGAAACGAATAACTGGAACGGCCTAGGGGAAAAGTGCGCATACCGTTGTAATCGGGCGAGTTTGTACTTTCAGATGCAACAGAAATTTTGCGGATTGGTCAATCTGTTCGCGAGATATGGCAGTTTGGATGTAAGAAACGCTTGAGAAACTCAAAATTTTCGCAGTTCTGATGCTCGAAACGAATAACTGGAACGGCCTAGGGGAAAACTACACATACCGTTGTAATCGGGCGAGTCTCTACTTATAGATGCAACAGAAATTTTGCGGATTGGTCAATCCGTTCGCGAGATATGGCAGTTTGGAGGTAAGAAACGCTTGAGAAACTCAAAATTTTCGCAGTTCTGATGCTCGAAACGAATAACTAGAACGGCCTAGGGGAAAAGTACGCATACCGTTGTAATCGGGCGAGTTTCTACTTGCAAATGCAACAGAAATTTTGCGGATTGGTCGATCCGTTCGCGAGATATGGCAGTTTGGAAGTAAGAATCGCTTGAGAAACTCAAAATTTTCGCAGTTCTGATGCTCGAAACGAATAACTAGAACGGCCTAGGGGAAAAATTACACACACCGTTGTAATCGGGCGAGTCTCTGCTTTCAGATGCAACAGAGATTTTACGGATTGTTCAATCCGTTCACGAGATATGGCAGTTTGGAGGTAAGAAACGCTTGAGAAACTCAAAATTTTCGCAGTTCTGATGCTCGAAACGAATAACTAGAACGGCCTAGGGGAAAAGTACGCATACCGTTGTAATCGGGCGAGTTTCTACTTTCAGATGCAACAGAAATCATGCGGAATGGTCAATCCGTTCGCGAGATATGGCCGTTTGGATGTAAGAAACGCTTGAGAAACTCAAAATTTGCGCAGTTCTGATGCTCGAAACGAATAACAAGAACGGCCTAGGGGAAAAGTGCGCACACCGTTGTAATCGGGCGAGTTTCTACTTTCAGATGCAACGGAAATCATGCGGATTGGTCAATCCGTTCGCGAGATATGGCCGTTTGGATGTAAGAAACGCTTGAGAAACTCAAAATTTTCGCAGTTCTGATGCTCGAAACGAATAACTAGAACTGCCTAGTGGAAAAGTGCGCATTCCGTTGTAATCGGGCGAGTTTCTACTTTCAGATGCAACAGAAATCATGCGGATTGGTCAATCCGTTCGCGAGATATGGCCGTTTGGATGTAAGAAACGCTTGAGAAACTCAAAATTTGCGCAGTTCTGATGCTCGAAACGAATAACAAGAACGGCCTAGGGGAAAAGTGCGCACACCGTTGTAATCGGGCGAGTTTCTACTTTCAGATGCAACGGAAATCATGCGGATTGGTCAATCCGTTCGCGAGATATGGCCGTTTGGATGTAAGAAACGCTTGAGAAACTCAAAATTTTCGCAGTTCTGATGCTCGAAACGAATAACTAGAACTGCCTAGTGGAAAAGTGCGCATTCCGTTGTAATCGGGCGAGTTTCTACTTTCAGATGCAACAGAAATCATGCGGATTGGTCAATCCGTTCGCGAGATATGGCCATTTGGAGGTAAGAAACGCTTGAGAAACACAAAATTTTCTCCGTTCTGATGCTCGAAACGAATAACTAGAACGGCCTAGGGGAAAAGTACGCATACCGTTGTAGTCGGGCGAGTTTCTACTTTCAGATGCAACAGAAATTTTGCGGATCTGTCAATCCGTTCCCGAGATATGGCAGTTTGGATGTAAGAAACGCTTGAGAAACTCAAAATTTTCGCAGTTCTGATGCTCGTAACGAATAACTAGAACGGCCTAGGGGAAAAGTATACATACCGTTGTAATCGGGCGAGTTTCTACTTGCAGATGCAACAGAAATTTTGCGGATTGGTCGATCCGTTCGCGAGATATGGCAGTTTGGATTTAAGAAACGCTTGAGAAATTCAAAATTTTCGCAGTTCTGATGCTCGAAACGAATAACTGGAACGGCCCAGGGGAAAACTACACATACCGTTGTAATCGGGCGAGTCCCTACTTTCAGATGCAACTGAAATTTTCCGGATTGGTCAATCCGTTCGCGAGATATGGCAGTTTGGAGGTAAGAAACGCTTGAGAAACTCAAAATTTTCGCAGTTCTGATGCTCGAAACGAATAACTGGAACGGCCTAGGGGAAAAGTGCGCATACCGTTGTAATCGGGCGAGTTTGTACTTTCAGATGCAACAGAAATTTTGCGGATTGGTCAATCTGTTCGCGAGATATGGCAGTTTGGATGTAAGAAACGCTTGAGAAACTCAAAATTTACGCAGTTCTGATGCTCGAAACGAATAACTGGAACGGCCTAGGGGAAAACTACACATACCGTTGTAATCGGGCGAGTCTCTACTTATAGATGCAGCAGAAATTTTGCGGATTGGTCAATCCGTTCGCGAGATATGGCAGTTTGGAGGTAAGAAACGCTTGAGAAACTTAAAATTTTCGCAGTTCTGATGCTCGAAACGAATAACTAGAACGGCCTAGGGGAAAAGTACGCATACCGTTGTAATCGGGCGAGTTTCTACTTGCAAATGCAACAGAAATTTTGCGGATTGGTCGATCCGTTCGCGAGATATGGCAGTTTGGAAGTAAGAATCGCTTGAGAAACTCAAAATTTTCGCAGTTCTGATGCTCGAAACGAATAACTAGAACGGCCTAGGGGAAAACTACACACACCGTTGTAATCGGGCGAGTCTCTGCTTTCAGATGCAACAGAGATTTTGCGGATTGTTCAATCCGTTCACGAGATATGGCAGTTTGGAGGTAAGAAACGCTTGAGAAACTCAAAATTTTCGCAGTTCTGATGCTCGAAACGAATAACTAGAACGGCCTAGGGGAAAAGTACGCATACCGTTGTAATCGGGCGAGTTTCTACTTTCAGATGCAACAGAAATCATGCGGATTGGTCAATCCGTTCGCGAGATATGGCCGTTTGGATGTAAGAAACGCTTGAGAAACTCAAAATTTGCGCAGTTCTGATGCTCGAAACGAATAACAAGAACGGCCTAGGGAAAAGTGCGCATACCGTTGTAATCGGGCGAGTTTCTACTTTCAGATGCAACGGAAATCATGCGGATTGGTCAATCCGTTCGCGAGATATGGCCGTTCGGATGTAAGGAACGCTTGAGAAACTCAAAATTTTCGCAGTTCTGATGCTCGAAACGAATAACTAGAACTGCCTAGTGGAAAAGTGCGCTTACCGTTGTAATCGGGCGAGTTTCTACTTTCAGATGCAACAGAAATCATGCGGATTCGTCAATCCGTTCGCGAGATATGGCCATTTGGAGGTAAGAAACGCTTGAGAAACACAAAATTTTCTCCGTTCTGATGCTCGAAACGAATAACTAGAACGGCCTAGGGGAAAAGTACGCATACCGTTGTAGTCGGGCGAGTTTCTACTTTCAGATGCAACAGAAATTTTGCGGATCTGTCAATCCGTTCCCGAGATATGGCAGTTTGGATGTAAGAAACGCTTGAGAAACTCAAAATTTTCGCAGTTCTGATGCTCGTAACGAATAACTAGAACGGCCTAGGGGAAAAGTATGCATACCGTTGTAATCGGGCGAGTTTCTACTTGCAGATGCAACAGAAATTTTGCGGATTGGTCGATCCGTTCGCGAGATATGGCAGTTTGGATGTAAGAAACGCTTGAGAAATTCAAAATTTTCGCAGTTCTGATGCTCGAAACGAATAACTGGAACGGCCCAGGGGAAAGCTACACATACCGTTGTAATCGGGCGAGTCCCTACTTTCAGATGCAACTGAAATTTTCCGGATTGGTCAATCCGTTCGCGAGATATGGCAGTTTGGAGGTAAGAAACGCTTGAGAAACTCAAAATTTTCGCAGTTCTGATGCTCGAAACGAATAACTAGAACGGCCTATGGGAAAAGTACGCATACCGTTGTAATCGGGCGAGTTTCTACTTTCAGATGCAACAGAAATCATGCGGATTGGTCAATCCGTTCGCGAGATATGGCCGTTTGGATGTAAGAAACGCTTGAGAAACTCAAAATTTGCGCAGTTCCGATGCTCGAAACGAATAACTAGAACGGCCTAGGGGAAAAGTGCGCATACCGTTGTAATCGGGCGAGTTTCTACTTTCAGATGCAACGGAAATCATGCGGATTGGTCAATCCGTTCGCGAGATATGGCCGTTTGGATGTAAGAAACGCTTGAGAAACTCAAAATTTTCGCAGTTCTGATGCTCGAAACGAATAACTGGAACGGCCTAGGGGAAAAGTGCGCATACCGTTGTAATCGGGCGAGTTTGTACTTTCAGATGCAACAGAAATTTTGCGGATTGGTCAATCTGTTCGCGAGATATGGCAGTTTGAATGTAAGAAACGCTTGAGAAACTCAAAATTTTCGCAGTTCTGATGCTCGAAACGAATAACTGGAACGGCCTAGGGGAAAACTACACATACCGTTGTAATCGGGCGAGTCTCTACTTATAGATGCAACAGAAATTTTGCGGATTGGTCAATCCGTTCGCGAGATATGGCAGATTGGAGGTAAGAAACGCTTGAGAAACTCAAAATTTTCGCAGTTCTGATGCTCGAAACGAATAACTAGAACGGCCTAGGGGAAAAGTGCGCATACCGTTGTAGTCGGGCGAGTTTCTACTTTCAGATGCAACAGAAATTTTGCGGATCTGTCAATCCGTTCCCGAGATATGGCAGTTTGGATGTAAGAAACGCTTGAGAAACTCAAAATTTTCGCAGTTCTGATGCTCGTAACGAATAACTAGAACGGCCTAGGGGAAAAGTATGCATACCGTTGTAATCGGGCGAGTCTCTACTTATAGATGCAACAGAAATTTTGCGGATTGGTCAATCCGTTCGCGAGATATGGCAGTTTGGAGGTAAGAAACGCTTGAGAAACTCAAAATTTTCGCAGTTCTGATGCTCGAAACGAATAACTAGAACGGCCTAGGGGAAAAGTGCGCATACCGTTGTAATCGGGCGAGTTTGTACTTTCAGATGCAACAGAAATTTTGCGGATTGGTCAATCTGTTCGCGAGATATGGCAGTTTGAATGTAAGAAACGCTTGAGAAACTCAAAATTTTCGCAGTTCTGATGCTCGAAACGAATAACTGGAACGGCCTAGGGGAAAACTACACATACCGTTGTAATCGGGCGAGTCTCTACTTATAGATGCAACAGAAATTTTGCGGATTGGTCAATCCGTTCGCGAGATATGGCAGTTTGGAGGTAAGAAACGCTTGAGAAACTCAAAATTTTCGCAGTTCTGATGCTCGAAACGAATAACTAGAACGGCCTAGGGGAAAAGTACGCATACCGTTGTAATCGGGCGAGTTTCTACTTTCAGATGCAACAGAAATCATGCGGATTGGTCAATCCGTTCGCGAGATATGGCCGTTTGGATGTGAGAAACGCTTGAGAAACTCAAAATTTGCGCAGTTCTGATGCTCGAAACGAATAACTAGAACGGCCTAGGGGAAAAGTGCGCATACCGTTGTAATCGGGCGAGTTTCTACTTTCAGATGCAACGGAAATCATGCGGATTGGTCAATCCGTTCGCGAGATATGGCCGTTTGGATGTAAGAAACGCTTGAGAAACTCAAAATTTTCGCAGTTCTGATGCTCGAAACGAATAACTAGAACTGCCTAGTGGAAAAGTGCGCATACCGTTGTAATCGGGCGAGTTTCTACTTTCAGATGCAACGGAAATCATGCGGATTGGTCAATCCGTTCAGGAGATATGGCCGTTTGGATGTAAGAAACGCTTGAGAAACTCAAAATTTTCGCAGTTCTGATGCTCGAAACGAATAACTGGAACGGCCTAGGGGAAAAGTGCGCATACCGTTGTAATCGGGCGAGTTTGTACTTTCAGATGCAACAGAAATTTTGCGGATTGGTCAATCTGTTCGCGAGATATGGCAGTTTGGATGTAAGAAACGCTTGAGAAACTCAAAATTTTCGCAGTTCTGATGCTCGAAACGAATAACTAGAACGGCCTAGGGGAAAACTACACATACCGTTGTAATCGGGCGAGTCTCTACTTTTAGATGCAACAGAAATTTTGCGGATTGTTCAATCCGTTCGCGAGATATGGCCGTTCGGATGTAAGAAACGCTTGAGAAACTCAAAATTTTCGCAGTTCTGATGCTCGAAACGAATAACTAGAACTGCCTAGTGGAAAAGTGCGCATACCGTTGTAATCGGGCGAGTTTCTACTTTCAGATGCAACAGAAATCATGCGGATTCGTCAATCCGTTCGCGAGATATGGCCATTTGGAGGTAAGAAACGCTTGAGAAATACAAAATTTTCTCCGTTCTGATGCTCGAAACGAATAACTAGAACGGCCTAGGGGAAAAGTACGCATACCGTTGTAGTCGGGCGAGTTTCTACTTTCAGATGCAACAGAAATTTTGCGGATCTGTCAATCCGTTCCCGAGATATGGCAGTTTGGATGTAAGAAACGCTTGAGAAACTCAAAATTTTCGCAGTTCTGATGCTCGTAACGAATAACTAGAACGGCCTAGGGGAAAAGTATGCATACCGTTGTAATCGGGCGAGTTTCTACTTGCAGATGCAACAGAAATTTTGCGGATTGGTCGATCCGTTCGCGAGATATGGCAGTTTGGATGTAAGAAACGCTTGAGAAATTCAAAATTTTCGCAGTTCTGATGCTCGAAACGAATAACTGGAACGGCCCAGGGGAAAGCTACACATACCGTTGTAATCGGGCGAGTCCCTACTTTCAGATGCAACTGAAATTTTCCGGATTGGTCAATCCGTTCGCGAGATATGGCAGTTTGGAGGTAAGAAACGCTTGAGAAACTCAAAATTTTCGCAGTTCTGATGCTCGAAACGAATAACTAGAACGGCCTATGGGAAAAGTACGCATACCGTTGTAATCGGGCGAGTTTCTACTTTCAGATGCAACAGAAATCATGCGGATTGGTCAATCCGTTCGCGAGATATGGCCGTTTGGATGTAAGAAACGCTTGAGAAACTCAAAATTTGCGCAGTTCCGATGCTCGAAACGAATAACTAGAACGGCCTAGGGGAAAAGTGCGCATACCGTTGTAATCGGGCGAGTTTCTACTTTCAGATGCAACGGAAATCATGCGGATTGGTCAATCCGTTCGCGAGATATGGCCGTTTGGATGTAAGAAACGCTTGAGAAACTCAAAATTTTCGCAGTTCTGATGCTCGAAACGAATAACTAGAACTGCCTAGTGGAAAAGTGCGCATACCGTTGTAATCGGGCGAGTTTCTACTTTCAGATGCAACGGAAATCATGCGGATTGGTCAATCCGTTCGCGAGATATGGCCGTTTGGATGTAAGAAACGCTTGAGAAACTCAAAATTTTCGCAGTTCTGATGCTCGAAACGAATAACTGGAACGGCCTAGGGGAAAAGTGCGCATACCGTTGTAATCGGGCGAGTTTGTACTTTCAGATGCAACAGAAATTTTGCGGATTGGTCAATCTGTTCGCGAGATATGGCAGTTTGAATGTAAGAAACGCTTGAGAAACTCAAAATTTTCGCAGTTCTGATGCTCGAAACGAATAACTGGAACGGCCTAGGGGAAAACTACACATACCGTTGTAATCGGGCGAGTCTCTACTTATAGATGCAACAGAAATTTTGCGGATTGGTCAATCCGTTCGCGAGATATGGCAGTTTGGAGGTAAGAAACGCTTGAGAAACTCAAAATTTTCGCAGTTCTGATGCTCGAAACGAATAACTAGAACGGCCTAGGGGAAAAGTACGCATACCGTTGTAATCGGGCGAGTTTCTACTTTCAGATGCAACAGAAATCATGCGGATTGGTCAATCCGTTCGCGAGATATGGCCGTTTGGATGTAAGAAACGCTTGAGAAACTCAAAATTTGCGCAGTTCTGATGCTCGAAACGAATAACTAGAACGGCCTAGGGGAAAAGTGCGCATACCGTTGTAATCGGGCGAGTTTCTACTTTCAGATGCAACGGAAATCATGCGGATTGGTCAATCCGTTCGCGAGATATGGCCGTTTGGATGTAAGAAACGCTTGAGAAACTCAAAATTTTCGCAGTTCTGATGCTCGAAACGAATAACTAGAACTGCCTAGTGGAAAAGTGCGCATACCGTTGTAATCGGGCGAGTTTCTACTTTCAGATGCAACGGAAATCATGCGGATTGGTCAATCCGTTCAGGAGATATGGCCGTTTGGATGTAAGAAACGCTTGAGAAACTCAAAATTTTCGCAGTTCTGATGCTCGAAACGAATAACTGGAACGGCCTAGGGGAAAAGTGCGCATACCGTTGTAATCGGGCGAGTTTGTACTTTCAGATGCAACAGAAATTTTGCGGATTGGTCAATCTGTTCGCGAGATATGGCAGTTTGGATGTAAGAAACGCTTGAGAAGCTCAAAATTTTCGCAGTTCTGATGCTCGAAACGAATAACTAGAACGGCCTAGGGGAAAACTACACATACCGTTGTAATCGGGCGAGTCTCTACTTTTAGATGCAACAGAAATTTTGCGGATTGTTCAATCCGTTCGCGAGATATGGCAGTTTGGAGGTAAGAAACGCTTGAGAAACTCAAAATTTTCGCAGTTCTGAGGCGCGAAACGAATAACTAGAACGGCCTAGGGGAAAAGTACGCATACCGTTGTAATCGGGCGAGTTTCTACTTTCAGATGCAACAGAAATCATACGGATTGGTCAATCCGTTCGCGAGATATGGCCATTTGGAGGTAAGAAACGCTTGAGAAACACAAAATTTTCTCCGTTCTGATGCTCGAAACGAATAACTGGAACGGCCTAGGGGAAAAGTGCGCATACCGTTGTAATCGGGCGAGTTTCTACTTTCAGATGCAACAGAAATTTTGAGGATTGGTCAATCTGTTCGCGAGATATGGCAGTTTGGATGTAAGAAACGCTTGAGAAACTCAAAATTTTCGCAGTTCTGATGCTCGAAACGAACAACTGGAACGGCCTAGGGGAAAACTACACACACCGTTGTAATCGGGCGATTCTCTGCTTTCAGATGCAACAGAGATTTCGCGGATTGTTCAATCCGTTCACGAGATATGGCAGTTTGGAGGTAAGAAACGCTTGAGAAACTCAAAATTTGCGCAATTCTGATGCTCGAAACGAATAACTAGAACGGCCTAGGGGAAAAGTGCGCATACCGTTGTAATCGGGCGAGTTTCTACTTTCAGATGCAACAGAAATCATGCGGATTGGTCAATCCGTTCGCGAGATATGGCCGTTTGGATGTAAGAAACGCTTGAGAAACTCAAAATTTGCGCAGTTCTGATGCTCGAAACGAATAACTAGAACGGCCTAGGGGAAAAGTGCGCATACCGTTGTAATCGGGCGAGTTTCTACTTTCAGATGCAACGGAAATCATGCGGATTGGTCAATCCGTTCGCGAGATATGGCCGTTTGGATGTAAGAAACGCTTGAGAAACTCAAAATTTGCGCAATTCTGATGCTCGAAACGAATAACTAGAACGGCCTAGGGGAAAAGTGCGCATACCGTTGTAATCGGGCGAGTTTCTACTTTCAGATGCAACAGAAATCATGCGGATTGGTCAATCCGTTCGCGAGATATGGCCGTTTGGATGTAAGAAACGCTTGAGAAACTCAAAATTTGCGCAGTTCTGATGCTCGAAACGAATAACTAGAACGGCCTAGGGGAAAAGTGCGCATACCGTTGTAATCGGGCGAGTTTCTACTTTCAGATGCAACGGAAATCATGCGGATTGGTCAATCCGTTCGCGAGATATGGCCGTTTGGATGTAAGAAACGCTTGAGAAACTCAAAATTTTCGCAGTTCTGATGCTCGAAACGAATAACTAGAACTGCCTAGTGGAAAAGTGCGCATACCGTTGTAATCGGGCGAGTTTCTACTTTCAGATGCAACAGAAATCATGCGGATTGGTCAATCCGTTCGCGAGATATGGCCGTTTGGATGTAAGAAACGCTTGAGAAACTCAAAATTTGCGCAATTCTGATGCTCGAAACGAATAACTAGAACGGCCTAGGGGTAAAGTGCGCATACCGTTGTAATCGGGCGAGTTTCTACTTTCAGATGCAACGGAAATCATGCGGATTGGTCAATCCGTTCGCGAGATATGGCCGTTTGGATGTAAGAAACGCTTGAGAAACTCAAAATTTTCGCAGTTCTGATGCTCGAAACGAATAACTAGAACGGCCTAGGGGAAAAGTGCGCATACCGTTGTAATCGGGCGAGTTTCTACTTTCAGATGCAACGGAAATCATGCGGATTGGTCAATCCGTTCGCGAGATATGGCAGTTTGGAGGTAAGAAACGCTTGAGAAACTCAAAATTTTCGCAGTTCTGATGCTCGAAACGAATAACTAGAACGGCCTATGGGAAAAGTACGCATACCGTTGTAATCGGGCGAGTTTCTACTTTCAGATGCAACAGAAATCATGCGGATTGGTCAATCCGTTCGCGAGATATGGCCGTTTGTATGTAAGAAACGCTTGAGGAACTCAAAATTTGCGCAGTTCTGATGCTCGAAACGAATAACTAGAACGGCCTAGGGGAAAAGTGCGCATACCGTTGTAATCGGGCGAGTTTCTACTTTCAGAAGCAACGGAAATCATGCGGATTGGTCAATCCGTTCGCGAGATATGGCCGTTTGGATGTAAGAAACGCTTGAGAAACTCAAAATTTTCGCAGTTCCGATGCTCGAAACGAATAACTAGAACTGCCTAGTGGAAAAGTGCGCATACCGTTGTAATCGGGCGAGTTTCTACTTTCAGATGCAACAGAAATCATGCGGATTGGTCAATCCGTTCGCGAGATATGGCCATTTGGAGGTAAGAAACGCTTGAGAAACACAAAATTTTCGCGGTTCTGATGCTCGAAACGAATAACTAGAACGGCCTAGGGGAAAAGTACGCATACCGTTGTAATCGGGCGAGATTCTACTTTCAGATGCAACGGAAATCATGCGGATTGGTCAATCCGTTCGCGAGATATGGCCGTTTGGATGTAAGAAACGCTTGAGAAACTCAAAATTTCCGCAGTTCTGATGCTCGAAACGAATAACTGGAACGGCCTAGGGGAAAAGTACGCATACCGTTGTAATCGGGCGAGTTTCTACTTTCAGATGCAACAGAAATCATGCGGATTGGTCAATCCGTTCGCGAGATATGGCCGTTTGGATGTAAGAAACGCTTGAGAAACTCAAAATTTGCGCAATTCTGATGCTCGAAACGAATAACTAGAAGGGCCTAGGGGAAAAGTGCGCATACCGTTGTAATCGGGCGAGTTTCTACTTTCAGATGCAACCGAAATTTTGCGGATTGGTCAATCTGTTCGCGAGATATGGCAGTTTGGATGTAAGAAACGCTTGAGAAACTCAAAATTTGCGCAGTTCTGATGCTCGAAACGAATAACAAGAACGGCCTAGGGGAAAAGTACGCATACCGTTGTAATCGGGCGAGTTTCTACTTTCAGATGCAACAGAAATTTTGCGGATCGGTCAATCCGTTCCCGAGATATGGCAGTTTGGATGTAAGAAACGCTTGAGAAACTCAAAATTTTCGCAGTTCTGATGCTCGAAACGAATAACTAGAACGGCCTAGGGGAAAAGTACGCATACCGTTGTAATCGGGCGAGTTTCTACTTTCAGATGCAACAGAAATCATGCGGATTGGTCAATCCGTTCGCGAGATATGGCCGTTTGGATGTAAGAAACGCTTGAGAAACTCAAAATTTGCGCAATTCTGATGCTCGAAACGAATAACTAGAAGGGCCTAGGGGAAAAGTGCGCATACCGTTGTAATCGGGCGAGTTTCTACTTTCAGATGCAACGGAAATCATGCGGATTGGTCAATCCGTTCGCGAGATATGGCCGTTTGGATGTAAGAAACGCTTGAGAAACTCAAAATTTTCGCAGTTCTGATGCTCGAAACGAATAACTAGAACGGCCTAGGGGAAAAGTGCGCATACCGTTGTAATCGGGCGAGTTTCTACTTTCAGATGCAACAGAAATCATGCGGATTGGTCAATCCGTTCGCGAGATATGGCCGTTTGGATGTAAGAAACGCTTGAGAAACTCAAAATTTGCGCAGTTCTGATGCTCGAAACGAATAACTAGAACGGCCTAGGGGAAAAGTGCGCATACCGTTGTAATCGGGCGAGTTTCTACTTTCAGATGCAACGGAAATCATGCGGATTGGTCAATCCGTTCGCGAGATATGGCCGTTTGGATGTAAGAAACGCTTGAGAAACTCAAAATTTTCGCAGTTCTGATGCTCGAAACGAATAACTAGAACTCTCTAGTGGAAAAGTGCGCATACCGTTGTAATCGGGCGAGTTTCTACTTTCAGATGCAACAGAAATCATGCGGATTGGTCAATCCGTTCGCGAGATATGGCCGTTTGGATGTAAGAAACGCTTGAGAAACTCAAAATTTGCGCAATTCTGATGCTCGAAACGAATAACTAGAACGGCCTAGGGGTAAAGTGCGCATACCGTTGTAATCGGGCGAGTTTCTACTTTCAGATGCAACGGAAATCATGCGGATTGGTCAATCCGTTCGCGAGATATGGCCGTTTGGATGTAAGAAACGCTTGAGAAACTCAAAATTTTCGCAGTTCTGATGCTCGAAACGAATAACTAGAACGGCCTAGGGGAAAAGTGCGCATACCGTTGTAATCGGGCGAGTTTCTACTTTCAGATGCAACGGAAATCATGCGGATTGGTCAATCCGTTCGCGAGATATGGCAGTTTGGAGGTAAGAAACGCTTGAGAAACTCAAAATTTTCGCAGTTCTGATGCTCGAAACGAATAACTAGAACGGCCTATGGGAAAAGTACGCATACCGTTGTAATCGGGCGAGTTTCTACTTTCAGATGCAACAGAAATCATGCGGATTGGTCAATCCGTTCGCGAGATATGGCCGTTTGTATGTAAGAAACGCTTGAGGAACTCAAAATTTGCGCAGTTCTGATGCTCGAAACGAATAACTAGAACGGCCTAGGGGAAAAGTGCGCATACCGTTGTAATCGGGCGAGTTTCTACTTTCAGAAGCAACGGAAATCATGCGGATTGGTCAATCCGTTCGCGAGATATGGCCGTTTGGATGTAAGAAACGCTTGAGAAACTCAAAATTTTCGCAGTTCTGATGCTCGAAACGAATAACTAGAACTGCCTAGTGGAAAAGTGCGCATACCGTTGTAATCGGGCGAGTTTCTACTTTCAGATGCAACAGAAATCATGCGGATTGGTCAATCCGTTCGCGAGATATGGCCATTTGGAGGTAAGAAACGCTTGAGAAACACAAAATTTTCGCGGTTCTGATGCTCGAAACGAATAACTAGAACGGCCTAGGGGAAAAGTACGCATACCGTTGTAATCGGGCGAGATTCTACTTTCAGATGCAACGGAAATCATGCGGATTGGTCAATCCGTTCGCGAGATATGGCCGTTTGGATGTAAGAAACGCTTGAGAAACTCAAAATTTCCGCAGTTCTGATGCTCGAAACGAATAACTGGAACGGCCTAGGGGAAAAGTACGCATACCGTTGTAATCGGGCGAGTTTCTACTTTCAGATGCAACAGAAATCATGCGGATTGGTCAATCCGTTCGCGAGATATGGCCGTTTGGATGTAAGAAACGCTTGAGAAACTCAAAATTTGCGCAATTCTGATGCTCGAAACGAATAACTAGAAGGGCCTAGGGGAAAAGTGCGCATATCGTTGTAATCGGGCGAGTTTCTACTTTCAGATGCAACCGAAATTTTGCGGATTGGTCAATCTGTTCGCGAGATATGGCAGTTTGGATGTAAGAAACGCTTGAGAAACTCAAAATTTGCGCAGTTCTGATGCTCGAAACGAATAACAAGAACGGCCTAGGGGAAAAGTACGCATACCGTTGTAATCGGGCGAGTTTCTACTTTCAGATGCAACAGAAATTTTGCGGATCGGTCAATCCGTTCCCGAGATATGGCAGTTTGGATGTAAGAAACGCTTGAGAAACTCAAAATTTTCGCAGTTCTGATGCTCGAAACGAATAACTAGAACGGCCTAGGGGAAAAGTACGCATACCGTTGTAATCGGGCGAGTTTCTACTTTCAGATGCAACAGAAATCATGCGGATTGGTCAATCCGTTCGCGAGATATGGCCGTTTGGATGTAAGAAACGCTTGAGAAACTCAAAATTTGCGCAATTCTGATGCTCGAAACGAATAACTAGAAGGGCCTAGGGGAAAAGTGCGCATACCGTTGTAATCGGGCGAGTTTCTACTTTCAGATGCAACGGAAATCATGCGGATTGGTCAATCCGTTCGCGAGATATGGCCGTTTGGATGTAAGAAACGCTTGAGAAACTCAAAATTTTCGCAGTTCTGATGCTCGAAACGAATAACTAGAACGGCCTAGGGGAAAAGTGCGCATACCGTTGTAATCGGGCGAGTTTCTACTTTCAGATGCAATGGAAATCATGCGGATTGGTCAATCCGTTCGCGAGATATGGCCGTTTGGATGTAAGAAACGCTTGAGAAACTCAAAATTTTCGCAGTTCTGATGCTCGAAACGAATAACTAGAACGGCCTAGGGGAAAAGTGCGCATACCGTTGTAATCGGGCGAGTTTCTACTTTCACATGCAACGGAAATCATGCGGATTGGAGAATCCGTTCGCGAGATATGGCCGTTTGGATGTAAGAAACGCTTGAGAAACTCAAAATTTTCGCAGTTCTGATGCTCGAAACGAATAACTAGGACGGCCTAGGGGAAAAGTACGCATACCGTTGTAATCGGGCGAGTTTCTACTTTCAGATGCAACAGAAATCATGCGGATTGGTCAATCCGTTCGCGAGATATGGCCGTTTGGAGGTAAGAAACGCTTGAGAAACACAAAATTTTCGCCGTTCTGATGCTCGTAACGAATAACTAGAACGGCCTAGGGGAAAAGTACGCATACCGTTGTAATCGGGCGAGTTTCTACTTGCAGATGCAACAGAAATTTTGCGGATTGGTCGATCCGTTCGCGAGATATGGCAGTGTGGATGTAAGAAACGCTTGAGAAACTCAAAATTTTCGCAGTTCTGATGCTCGAAACGAATAACTAGAACTGCCTAGTGGAAAAGTGCGCATACCGTTGTAATCGGGCGAGTTTCTACTTTCAGATGCAACGGAAATCATGCGGATTGGTCAATCCGTTCGCGAGATATGGCAGTTTGGAGGTAAGAAACGCTTGAGAAACTCAAAATTTTCGCAGTTCTGATGCTCGAAACGAATAACTAGAACGGCCTAGGGGAAAAGTGCGCATACCGTTGTAATCGGGCGAGTTTCTACTTTCAGATGCAACAGAAATTTTGAGGATTGGTCAATCTGTTCGCGAGATATGGCAGTTTGGATGTAAGAAACGCTTGAGAAACTCAAAATTTTCGCAGTTCTGATGCTCGAAACGAACAACTGGAACGGCCTAGGGGAAAACTACACACACCGTTGTAATCGGGCGATTCTCTGCTTTCAGATGCAACAGAGATTTCGCGGATTGTTCAATCCGTTCACGAGATATGGCAGTTTGGAGGTAAGAAACGCTTGAGAAACTCAAAATTTTCGCAGTTCTGATGCTCGAAACGAATAACTAGAACGGCCTAGGGGAAAAGTATGCATACCGTTGTAATCGGGCGAGTTTCTACTTTCAGATGCAACAGAAATCATGCGGATTGGTCAATCCGTTCGCGAGATATGGCCGTTTGGATGTAAGAAACGCTTGAGAAACTCAAAATTTGCGCAATTCTGATGCTCGAAACGAATAACTAGAACGGCCTAGGGGAAAAGTGCGCATACCGTTGTAATCGGGCGAGTTTCTACTTTCAGATGCAACAGAAATCATGCGGATTGGTCAATCCGTTCGCGAGATATGGCCGTTTGGATGTAAGAAACGCTTGAGAAACTCAAAATTTGCGCAATTCTGATGCTCGAAACGAATAACTAGAAGGGCCTAGGGGAAAAGTGCGCATACCGTTGTAATCGGGCGAGTTTCTACTTTCAGATGCAACGGAAATCATGCGGATTGGTCAATCCGTTCGCGAGATATGGCCGTTTGGATGTAAGAAACGCTTGAGAAACTCAAAATTTTCGCAGTTCTGATGCTCGAAACGAATAACTAGAACGGCCTAGGGGAAAAGTGCGCATACCGTTGTAATCGGGCGAGTTTCTACTTTCAGATGCAATGGAAATCATGCGGATTGGTCAATCCGTTCGCGAGATATGGCCGTTTGGATGTAAGAAACGCTTGAGAAACTCAAAATTTTCGCAGTTCTGATGCTCGAAACGAATAACTAGAACGGCCTAGGGGAAAAGTGCGCATACCGTTGTAATCGGGCGAGTTTCTACTTTCACATGCAACGGAAATCATGCGGATTGGAGAATCCGTTCGCGAGATATGGCCGTTTGGATGTAAGAAACGCTTGAGAAACTCAAAATTTTCGCAGTTCTGATGCTCGAAACGAATAACTAGGACGGCCTAGGGGAAAAGTACGCATACCGTTGTAATCGGGCGAGTTTCTACTTTCAGATGCAACAGAAATCATGCGGATTGGTCAATCCGTTCGCGAGATATGGCCGTTTGGAGGTAAGAAACGCTTGAGAAACACAAAATTTTCGCCGTTCTGATGCTCGTAACGAATAACTAGAACGGCCTAGGGGAAAAGTACGCATACCGTTGTAATCGGGCGAGTTTCTACTTGCAGATGCAACAGAAATTTTGCGGATTGGTCGATCCGTTCGCGAGATATGGCAGTGTGGATGTAAGAAACGCTTGAGAAACTCAAAATTTTCGCAGTTCTGATGCTCGAAACGAATAACTAGAACTGCCTAGTGGAAAAGTGCGCATACCGTTGTAATCGGGCGAGTTTCTACTTTCAGATGCAACGGAAATCATGCGGATTGGTCAATCCGTTCGCGAGATATGGCAGTTTGGAGGTAAGAAACGCTTGAGAAACTCAAAATTTTCGCAGTTCTGATGCTCGAAACGAATAACTAGAACGGCCTAGGGGAAAAGTGCGCATACCGTTGTAATCGGGCGAGTTTCTACTTTCAGATGCAACAGAAATTTTGAGGATTGGTCAATCTGTTCGCGAGATATGGCAGTTTGGATGTAAGAAACGCTTGAGAAACTCAAAATTTTCGCAGTTCTGATGCTCGAAACGAACAACTGGAACGGCCTAGGGGAAAACTACACACACCGTTGTAATCGGGCGATTCTCTGCTTTCAGATGCAACAGAGATTTCGCGGATTGTTCAATCCGTTCACGAGATATGGCAGTTTGGAGGTAAGAAACGCTTGAGAAACTCAAAATTTTCGCAGTTCTGATGCTCGAAACGAATAACTAGAACGGCCTAGGGGAAAAGTATGCATACCGTTGTAATCGGGCGAGTTTCTACTTTCAGATGCAACAGAAATCATGCGGATTGGTCAATCCGTTCGCGAGATATGGCCGTTTGGATGTAAGAAACGCTTGAGAAACTCAAAATTTGCGCAATTCTGATGCTCGAAACGAATAACTAGAACGGCCTAGGGGAAAAGTGCGCATACCGTTGTAATCGGGCGAGTTTCTACTTTCAGATGCAACAGAAATCATGCGGATTGGTCAATCCGTTCGCGAGATATGGCCGTTTGGATGTAAGAAACGCTTGAGAAACTCAAAATTTGCGCAATTCTGATGCTCGAAACGAATAACTAGAACGGCCTAGGGGTAAAGTGCGCATACCGTTGTAATCGGGCGAGTTTCTACTTTCAGATGCAACGGAAATCATGCGGATTGGTCAATCCGTTCGCGAGATATGGCCGTTTGGATGTAAGAAACGCTTGAGAAACTCAAAATTTTCGCAGTTCTGATGCTCGAAACGAATAACTAGAACGGCCTAGGGGAAAAGTGCGCATACCGTTGTAATCGGGCGAGTTTCTACTTTCAGATGCAACGGAAATCATGCGGATTGGTCAATCCGTTCGCGAGATATGGCAGTTTGGAGGTAAGAAACGCTTGAGAAACTCAAAATTTTCGCAGTTCTGATGCTCGAAACGAATAACTAGAACGGCCTATGGGAAAAGTACGCATACCGTTGTAATCGGGCGAGTTTCTACTTTCAGATGCAACAGAAATCATGCGGATTGGTCAATCCGTTCGCGAGATATGGCCGTTTGTATGTAAGAAACGCTTGAGGAACTCAAAATTTGCGCAGTTCTGATGCTCGAAACGAATAACTAGAACGGCCTAGGGGAAAAGTGCGCATACCGTTGTAATCGGGCGAGTTTCTACTTTCAGAAGCAACGGAAATCATGCGGATTGGTCAATCCGTTCGCGAGATATGGCCGTTTGGATGTAAGAAACGCTTGAGAAACTCAAAATTTTCGCAGTTCTGATGCTCGAAACGAATAACTAGAACTGCCTAGTGGAAAAGTGCGCATACCGTTGTAATCGGGCGAGTTTCTACTTTCAGATGCAACAGAAATCATGCGGATTGGTCAATCCGTTCGCGAGATATGGCCATTTGGAGGTAAGAAACGCTTGAGAAACACAAAATTTTCGCGGTTCTGATGCTCGAAACGAATAACTAGAACGGCCTAGGGGAAAAGTACGCATACCGTTGTAATCGGGCGAGATTCTACTTTCAGATGCAACGGAAATCATGCGGATTGGTCAATCCGTTCGCGAGATATGGCCGTTTGGATGTAAGAAACGCTTGAGAAACTCAAAATTTCCGCAGTTCTGATGCTCGAAACGAATAACTGGAACGGCCTAGGGGAAAAGTACGCATACCGTTGTAATCGGGCGAGTTTCTACTTTCAGATGCAACAGAAATCATGCGGATTGGTCAATCCGTTCGCGAGATATGGCCGTTTGGATGTAAGAAACGCTTGAGAAACTCAAAATTTGCGCAATTCTGATGCTCGAAACGAATAACTAGAAGGGCCTAGGGGAAAAGTGCGCATATCGTTGTAATCGGGCGAGTTTCTACTTTCAGATGCAACCGAAATTTTGCGGATTGGTCAATCTGTTCGCGAGATATGGCAGTTTGGATGTAAGAAACGCTTGAGAAACTCAAAATTTGCGCAGTTCTGATGCTCGAAACGAATAACAAGAACGGCCTAGGGGAAAAGTACGCATACCGTTGTAATCGGGCGAGTTTCTACTTTCAGATGCAACAGAAATTTTGCGGATCGGTCAATCCGTTCCCGAGATATGGCAGTTTGGATGTAAGAAACGCTTGAGAAACTCAAAATTTTCGCAGTTCTGATGCTCGAAACGAATAACTAGAACGGCCTAGGGGAAAAGTACGCATACCGTTGTAATCGGGCGAGTTTCTACTTTCAGATGCAACAGAAATCATGCGGATTGGTCAATCCGTTCGCGAGATATGGCCGTTTGGATGTAAGAAACGCTTGAGAAACTCAAAATTTGCGCAATTCTGATGCTCGAAACGAATAACTAGAAGGGCCTAGGGGAAAAGTGCGCATACCGTTGTAATCGGGCGAGTTTCTACTTTCAGATGCAACGGAAATCATGCGGATTGGTCAATCCGTTCGCGAGATATGGCCGTTTGGATGTAAGAAACGCTTGAGAAACTCAAAATTTTCGCAGTTCTGATGCTCGAAACGAATAACTAGAACGGCCTAGGGGAAAAGTGCGCATACCGTTGTAATCGGGCGAGTTTCTACTTTCAGATGCAATGGAAATCATGCGGATTGGTCAATCCGTTCGCGAGATATGGCCGTTTGGATGTAAGAAACGCTTGAGAAACTCAAAATTTTCGCAGTTCTGATGCTCGAAACGAATAACTAGAACGGCCTAGGGGAAAAGTGCGCATACCGTTGTAATCGGGCGAGTTTCTACTTTCACATGCAACGGAAATCATGCGGATTGGAGAATCCGTTCGCGAGATATGGCCGTTTGGATGTAAGAAACGCTTGAGAAACTCAAAATTTTCGCAGTTCTGATGCTCGAAACGAATAACTAGGACGGCCTAGGGGAAAAGTACGCATACCGTTGTAATCGGGCGAGTTTCTACTTTCAGATGCAACAGAAATCATGCGGATTGGTCAATCCGTTCGCGAGATATGGCCGTTTGGAGGTAAGAAACGCTTGAGAAACACAAAATTTTCGCCGTTCTGATGCTCGTAACGAATAACTAGAACGGCCTAGGGGAAAAGTACGCATACCGTTGTAATCGGGCGAGTTTCTACTTGCAGATGCAACAGAAATTTTGCGGATTGGTCGATCCGTTCGCGAGATATGGCAGTGTGGATGTAAGAAACGCTTGAGAAACTCAAAATTTTCGCAGTTCTGATGCTCGAAACGAATAACTAGAACTGCCTAGTGGAAAAGTGCGCATACCGTTGTAATCGGGCGAGTTTCTACTTTCAGATGCAACGGAAATCATGCGGATTGGTCAATCCGTTCGCGAGATATGGCAGTTTGGAGGTAAGAAACGCTTGAGAAACTCAAAATTTTCGCAGTTCTGATGCTCGAAACGAATAACTAGAACGGCCTAGGGGAAAAGTGCGCATACCGTTGTAATCGGGCGAGTTTCTACTTTCAGATGCAACAGAAATTTTGAGGATTGGTCAATCTGTTCGCGAGATATGGCAGTTTGGATGTAAGAAACGCTTGAGAAACTCAAAATTTTCGCAGTTCTGATGCTCGAAACGAACAACTGGAACGGCCTAGGGGAAAACTACACACACCGTTGTAATCGGGCGATTCTCTGCTTTCAGATGCAACAGAGATTTCGCGGATTGTTCAATCCGTTCACGAGATATGGCAGTTTGGAGGTAAGAAACGCTTGAGAAACTCAAAATTTTCGCAGTTCTGATGCTCGAAACGAATAACTAGAACGGCCTAGGGGAAAAGTATGCATACCGTTGTAATCGGGCGAGTTTCTACTTTCAGATGCAACAGAAATCATGCGGATTGGTCAATCCGTTCGCGAGATATGGCCGTTTGGATGTAAGAAACGCTTGAGAAACTCAAAATTTGCGCAATTCTGATGCTCGAAACGAATAACTAGAACGGCCTAGGGGAAAAGTGCGCATACCGTTGTAATCGGGCGAGTTTCTACTTTCAGATGCAACAGAAATCATGCGGATTAGTCAATCCGTTCGCGAGATATGGCCGTTTGGATGTAAGAAACGCTTGAGAAACACAAAATTTGCGCAGTTCTGATGCTCGAAACGAATAACTAGAACGGCCTAGGGGATAAGTGCGCATACCGTTGTAATCGGGCGAGTTTCTACTTTCAGATGCAACGGAAATCATGCGGATTGGTCAATCCGTTCGCGAGATATGGCCGTTTGGATGTAAGAAACGCTTGAGAAACTCAAAATTTTCGCAGTTCTGATGCTCGAAACGAATAACTAGAACTGCCTAGTGGAAAAGTGCGCATACCGTTGTAATCGGGCGAGTTTCTACTTTCAGATGCAACAGAAATCATGCGGATTGGTCAATCCGTTCGCGAGATATGGCCGTTTGGATGTAAGAAACGCTTGAGAAACTCAAAATTTGCGCAATTCTGATGCTCGAAACGAATAACTAGAACGGCCTAGGGGTAAAGTGCGCATACCGTTGTAATCGGGCGAGTTTCTACTTTCAGATGCAACGGAAATCATGCGGATTGGTCAATCCGTTCGCGAGATATGGCAGTTTGGATGTAAGAAACGCTTGAGAAACTCAAAATTTTCGCAGTTCTGATGCTCGAAACGAATAACTAGAACGGCCTAGGGGAAAAGTGCGCATACCGTTGTAATCGGGCGAGTTTCTACTTTCAGATGCAACGGAAATCATGCGGATTGGTCAATCCGTTCGCGAGATATGGCCGTTTGGATGTAAGAAACGCTTGAGAAACTCAAAATTTGCGCAATTCTGATGCTCGAAACGAATAACTAGAACGGCCTAGGGGAAAAGTGCGCATACCGTTGTAATCGGGCGAGTTTCTACTTTCAGATGCAACAGAAATCATGCGGATTAGTCAATCCGTTCGCGAGATATGGCCGTTTGGATGTAAGAAACGCTTGAGAAACTCAAAATTTGCGCAGTTCTGATGCTCGAAACGAATAACTAGAACGGCCTAGGGGATAAGTGCGCATACCGTTGTAATCGGGCGAGTTTCTACTTTCAGATGCAACGGAAATCATGCGGATTGGTCAATCCGTTCGCGAGATATGGCCGTTTGGATGTAAGAAACGCTTGAGAAACTCAAAATTTTCGCAGTTCTGATGCTCGAAACGAATAACTAGAACTGCCTAGTGGAAAAGTGCGCATACCGTTGTAATCGGGCGAGTTTCTACTTTCAGATGCAACAGAAATCATGCGGATTGGTCAATCCGTTCGCGAGATATGGCCGTTTGGATGTAAGAAACGCTTGAGAAACTCAAAATTTGCGCAATTCTGATGCTCGAAACGAATAACTAGAACGGCCTAGGGGTAAAGTGCGCATACCGTTGTAATCGGGCGAGTTTCTACTTTCAGATGCAACGGAAATCATGCGGATTGGTCAATCCGTTCGCGAGATATGGCCGTTTGGATGTAAGAAACGCTTGAGAAACTCAAAATTTTCGCAGTTCTGATGCTCGAAACGAATAACTAGAACGGCCTAGGGGAAAAGTGCGCATACCGTTGTAATCGGGCGAGTTTCTACTTTCAGATGCAACGGAAATCATGCGGATTGGTCAATCCGTTCGCGAGATATGGCAGTTTGGAGGTAAGAAACGCTTGAGAAACTCAAAATTTTCGCAGTTCTGATGCTCGAAACGAATAACTAGAACGGCCTATGGGAAAAGTACGCATACCGTTGTAATCGGGCGAGTTTCTACTTTCAGATGCAACAGAAATCATGCGGATTGGTCAATCCGTTCGCGAGATATGGCCGTTTGTATGTAAGAAACGCTTGAGGAACTCAAAATTTTCGCAGTTCTGATGCTCGAAACGAATAACTAGAACGGCCTAGGGGAAAAGTGCGCATACCGTTGTAATCGGGCGAGTTTCTACTTTCAGATGCAACGGAAATCATGCGGATTGGTCAATCCGTTCGCGAGATATGGCAGTTTGGAGGTAAGAAACGCTTGAGAAACTCAAAATTTTCGCAGTTCTGATGCTCGAAACGAATAACTAGAACGGCCTATGGGAAAAGTACGCATACCGTTGTAATCGGGCGAGTTTCTACTTTCAGATGCAACAGAAATCATGCGGATTGGTCAATCCGTTCGCGAGATATGGCCGTTTGTATGTAAGAAACGCTTGAGGAACTCAAAATTTGCGCAGTTCTGATGCTCGAAACGAATAACTAGAACGGCCTAGGGGAAAAGTGCGCATACCGTTGTAATCGGGCGAGTTTCTACTTTCAGAAGCAACGGAAATCATGCGGATTGGTCAATCCGTTCGCGAGATATGGCCGTTTGGATGTAAGAAACGCTTGAGAAACTCAAAATTTTCGCAGTTCTGATGCTCGAAACGAATAACTAGAACTGCCTAGTGGAAAAGTGCGCATACCTTTGTAATCGGGCGAGTTTCTACTTTCAGATGCAACAGAAATCATGCGGATTGGTCAATCCGTTCGCGAGATATGGCCATTTGGAGGTAAGAAACGCTTGAGAAACACAAAATTTTCGCGGTTCTGATGCTCGAAACGAATAACTAGAACGGCCTAGGGGAAAAGTACGCATACCGTTGTAATCGGGCGAGATTCTACTTTCAGATGCAACGGAAATCATGCGGATTGGTCAATCCGTTCGCGAGATATGGCCGTTTGGATGTAAGAAACGCTTGAGAAACTCAAAATTTCCGCAGTTCTGATGCTCGAAACGAATAACTGGAACGGCCTAGGGGAAAAGTGCGCATACCGTTGTAATCGGGCGAGTTTCTACTTTCAGATGCAACCGAAATTTTGCGGATTGGTCAATCTGTTCGCGAGATATGGCAGTTTGGATGTAAGAAACGCTTGAGAAACTCAAAATTTTCGCAGTTCTGATGCTCGAAACGAACAACTAGAACGGCCTAGGGGAAAACTACACACGCCGTTGTAATCGGGCGAGTCTCTGCTTTCAGATGCAACAGAGATTTTGCGGATTGTTCAATCCGTTCACGAGATATGGCAGTTTGGAGGTAAGAAACGCTTGAGAAACTCAAAATTTTCGCAGTTCTGATGCTCGAAACGAATAACTAGAACGGCCTAGGGGAAAAGTACGCATACCGTTGTAATCGGGCGAGTTTCTACTTTCAGATGCAACAGAAATCATGCGGATTGGTCAATCCGTTCGCGAGATATGGCCGTTTGGATGTAAGAAACGCTTGAGAAACTCAAAATTTGCGCAGTTCTGATGCTCGAAACGAATAACAAGAACGGCCTAGGGGAAAAGTGCGCATACCGTTGTAATCGGGCGAGTTTCTACTTTCAGATGCAACAGAAATCATGCGGATTGGTCAATCCGTTCGCGAGATATGGCCATTTGGAGGTAAGAAACGCTTGAGAAACACAAAATTTTCTCCGTTCTGATGCTCGAAACGAATAACTAGAACGGCCTAGGGGAAAAGTACGCATACCGTTGTAATCGGGCGAGTTTCTACTTTCAGATGCAACAGAAATTTTGCGGATCGGTCAATCCGTTCCCGAGATATGGCAGTTTGGATGTAAGAAACGCTTGAGAAACTCTAAATTTTCGCAGTTCTGATGCTCGAAACGAATAACTAGAACGGCCTAGGGGAAAAGTACGCATACCGTTGTAATCGGGCGAGTTTCTACTTTCAGATGCAACAGAAATCATGCGGATTGGTCAATCCGTTCGCGAGATATGGCCGTTTGGATGTAAAAAACGCTTGAGAAACTCAAAATTTGCGCAATTCTGATGCTCGAAACGAATAACTAGAACGGCCTAGGGGAAAAGTGCGCATACCGTTGTAATCGGGCGAGTTTCTACTTTCAGATGCAACGGAAATCATGCGGATTGGTCAATCCGTTCGCGAGATATGGCCGTTTGGATGTAAGAAACGCTTGAGAAACTCAAAATTTTCGCAGTTCTGATGCTCGAAACGAATAACTAGGACGGCCTAGGGGAAAAGTACGCATACCGTTGTAATCGGGCGAGTTTCTACTTTCAGATGCAACAGAAATCATGCGGATTGGTCAATCCGTTCGCGAGATATGGCCGTTTGGAGGTAAGAAACGCTTGAGAAACACAAAATTTTCGCCGTTCTGATGCTCGTAACGAATAACTAGAACGGCCTAGGGGAAAAGTACGCATACCGTTGTAATCGGGCGAGTTTCTACTTGCAGATGCAACAGAAATTTTGCGGATTGGTCGATCCGTTCGCGAGATATGGCAGTGTGGATGTAAGAAACGCTTGAGAAACTCAAAATTTTCGCAGTTCTGATGCTCGAAACGAATAACTAGAACTGCCTAGTGGAAAAGTGCGCATACCGTTGTAATCGGGCGAGTTTCTACTTTCAGATGCAACGGAAATCATGCGGATTGGTCAATCCGTTCGCGAGATATGGCAGTTTGGAGGTAAGAAACGCTTGAGAAACTCAAAATTTTCGCAGTTCTGATGCTCGAAACGAATAACTAGAACGGCCTAGGGGAAAAGTGCGCATACCGTTGTAATCGGGCGAGTTTCTACTTTCAGATGCAACAGAAATTTTGAGGATTGGTCAATCTGTTCGCGAGATATGGCAGTTTGGATGTAAGAAACGCTTGAGAAACTCAAAATTTTCGCAGTTCTGATGCTCGAAACGAACAACTGGAACGGCCTAGGGGAAAACTACACACACCGTTGTAATCGGGCGATTCTCTGCTTTCAGATGCAACAGAGATTTCGCGGATTGTTCAATCCGTTCACGAGATATGGCAGTTTGGAGGTAAGAAACGCTTGAGAAACTCAAAATTTTCGCAGTTCTGATGCTCGAAACGAATAACTAGAACGGCCTAGGGGAAAAGTATGCATACCGTTGTAATCGGGCGAGTTTCTACTTTCAGATGCAACAGAAATCATGCGGATTGGTCAATCCGTTCGCGAGATATGGCCGTTTGGATGTAAGAAACGCTTGAGAAACTCAAAATTTGCGCAATTCTGATGCTCGAAACGAATAACTAGAACGGCCTAGGGGAAAAGTGCGCATACCGTTGTAATCGGGCGAGTTTCTACTTTCAGATGCAACAGAAATCATGCGGATTAGTCAATCCGTTCGCGAGATATGGCCGTTTGGATGTAAGAAACGCTTGAGAAACTCAAAATTTGCGCAGTTCTGATGCTCGAAACGAATAACTAGAACGGCCTAGGGGAAAAGTGCGCATACCGTTGTAATCGGGCGAGTTTCTACTTTCAGATGCAACGGAAATCATGCGGATTGGTCAATCCGTTCGCGAGATATGGCCGTTTGGATGTAAGAAACGCTTGAGAAACTCAAAATTTTCGCAGTTCTGATGCTCGAAACGAATAACTAGAACTGCCTAGTGGAAAAGTGCGCATACCGTTGTAATCGGGCGAGTTTCTACTTTCAGATGCAACAGAAATCATGCGGATTGGTCAATCCGTTCGCGAGATATGGCCGTTTGGATGTAAGAAACGCTTGAGAAACTCAAAATTTGCGCAATTCTGATGCTCGAAACGAATAACTAGAACGGCCTAGGGGTAAAGTGCGCATACCGTTGTAATCGGGCGAGTTTCTACTTTCAGATGCAACGGAAATCATGCGGATTGGTCAATCCGTTCGCGAGATATGGCCGTTTGGATGTAAGAAACGCTTGAGAAACTCAAAATTTTCGCAGTTCTGATGCTCGAAACGAATAACTAGAACGGCCTAGGGGAAAAGTGCGCATACCGTTGTAATCGGGCGAGTTTCTACTTTCAGATGCAACGGAAATCATGCGGATTAGTCAATCCGTTCGCGAGATATGGCAGTTTGGAGGTAAGAAACGCTTGAGAAACTCAAAATTTTCGCAGTTCTGATGCTCGAAACGAATAACTAGAACGGCCTATGGGAAAAGTACGCATACCGTTGTAATCGGGCGAGTTTCTACTTTCAGATGCAACAGAAATCATGCGGATTGGTCAATCCGTTCGCGAGATATGGCCGTTTGGATGTAAGAAACGCTTGAGAAACTCAAAATTTTCGCAGTTCTGATGCTCGAAACGAATAACTAGGACGGCCTAGGGGAAAAGTACGCATACCGTTGTAATCGGGCGAGTTTCTACTTTCAGATGCAACAGAAATCATGCGGATTGGTCAATCCGTTCGCGAGATATGGCCGTTTGGAGGTAAGAAACGCTTGAGAAACACAAAATTTTCGCCGTTCTGATGCTCGTAACGAATAACTAGAACGGCCTAGGGGAAAAGTACGCATACCGTTGTAATCGGGCGAGTTTCTACTTGCAGATGCAACAGAAATTTTGCGGATTGGTCGATCCGTTCGCGAGATATGGCAGTGTGGATGTAAGAAACGCTTGAGAAACTCAAAATTTTCGCAGTTCTGATGCTCGAAACGAATAACTAGAACTGCCTAGTGGAAAAGTGCGCATACCGTTGTAATCGGGCGAGTTTCTACTTTCAGATGCAACGGAAATCATGCGGATTGGTCAATCCGTTCGCGAGATATGGCAGTTTGGAGGTAAGAAACGCTTGAGAAACTCAAAATTTTCGCAGTTCTGATGCTCGAAACGAATAACTAGAACGGCCTAGCGGAAAAGTGCGCATACCGTTGTAATCGGGCGAGTTTCTACTTTCAGATGCAACAGAAATTTTGAGGATTGGTCAATCTGTTCGCGAGATATGGCAGTTTGGATGTAAGAAACGCTTGAGAAACTCAAAATTTTCGCAGTTCTGATGCTCGAAACGAACAACTGGAACGGCCTAGGGGAAAACTACACACACCGTTGTAATCGGGCGATTCTCTGCTTTCAGATGCAACAGAGATTTCGCGGATTGTTCAATCCGTTCACGAGATATGGCAGTTTGGAGGTAAGAAACGCTTGAGAAACTCAAAATTTTCGCAGTTCTGATGCTCGAAACGAATAACTAGAACGGCCTAGGGGAAAAGTATGCATACCGTTGTAATCGGGCGAGTTTCTACTTTCAGATGCAACAGAAATCATGCGGATTGGTCAATCCGTTCGCGAGATATGGCCGTTTGGATGTAAGAAACGCTTGAGAAACTCAAAATTTGCGCAGTTCTGATGCTCGAAACGAATAACTAGAACGGCCTAGGGGAAAAGTGCGCATACCGTTGTAATCGGGCGAGTTTCTACTTTCAGATGCAACGGAAATCATGCGGATTGGTCAATCCGTTCGCGAGATATGGCCGTTTGGATGTAAGAAACTCTTGAGAAACTCAAAATTTTCGCAGTTCTGATGCTCGAAACGAATAACTAGAACTGCCTAGTGGAAAAGTGCGCATACCGTTGTAATCGGGCGAGTTTCTACTTTCAGATGCAACAGAAATCATGCGGATTGGTCAATCCGTTCGCGAGATATGGCCGTTTGGATGTAAGAAACGCTTGAGAAACTCAAAATTTGCGCAATTCTGATGCTCGAAACGAATAACTAGAACGGCCTAGGGGTAAAGTGCGCATACCGTTGTAATCGGGCGAGTTTCTACTTTCAGATGCAACGGAAATCATGCGGATTGGTCAATCCGTTCGCGAGATATGGCCGTTTGGATGTAAGAAACGCATGAGAAACTCAAAATTTTCGCAGTTCTGATGCTCGAAACGAATAACTAGAACGGCCTAGGGGAAAAGTGCGCATACCGTTGTAATCGGGCGAGTTTCTACTTTCAGATGCAACGGAAATCATGCGGATTGGTCAATCCGTTCGCGAGATATGGCAGTTTGGAGGTAAGAAAGGCTTGAGAAACTCAAAATTTCCGCAGTTCTGATGCTCGAAACGAATAACTGGAACGGCCTAGGGGAAAAGTGCGCATACCGTTGTAATCGGGCGAGTTTCTACTTTCAGATGCAACCGAAATTTTGCGGATTGGTCAATCTGTTCGCGAGATATGGCAGTTTGGATGTAAGAAACGCTTGAGAAACTCAAAATTTTCGCAGTTCTGATGCTCGAAACGAACAACTAGAACGGCCTAGGGGAAAACTACACACACCGTTGTAATCGGGCGAGTCTCTGTTTTCAGATGCAACAGAGATTTTGCGGATTGTTCAATCCGTTCACGAGATATGGCAGTTTGGACGTAAGAAACGCTTGAGAAACTCAAAATTTTCGCAGTTCTGATGCTCGAAACGAATAACTAGAACGGCCTAGGGGAAAAGTGCGCATACCGTTGTAATCGGGCGAGTTTCTACTTTCAGATGCAACAGAAATTTTGAGGATTGGTCAATCTGTTCGCGAGATATGGCAGTTTGGATGTAAGAAACGCTTGAGAAACTCAAAATTTTCGCAGTTCTGATGCTCGAAACGAACAACTGGAACGGCCTAGGGGAAAACTACACACACCGTTGTAATCGGGCGATTCTCTGCTTTCAGATGCAACAGAGATTTCGCGGATTGTTCAATCCGTTCACGAGATATGGCAGTTTGGAGGTAAGAAACGCTTGAGAAACTCAAAATTTTCGCAGTTCTGATGCTCGAAACGAATAACTAGAACGGCCTAGGGGAAAAGTATGCATACCGTTGTAATCGGGCGAGTTTCTACTTTCAGATGCAACAGAAATCATGCGGATTCGTCAATCCGTTCGCGAGATATGGCCGTTTGGATGTAAGAAACGCTTGAGAAACTCAAAATTTGCGCAATTCTGATGCTCGAAACGAATAACTAGAACGGCCTAGGGGAAAAGTGCGCATACCGTTGTAATCGGGCGAGTTTCTACTTTCAGATGCAACAGAAATCATGCGGATTAGTCAATCCGTTCGCGAGATATGGCCGTTTGGATGTAAGAAACGCTTGAGAAACTCAAAATTTGCGCAGTTCTGATGCTCGAAACGAATAACTAGAACGGCCTAGGGGAAAAGTGCGCATACCGTTGTAATCGGGCGAGTTTCTACTTTCAGATGCAACGGAAATCATGCGGATTGGTCAATCCGTTCGCGAGATATGGCCGTTTGGATGTAAGAAACGCTTGAGAAACTCAAAATTTTCGCAGTTCTGATGCTCGAAACGAATAACTAGAACTGCCTAGTGGAAAAGTGCGCATACCGTTGTAATCGGGCGAGTTTCTACTTTCAGATGCAACAGAAATCATGCGGATTGGTCAATCCGTTCGCGAGATATGGCCGTTTGGATGTAAGAAACGCTTGAGAAACTCAAAATTTGCGCAATTCTGATGCTCGAAACGAATAACTAGAACGGCCTAGGGGTAAAGTGCGCATACCGTTGTAATCGGGCGAGTTTCTACTTTCAGATGCAACGGAAATCATGCGGATTGGTCAATCCGTTCGCGAGATATGGCCGTTTGGATGTAAGAAACGCTTGAGAAACTCAAAATTTTCGCAGTTCTGATGCTCGAAACGAATAACTAGAACGGCCTAGGGGAAAAGTGCGCATACCGTTGTAATCGGGCGAGTTTCTACTTTCAGATGCAACGGAAATCATGCGGATTGGTCAATCCGTTCGCGAGATATGGCAGTTTGGAGGTAAGAAACGCTTGAGAAACTCAAAATTTTCGCAGTTCTGATGCTCGAAACGAATAACTAGAACGGCCTATGGGAAAAGTACGCATACCGTTGTAATCGGGCGAGTTTCTACTTTCAGATGCAACAGAAATCATGCGGATTGGTCAATCCGTTCGCGAGATATGGCCGTTTGTATGTAAGAAACGCTTGAGGAACTCAAAATTTGCGCAGTTCTGATGCTCGAAACGAATAACTAGAACGGCCTAGGGGAAAAGTGCGCATACCGTTGTAATCGGGCGAGTTTCTACTTTCAGAAGCAACGGAAATCATGCGGATTGGTCAATCCGTTCGCGAGATATGGCCGTTTGGATGTAAGAAACGCTTGAGAAACTCAAAATTTTCGCAGTTCTGATGCTCGAAACGAATAACTAGAACGGCCTAGGGGAAAAGTGCGCATACCGTTGTAATCGGGCGAGTTTCTACTTTCAGATGCAACGGAAATCATGCGGATTGGTCAATCCGTTCGCGAGATATGGCAGTTTGGAGGTAAGAAACGCTTGAGAAACTCAAAATTTGCGCAGTTCTGATGCTCGAAACGAATAACTAGAACGGCCTAGGGGAAAAGTGCGCATACCGTTGTAATCGGGCGAGTTTCTACTTTCAGAAGCAACGGAAATCATGCGGATTGGTCAATCCGTTCGCGAGATATGGCCGTTTGGATGTAAGAAACGCTTGAGAAACTCAAAATTTTCGCAGTTCTGATGCTCGAAACGAATAACTAGAACTGCCTAGTGGAAAAGTGCGCATACCGTTGTAATCGGGCGAGTTTCTACTTTCAGATGCAACAGAAATCATGCGGATTGGTCAATCCGTTCGCGAGATATGGCCATTTGGAGGTAAGAAACGCTTGAGAAACACAAAATTTTCGCGGTTCTGATGCTCGAAACGAATAACTAGAACGGCCTAGGGGAAAAGTACGCATACCGTTGTAATCGGGCGAGATTCTACTTTCAGATGCAACGGAAATCATGCGGATTGGTCAATCCGTTCGCGAGATATGGCCGTTTGGATGTAAGAAACGCTTGAGAAACTCAAAATTTCCGCAGTTCTGATGCTCGAAACGAATAACTGGAACGGCCTAGGGGAAAAGTGCGCATACCGTTGTAATCGGGCGAGTTTCTACTTTCAGATGCAACCGAAATTTTGCGGATTGGTCAATCTGATCGCGAGATATGGCAGTTTGGATGTAAGAAACGCTTGAGAAACTCAAAATTTTCGCAGTTCTGATGCTCGAAACGAACAACTAGAACGGCCTAGGGGAAAACTACACACACCGTTGTAATCGGGCGAGTCTCTGCTTTCAGATGCAACAGAGATTTTGCGGATTGTTCAATCCGTTCACGAGATATGGCAGTTTGGAGGTAAGAAACGCTTGAGAAACTCAAAATTTTCGCAGTTCTGATGCTCGAAACGAATAACTAGAACGGCCTAGGGGAAAAGTACGCATACCGTTGTAATCGGGCGAGTTTCTACTTTCAGATGCAACAGAAATCATGCGGATTGGTCAATCCGTTCGCGAGATATGGCCGTTTGGATGTAAGAAACGCTTGAGAAACTCAAAATTTGCGCAGTTCTGATGCTCGAAACGAATAACAAGAACGGCCTAGGGGAAAAGTGCGCATACCGTTGTAATCGGGCGAGTTTCTACTTGCAGATGCAACAGAAATTTTGCGGATTGGTCGATCCGTTCGCGAGATATGGCAGTGTGGATGTAAGAAACGCTTGAGAAATTCAAAATTTTCGCAGTTCTAATGCTCGAAACGAATAACTGGAACGGCCCAGGGGAAAACTACACATACCGTTGTAATCGGGCGAGTCTCTACTTTCAGATGCAACAGAAATTCTCCAGATTGGTCAATCCGTTCGCGAGATATGGCAGTTTGGAGGTAAGAAACGCTTGAGAAACACAAAATTTTCGCCGTTCTGATGCTCGTAACGAATAACTAGAACTGCCTAGTGGAAAAGTGCGCACACCGTTGTAATCGGGCGAGTTTCTACTTTCAGATGCAACAGAAATCATGCGGATTGGTCAATCCGTTCGCGAGATATGGCCATTTGGAGGTAAGAAACGCTTGAGAAACTCAAAATTTGCGCAATTCTGATGCTCGAAACGAATAACTAGAACGGCCTAGGGGAAAAGTGCGCATACCGTTGTAATCGGGCGAGTTTCTACTTTCAGATGCAACGGAAATCATGCGGATTGGTCAATCCGTTCGCGAGATATGGCCGTTTGGATGTAAGAAACGCTTGAGAAACTCAAAATTTTCGCAGTTCTGATGCTCGAAACGAATAACTAGAACTGCCTACTGGAAAAGTGCGCTCACCGTTGTAATCGGGCGAGTTTCTACTTTCAGATGCAACAGAAATCATGCGGATTGGTCAATCCGTTCGCGAGATATGGCCATTTGGAGGTAAGAAACGCTTGAGAAACACAAAATTTTCGCCGTTCTGATGCTCGTAACGAATAACTAGAACGGCCTAGGGGAAAAGTACGCATACCGTTGTAATCGGGCGAGTTTCTACTTGCAGATGCAACAGAAATTTTGCGGATTGGTCGATCCGTTCGCGAGATATGGCAGTGTGGATGTAAGAAACGCTTGAGAAACTCAAAATTTTCGCAGTTCTGATGCTCGAAACGAACAACTGGAACGGCGTAGGGGAAAACTACACACACCGTTGTAATCGGGCGATTCTCTGCTTTCAGATGCAACAGAGATTTCGCGGATTGTTCAATCCGTTCACGAGATATGGCAGTTTGGAGGTAAGAAACGCTTGAGAAACTCAAAATTTTCGCAGTTCTGATGCTCGAAACGAATAACTAGAACGGCCTAGGGGAAAAGTACGCATACCGTTGTAATCGGGCGAGTTTCTACTTTCAGATGCAACAGAAATCATGCGGATTGGTCAATCCGTTCGCGAGATATGGCCGTTTGGATGTAAGAAACGCTTGAGAAACTCAAAATTTGCGCAATTCTGATGCTCGAAACGAATAACTAGAACGGCCTAGGGGAAAAGTGCGCATACCGTTGTAATCGGGCGAGTTTCTACTTTCAGATGCAACGGAAATCATGCGGATTGGTCAATCCGTTCGCGAGATATGGCCGTTTGGATGTAAGAAACGCTTGAGAAACTCAAAATTTTCGCAGTTCTGATGCTCGAAACGAATAACTAGAGCTGCCAAGTGGAAAAGTGCGCACACCGTTGTAATCGGGCGAGTTTCTACTTTCAGATGCAACAGAAATCATGCGGATTGGTCAATCCGTTCGCGAGATATGGCCATTTGGAGGTAAGAAACGCTTGAGAAACACAAAATTTTCGCCGTTCTGATGCTCGTAACGAACAACTAGAACGGCCTAGGGGAAAAGTACGCATACCGTTGTAATCGGGCGAGTTTCTACTTGCAGATGCAACAGAAATTTTGCGGATTGGTCGATCCGTTCGCGAGATATGGCAGTGTGGATGTAAGAAACGCTTGAGAAATTCAAAATTTTCGCAGTTCTAATGCTCGAAACGAATAACTGGAACGGCCCAGGGGAAAACTACACATACCGTTGTAATCGGGCGAGTCTCTACTTTCAGATGCAACAGAAATTCTCCAGATTGGTCAATCCGTTCGCGAGATATGGCAGTTTGGAGGTAAGAAACGCTTGAGAAACACAAAATTTTCGCCGTTCTGATGCTCGTAACGAATAACTAGAACTGCCTAGTGGAAAAGTGCGCACACCGTTGTAATCGGGCGAGTTTCTACTTTCAGATGCAACAGAAATCATGCGGATTGGTCAATCCGTTCGCGAGATATGGCCATTTGGAGGTAAGAAACGTTTGAGAAACACAAAATTTTCGCCGCTCTGATGCTCGTAACGAATAACTAGAACGGCCTAGGGGAAAAGTACGCATACCGTTGTAATCGGGCGAGTTTCTACTTGCAGATGCAACAGAAATTTTGCGGATTGGTCGATCCGTTCGCGAGATATGGCAGTGTGGATGTAAGAAACGCTTGAGAAATTCAAAATTTTCGCAGTTCTAATGCTCGAAACGAATAACTGGAACGGCCCAGGGGAAAACTACACATACCGTTGTAATCGGGCGAGTCTCTACTTTCAGATGCAACAGAAATTTTCCAGATTGGTCAATCCGTTCGCGAGATATGGCAGTTTGGAGGTAAGAAACGCTTGAGAAACACAAAATTTTCGCCGTTCTGATGCTCGTAACGAATAACTAGAACGGCCTAGGGGAAAAGTACGCATACCGTTGTAATCGGGCGAGTTTCTACTTGCAGATGCAACAGAAATTTTGCGGATTGGTCGATCCGTTCGCGAGATATGGCAGTGTGGATGTAAGAAACGCTTGAGAAACTCAAAATTTTCGCAGTTCTGATGCTCGAAACGAACAACTGGAACGGCCTAGGGGAAAACTACACACACCGTTGTAATCGGGCGATTCTCTGCTTTCAGATGCAACAGAGATTTCGCGGATTGTTCAATCCGTTCACGAGATATGGCAGTTTGGAGGTAAGAAACGCTTGAGAAACTCAAAATTTTCGCAGTTCTGATGCTCGAAACGAATAACTAGAACGGCCTAGGGGAAAAGTACGCATACCGTTGTAATCGGGCGAGTTTCTACTTTCAGATGCAACAGAAATCATGCGGATTGGTCAATCCGTTCGCGAGATATGGCGGTTTGGATGTAAGAAACGCTTGAGAAACTCAAAATTTGCGCAATTCTGATGCTCGAAACGAATAACTGGAACGGCCTAGGGGAAAAGTGCGCATACCGTTGTAATCGGGCGAGTTTCTACTTTCAGATGCAACGGAAATCATGCGGATTGGTCAATCCGTTCGCGAGATATGGCCGTTTGGATGTAAGAAACGCTTGAGAAACTCAAAATTTTCGCAGTTCTGATGCTCGAAACGAATAACTAGAACTGCCTAGTGGAAAAGTGCGCACACCGTTGTAATCGGGCGAGTTTCTACTTTCAGATGCAACAGAAATTTTGCGGATCGGTCAATCCGTTCCCGAGATATGGCAGTTTGGATGTAAGAAACGCTTGAGAAACTCAAAATTTTCGCAGTTCTGATGCTCGTAACGAATAACTAGAACGGCCTAGGGGAAAAGTACGCATACCGTTGTAATCGGGCGAGTTTCTACTTGCAGATGCAACAGAAATTTTGCGGATTGGTCGATCCGTTCGCGAGATATGGCAGTGTGGATGTAAGAAACGCTTGAGAAATTCAAAATTTTCGCAGTTCTGATGCTCGAAACGAATAACTGGAACGGCCCAGGGGAAAACTACACATACCGTTGTAATCGGGCGAGTCTCTACTTTCAGATGCAACAGAAATTTTCCAGATTGGTCAATCCGTTCGCGAGATATGGCAGTTTGGAGGTAAGAAACGCTTGAGAAACTCAAAATTTTCGCAGTTCTGATGCTCGAAACGAATAACTAGAACGGCCTAGGGGAAAAGTGCGCATACCGTTGTAATCGGGCGAGTTTCTACTTTCAGAAGCAACGGAAATCATGCGGATTGGTCAATCCGTTCGCGAGATATGGCCGTTTGGATGTAAGAAACGCTTGAGAAACTCAAAATTTTCGCAGTTCTGATGCTCGAAACGAATAACTAGAACTGCCTAGTGGAAAAGTGCGCATACCGTTGTAATCGGGCGAGTTTCTACTTTCAGATGCAACAGAAATCATGCGGATTGGTCAATCCGTTCGCGAGATATGGCCATTTGGAGGTAAGAAACGCTTGAGAAGCTCAAAATTTCCGCAGTTCTGATGCTCGAAACGAATAACTGGAACGGCCTAGGGGAAAAGTACGCATACCGTTGTAATCGGGCGAGTTTCTACTTTCAGATGCAACAGAAATCATGCGGATTGGTCAATCCGTTCGCGAGATATGGCCGTTTGGATGTAAGAAACGCTTGAGAAACTCAAAATTTGCGCAATTCTGATGCTCGAAACGAATAACTAGAACGGCCTAGGGGAAAAGTGCGCATACCGTTGTAATCGGGCGAGTTTCTACTTTCAGATGCAACGGAAATCATGCGGATTGGTCAATCCGTTCGCGAGATATGGCCGTTTGGATGTAAGAAACGCTTGAGAAACTCAAAATTTTCGCAGTTCTGATGCTCGAAACGAATAACTAGAACTGCCTAGTGGAAAAGTGCGCATACCGTTGTAATCGGGCGAGTTTCTACTTTCAGATGCAACAGAAATCATTCGGATTGGTCAATCCGTTCGCGAGATATGGCCATTTGGAGGTAAGAAACGCTTGAGAAACACAAAATTTTCGCGGTTCTGATGCTCGAAACGAATAACTAGAACGGCCTATGAGAAAAGTACGCATACCGTTGTAATCGGGCGAGTTTCTACTTTCAGATGCAACAGAAATTTTGCGGATCGGTCAATCCGTTCGCGAGATATGGCAGTTTGGATGTAAGAAACGCTTGAGAAACTCAAAATTTTCGCAGTTCTGATGCTCGAAACGAATAACTAGAACGGCCTAGGGGAAAAGTACGCATACCGTTGTAATCGGGCGAGATTCTACTTTCAGATGCAACGGAAATCATGCGGATTGGTCAATCCGTTCGCGAGATATGGCCGTTTGGATGTAAGAAACGCTTGAGAAGCTCAAAATTTCCGCAGTTCTGATGCTCGAAACGAATAACTGGAACGGCCTAGGGGAAAAGTGCGCATACCGTTGTAATCGGGCGAGTTTCTACTTTCAGATGCAACCGAAATTTTGCGGATTGGTCAATCTGTTCGCGAGATATGGCAGTTTGGATGTAAGAAACGCTTGAGAAACTCAAAATTTTCGCAGTTCTGATGCTCGAAACGAATAACTGGAACGGCCTAGGGGAAAACTACACACACCGTTGTAATCGGGCGATTCTCTGCTTTCAGATGCAACAGAGATTTCGCGGATTGTTCAATCCGTTCACGAGATATGGCAGTTTGGAGGTAAGAAACGCTTGAGAAACTCAAAATTTTCGCAGTTCTGATGCTCGAAACGAATAACTAGAACGGCCTAGGGGAAAAGTACGCATACCGTTGTAATCGGGCGAGTTTCTACTTTCAGATGCAACAGAAATCATGCGGATTGGTCAATCCGTTCGCGAGATATGGCCGTTTGGATGTAAGAAACGCTTGAGAAACTCAAAATTTGCGCAATTCTGATGCTCGAAACGAATAACTAGAACGGCCTAGGGGAAAAGTGCGCATACCGTTGTAATCGGGCGAGTTTCTACTTTCAGATGCAACGGAAATCATGCGGATTGGTCAATCCGTTCGCGAGATATGGCCGTTTGGATGTAAGAAACGCTTGAGAAACTCAAAATTTTCGCAGTTCTGATGCTCGAAACGAATAACTAGAACTGCCTAGTGGAAAAGTGCGCATACCGTTGTAATCGGGCGAGTTTCTACTTTCAGATGCAACAGAAATCATTCGGATTGGTCAATCCGTTCGCGAGATATGGCCATTTGGAGGTAAGAAACGCTTGAGAAACACAAAATTTTCGCGGTTCTGATGCTCGAAACGAATAACTAGAACGGCCTATGAGAAAAGTACGCATACCGTTGTAATCGGGCGAGTTTCTACTTTCAGATGCAACAGAAATTTTGCGGATCGGTCAATCCGTTCGCGAGATATGGCAGTTTGGATGTAAGAAACGCTTGAGAAACTCAAAATTTTCGCAGTTCTGATGCTCGAAACGAATAACTAGAACGGCCTAGGGGAAAAGTACGCATACCGTTGTAATCGGGCGAGATTCTACTTTCAGATGCAACGGAAATCATGCGGATTGGTCAATCCGTTCGCGAGATATGGCCGTTTGGATGTAAGAAACGCTTGAGAAACTCAAAATTTCCGCAGTTCTGATGCTCGAAACGAATAACTGGAACGGCCTAGGGGAAAAGTGCGCATACCGTTGTAATCGGGCGAGTTTCTACTTTCAGATGCAACCGAAATTTTGCGGATTGGTCAACCTGTTCGCGAGATATGGCAGTTTGGATGTAAGAAACGCTTGAGAAACTCAAAATTTTCGCAGTTCTGATGCTCGAAACGAATAACTGGAACGGCCTAGGGGAAAACTACACACACCGTTGTAATCGGGCGATTCTCTGCTTTCAGATGCAACAGAGATTTCGCGGATTGTTCAATCCGTTCACGAGATATGGCAGTTTGGAGGTAAGAAACGCTTGAGAAACTCAAAATTTTCGCAGTTCTGATGCTCGAAACGAATAACTAGAACGGCCTAGGGGAAAAGTACGCATACCGTTGTAATCGGGCGAGTTTCTACTTTCAGATGCAACGGAAATCATGCAGATTGGTCAATCCGTTCGCGAGATATGGCCGTTTGGATGTAAGAAACGCTTGAGAAACTCAAAATTTTCGCAGTTCTGATGCTCGAAACGAATAACTAGAACTGCCAAGTGGAAAAGTGCGCACACCGTTGTAATCGGGCGAGTTTCTACTTTCAGATGCAACAGAAATCATGCGGATTGGTCAATCCGTTCGCGAGATATGGCCATTTGGAGGTAAGAAACGCTTGAGAAACACAAAATTTTCGCCGTTCTGATGCTCGTAACGAATAACTAGAACGGCCTAGGGGAAAAGTACGCATACCGTTGTAATCGGGCGAGTTTCTACTTGCAGATGCAACAGAAATTTTGCGGATTGGTCGATCCGTTCGCGAGATATGGCAGTGTGGATGTAAGAAACGCTTGAGAAATTCAAAATTTTCGCAGTTCTAATGCTCGAAACGAACAACTGGAACGGCCTAGGGGAAAACTACACACACCGTTGTAATCGGGCGATTCTCTGCTTTCAGATGCAACAGAGATTTCGCGGATTGTTCAATCCGTTCACGAGATATGGCAGTTTGGAGGTAAGAAACGCTTGAGAAACTCAAAATTTTCGCAGTTCTGATGCTCGAAACGAATAACTAGAACGGCCTAGGGGAAAAGTACGCATACCGTTGTAATCGGGCGAGTTTCTACTTTCAGATGCAACAGAAATCATGCGGATTGGTCAATCCGTTCGCGAGATATGGCCGTTTGGATGTAAGAAACGCTTGAGAAACTCAAAATTTGCGCAATTCTGATGCTCGAAACGAATAACTAGAACGGCCTAGGGGAAAAGTGCGCATACCGTTGTAATCGGGCGAGTTTCTACTTTCAGATGCAACGGAAATCATGCGGATTGGTCAATCCGTTCGCGAGATATGGCCATTTGGAGGTAAGAAACGCTTGAGAAACTCAAAATTTGTGCAATTCTGATGCTCGAAACGAATAACTAGAACGGCCTATGGGAAAAGTACGCATACCGTTGTAATCGGGCGAGTTTCTACTTTCAGATGCAACAGAAATTTTGCGGATCGGTCAATCCGTTCGCGAGATATGGCAGTTTGGATGTAAGAAACGCTTGAGAAACTCAAAATTTTCGCAGTTCTGATGCTCGAAACGAATAACTAGAACGGCCTAGGGGAAAAGTACGCATACCGTTGTAATCGGGCGAGATTCTACTTTCAGATGCAACGGAAATCATGCGGATTGGTCAATCCGTTCGCGAGATATGGCCGTTTGGATGTAAGAAACGCTTGAGAAACTCAAAATTTCCGCAGTTCTGATGCTCGAAACGAATAACTGGAACGGCCTAGGGGAAAAGTGCGCATACCGTTGTAATCGGGCGAGTTTCTACTTTCAGATGCAACCGAAATTTTGCGGATTGGTCAATCTGTTCGCGAGATATGGCAGTTTGGAGGTAAGAAACGCTTGAGAAACTCAAAATTTTCGCAGTTCTGATGCTCGAAACGAATAACTAGAACGGCCTAGGGGAAAAGTACGCATACCGTTGTAATCGGGCGAGTTTCTACTTTCAGATGCAACGGAAATCATGCGGATTGGTCAATCCGTTCGCGAGATATGGCCGTTTGGATGTAAGAAACGCTTGAGAAACTCAAAATTTTCGCAGTTCTGATGCTCGAAACGAATAACTAGAACTGCCAAGTGGAAAAGTGCGCACACCGTTGTAATCGGGCGAGTTTCTACTTTCAGATGCAACAGAAATCATGCGGATTGGTCAATCCGTTCGCGAGATATGGCCATTTGGAGGTAAGAAACGCTTGAGAAACACAAAATTTTCGCCGTTCTGATGCTCGTAACGAATAACTAGAACGGCCTAGGGGAAAAGTACGCATACCGCTGTAATCGGGCGAGTTTCTACTTGCAGATGCAACAGAAATTTTGCGGATTGGTCGATCCGTTCGCGAGATATGGCAGTGTGGATGTAAGAAACGCTTGAGAAATTCAAAATTTTCGCAGTTCTAATGCTCGAAACGAATAACTGGAACGGCCCAGGGGAAAACTACACATACCGTTGTAATCGGGCGAGTCTCTACTTTCAGATGCAACAGAAATTCTCCAGATTGGTCAATCCGTTCGCGAGATATGGCAGTTTGGAGGTAAGAAACGCTTGAGAAACACAAAATTTTCGCCGTTCTGATGCTCGTAACGAATAACTAGAACTGCCTCGTGGAAAAGTGCGCACACCGTTGTAATCGGGCGAGTTTCTACTTTCAGATGCAACAGAAATCATGCGGATTGGTCAATCCGTTCGCGAGATATGGCCATTTGGAGGTAAGAAACGCTTGAGAAACTCAAAATTTGCGCAATTCTGATGCTCGAAACGAATAACTAGAACGGCCTAGGGGAAAAGTGCGCATACCGTTGTAATCGGGCGAGTTTCTACTTTCAGATGCAACGGAAATCATGCGGATTGGTCAATCCGTTCGCGAGATATGGCCGTTTGGATGTAAGAAACGCTTGAGAAACTCAAAATTTTCGCAGTTCTGATGCTCGAAACGAATAACTAGAACTGCCTAGTGGAAAAGTGCGCTCACCGTTGTAATCGGGCGAGTTTCTCCTTCAGATGCAACAGAAATCATGCGGATTGGTCAATCCGTTCGCGAGATATGGCCATTTGGAGGTAAGAAACGCTTGAGAAACACAAAATTTTCGCCGTTCTGATGCTCGTAACGAATAACTAGAACGGCCTAGGGGAAAAGTACGCATACCGTTGTAATCGGGCGAGTTTCTACTTGCAGATGCAACAGAAATTTTGCGGATTGGTCGATCCGTTCGCGAGATATGGCAGTGTGGATGTAAGAAACGCTTGAGAAACTCAAAATTTTCGCTGTTCTGATGCTCGAAACGAACAACTGGAACGGCCTAGGGGAAAACTACACACACCGTTGTAATCGGGCGATTCTCTGCTTTCAGATGCAACAGAGATTTCGCGGATTGTTCAATCCGTTCACGAGATATGGCAGTTTGGAGGTAAGAAACGCTTGAGAAACTCAAAATTTTCACAGTTCTGATGCTCGAAACGAATAACTAGAACGGCCTAGGGGAAAAGTACGCATACCGTTGTAATCGGGCGAGTTTCTACTTTCAGATGCAACAGAAATCATGCGGATTGGTCAATCCGTTCGCGAGATATGGCCGTTTGGATGTAAGAAACGCTTGAGAAACTCAAAATTTGCGCAATTCTGATGCTCGAAACGAATAACTAGAACGGCCTAGGGGAAAAGTGCGCATACCGTTGTAATCGGGCGAGTTTCTACTTTCAGATGCAACGGAAATCATGCGGATTGGTCAATCCGTTCGCGAGATATGGCCGTTTGGATGTAAGAAACGCTTGAGAAACTCAAAATTTTCGCAGTTCTGATGCTCGAAACGAATAACTAGAACTGCCAAGTGGAAAAGTGCGCACACCGTTGTAATCGGGCGAGTTTCTACTTTCAGATGCAACAGAAATCATGCGGATTGGACAATCCGTTCGCGAGATATGGCCATTTGGAGGTAAGAAACGCTTGAGAAACACAAAATTTTCGCCGTTCTGATGCTCGTAACGAATAACTAGAACGGCCTAGGGGAAAAGTACGCATACCGTTGTAATCGGGCGAGTTTCTACTTGCAGATGCAACAGAAATTTTGCGGATTGGTCGATCCGTTCGCGAGATATGGCAGTGTGGATGTAAGAAACGCTTGAGAAATTCAAAATTTTCGCAGTTCTAATGCTCGAAACGAATAACTGGAACGGCCCAGGGGAAAACTACACATACCGTTGTAATCGGGCGAGTCTCTACTTTCAGATGCAACAGAAATTCTCCAGATTGGTCAATCCGTTCGCGAGATATGGCAGTTTGGAGGTAAGAAACGCTTGAGAAACACAAAATTTTCGCCGTTCTGATGCTCGTAACGAATAACTAGAACTCCCTAGTGGAAAAGTGCGCACACCGTTGTAATCGGGCGAGTTTCTACTTTCAGATGCAACAGAAATCATGCGGATTGGTCAATCCGTTCGCGAGATATGGCCATTTGGAGGTAAGAAACGCTTGAGAAACTCAAAATTTGCGCAATTCTGATGCTCGAAACGAATAACTAGAACGGCCTAGGGGAAAAGTGCGCATACCGTTGTAATCGGGCGAGTCTCTACTTTCAGATGCAACAGAAATTTTCCAGATTGGTCAATCCGTTCGCGAGATATGGCAGTTTGGAGGTAAGAAACGCTTGAGAAACTCAAAATTTTCGCAGTTCTGATGCTCGAAACGAATAACTAGAACGGCCTAGGGGAAAAGTACGCATACCGTTGTAATCGGGCGAGTTTCTACTTTCAGATGCAACAGAAATCATGCGGATTGGTCAATCCGTTCGCGAGATATGGCCGTTTGGATGTAAGAAACGCTTGAGAAACTCAAAATTTGCGCAATTCTGATGCTCGAAACGAATAACTAGAACGGCCTAGGGGAAAAGTGCGCATACCGTTGTAATCGGGCGAGTTTCTACTTTCAGATGCAACGGAAATCATGCGGATTGGTCAATCCGTTCGCGAGATATGGCCGTTTGGATGTAAGAAACGCTTGAGAAACTCAAAATTTTCGCAGTTCTGATGCTCGAAACGAATAACTAGAACTGCCAAGTGGAAAAGTGCGCACACCGTTGTAATCGGACGAGTTTCTACTTTCAGATGCAACAGAAATCATGCGGATTGGTCAATCCGTTCGCGAGATATGGCCATTTGGAGGTAAGAAACGCTTGAGAAACACAAAATTTTCGCCGTTCTGATGCTCGTAACGAATAACTAGAACGGCCTAGGGGAAAAGTACGCATACCGTTGTAATCGGGCGAGTTTCTACTTGCAGATGCAACAGAAATTTTGCGGATTGGTCGATCCGTTCGCGAGATATGGCAGTGTGGATGTAAGAAACGCTTGAGAAATTCAAAATTTTCGCAGTTCTAATGCTCGAAACGAATAACTGGAACGGCCCAGGGGAAAACTACACTTACCGTTGTAATCGGGCGAGTCTCTACTTTCAGATGCAACAGAAATTCTCCAGATTGGTCAATCCGTTCGCGAGATATGGCAGTTTGGAGGTAAGAAACGCTTGAGAAACACAAAATTTTCGCCGTTCTGATGCTCGTAACGAATAACTAGAACTGCCTAGTGGAAAAGTGCGCACACCGTTGTAATCGGGCGATTTTCTACTTTCAGATGCAACAGAAATCATGCGGATTGGTCAATCCGTTCGCGAGATATGGCCATTTGGAGGTAAGAAACGCTTGAGAAACTCAAAATTTGCGCAATTCTGATGCTCGAAACGAATAACTAGAACGGCCTAGGGGAAAAGTGCGCATACCGTTGTAATCGGGCGAGTTTCTACTTTCAGATGCAACGGAAATCATGCGGATTGGTCAATCCGTTCGCGAGATATGGCCGTTTGGATGTAAGAAACGCTTGAGAAACTCAAAATTTTCGCAGTTCTGATGCTCGAAACGAATAACTAGAACCTCCTAGTGGAAAAGTGCGCTCACCGTTGTAATCGGGCGAGTTTCTACTTTCAGATGCAACAGAAATCATGCGGATTGGTCAATCCGTTCGCGAGATATGGCCATTTGGAGGTAAGAAACGCTTGAGAAACACAAAATTTTCGCCGTTCTGATGCTCGTAACGAATAACTAGAACGGCCTAGGGGAAAAGTACGCATACCGTTGTAATCGGGCGAGTTTCTACTTGCAGATGCAACAGAAATTTTGCGGATTGGTCGATCCGTTCGCGAGATATGGCAGTGTGGATGTAAGAAACGCTTGAGAAACTCAAAATTTTCGCAGTTCTGATGCTCGAAACGAACAACTGGAACGGCCTCGGGGAAAACTACACACACCGTTGTAATCGGGCGATTCTCTGCTTTCAGATGCAACAGAGATTTCGCGGATTGTTCAATCCGTTCACGAGATATGGCAGTTTGGAAGTAAGAAACGCTTGAGAAACTCAAAATTTTCGCAGTTCTGATGCTCGAAACGAATAACTAGAACGGCCTAGGGGAAAAGTGCGCATACCGTTGTAATCGGGCGAGTCTCTACTTTCAGATGCAACAGAAATTTTCCAGATTGGTCAATCCGTTCGCGAGATATGGCAGTGTGGATGTAAGAAACGCTTGAGAAATTCAAAATTTTCGCAGTTCTGATGCTCGAAACGAATAACTGGAACGGCCCAGGGGAAAACTACACATACCGTTGTAATCGGGCGAGTCTCTACTTTCAGATGCAACAGAAATTTTCCAGATTGGTCAATCCGTTCGCGAGATATGGCAGTTTGGAGGTAAGAAACGCTTGAGAAACTCAAAATTTTCGCAGTTCTGATGCTCGAAACGAATAACTAGAACGGCCTAGGGGAAAAGTGCGCATACCGTTGTAATCGGGCGAGTTTCTACTTTCAGATGCAACAGAAATTTTGCGGATCGGTCAATCCGTTCGCGAGATATGGCAGTTTGGATGTAAGAAACGCTTGAGAAACTCAAAATTTTCGCAGTTCTGATGCTCGAAACGAATAACTAGAACGGCCTAGGGGAAAAGTACGCATACCGTTGTAATCGGGCGAGATTCTACTTTCAGATGCAACGGAAATCATGCGGATTGGTCAATCCGTTCGCGAGATATGGCCGTTTGGATGTAAGAAACGCTTGAGAAACTCAAAATTTCCGCAGTTCTGATGCTCGAAACGAATAACTGGAACGGCCTAGGGGAAAAGTGCGCATACCGTTGTAATCGGGCGAGTTTCTACTTTCAGATGCAACCGAAATTTTGCGGATTGGTCAATCTGTTCGCGAGATATGGCAGTTTGGATGTAAGAAACGCTTGAGAAACTCAAAATTTTCGCAGTTCTGATGCTCGAAACGAATAACTGGAACGGCCTAGGGGAAAACTACACACACCGTTGTAATCGGGCGATTCTCTGCATTCAGATGCAACAGAGATTTCGCGGATTGTTCAATCCGTTCACGAGATATGGCAGTTTGGAGGTAAGAAACGCTTGAGAAACTCAAAATTTTCGCAGTTCTGATGCTCGAAACGAATAACTAGAACGGCCTAGGGGAAAAGTACGCATACCGTTGTAATCGGGCGAGTTTCTACTTTCAGATGCAACAGAAATCGTGCGGATTGGTCAATCCGTTCGCGAGATATGGCCGTTTGGATGTAAGAAACGCTTGAGAAACTCAAAATTTGCGCAATTCTGATGCTCGAAACGAATAACTAGAACGGCCTAGGGGAAAAGTGCGCATACCGTTGTAATCGGGCGAGTTTCTACTTTCAGATGCAACGGAAATCATGCGGATTGGTCAATCCGTTCGCGAGATATGGCCGTTTGGATGTAAGAAACGCTTGAGAAACTCAAAATTTTCACAGTTCTGATGCTCGAAACGAATAACTAGAACTGCCAAGTGGAAAAGTGCGCACACCGTTGTAATCGGGCGAGTTTCTACTTTCAGATGCAACAGAAATCATGCGGATTGGTCAATCCGTTCGCGAGATATGGCTATTTGGAGGTAAGAAACGCTTGAGAAACACAAAATTTTCGCCGCTCTGATGCTCGTAACGAATAACTAGAACGGCCTAGGGGAAAAGTACGCATACCGTTGTAATCGGGCGAGTTTCTACTTGCAGATGCAACAGAAATTTTGCGGATTGGTCGATCCGTTCGCGAGATATGGCAGTGTGGATGTAAGAAACGCTTGAGAAATTCAAAATTTTCGCAGTTCTAATGCTCGAAACGAATAACTGGTACGGCCCAGGGGAAAACTACACATACCGTTTTAATCGGGCGAGTCTCTACTTTCAGATGCAACAGAAATTTTCCAGATTGGTCAATCCGTTCGCGAGATATGGCAGTTTGGAGGTAAGAAACGCTTGAGAAACACAAAATTTTCGCCGTTCTGATGCTCGTAACGAATAACTAGAACTGCCTAGTGGAAAAGTGCGCACACCGTTGTAATCGGGCGAGTTTCTACTTTCAGATGCAACAGAAATCATGCGGATTGGTCAATCCGTTCGCGAGATATGGCCATTTGGAGGTAAGAAACGCTTGAGAAACTCAAAATTTGCGCAATTCTGATGCTCGAAACGAATAACTAGAACGGCCTAGGGGAAAAGTGCGCATACCGTTGTAATCGGGCGAGTTTCTACTTTCAGATGCAACGGAAATCATGCGGATTGGTCAATCCGTTCGCGAGATATGGCCGTTTGGATGTAAGAAACGCTTGAAAAACTCAAAATTTTCGCAGTTCTGATGCTCGAAACGAATAACTAGAACTGCCAAGTGGAAAAGTGCGCACACCGTTGTAATCGGGCGAGTTTCTACTTTCAGATGCAACAGAAATCATGCGGATTGGTCAATCCGTTCGCGAGATATGGCCATTTGGAGGTAAGAAACGCTTGAGAAACACAAAATTTTCGCCGTTCTGATGCTCGTAACGAATAACTAGAACGGCCTAGGGGAAAAGTACGCATACCGTTGTAATCGGGCGAGTTTCTACTTGCAGATGCAACAGAAATTTTGCGGATTGGTCGATCCGTTCGCGAGATATGGCAGTGTGGATGTAAGAAACGCTTGAGAAATTCAAAATTTTCGCAGTTCTAATGCTCGAAACGAATAACTGGAACGGCCCAGGGGAAAACTACACATACCGTTGTAATCGGGCGAGTCTCTACTTTCAGATGCAACAGAAATTCTCCAGATTGGTCAATCCGTTCGCGAGATATGGCAGTTTGGAGGTAAGAAACGCTTGAGAAACACAAAATTTTCGCCGTTCTGATGCTCGTAACGAATAACTAGAACTGCCTAGTGGAAAAGTGCGCACACCGTTGTAATCGGGCGAGTTTCTACTTTCAGATGCAACAGAAATCATGCGGATTGGTCAATCCGTTCGCGAGATATGGCCATTTGGAGGTAAGAAACGCTTGAGAAACTCAAAATTTGCGCAATTCTGATGCTCGAAACGAATAACTAGAACGGCCTAGGGGAAAAGTGCGCATACCGTTGTAATCGGGCGAGTTTCTACTTTCAGATGCAACGGAAATCATGCGGATTGGTCAATCTGTTCGCGAGATATGGCAGTTTGGATGTAAGAAACGCTTGAGAAACTCAAAATTTTCGCAGTTCTGATGCTCGAAACGAATAACTGGAACGGCCTAGGGGAAAACTACACATACCGTTGTAATCGGGCGAGTCTCTACTTATAGATGCAACAGAAATTTTGCGGATTGGTCAATCCGTTCGCGAGATATGGCAGTTTGGAGGTAAGAAACGCTTGAGAAACTCAAAATTTTCGCAGTTCTGATGCTCGAAACGAATAACTAGAACGGCCTAGGGGAAAAGTACGCATACCGTTGTAATCGGGCGAGTTTCTACTTGCAAATGCAACAGAAATTTTGCGGATTGGTCGATCCGTTCGCGAGATATGGCAGTTTGGAAGTAAGAATCGCTTGAGAAACTCAAAATTTTCGCAGTTCTGATGCTCGAAACGAATAACTAGAACGGCCTAGGGGAAAACTACACACACCGTTGTAATCGGGCGAGTCTCTGCTTTCAGATGCAACAGAGATTTTGCGGATTGTTCAATCCGTTCACGAGATATGGCAGTTTGGAGGTAAGAATCGCTTGAGAAACTCAAAATTTTCGCAGTTCTGATGCTCGAAACGAATAACTAGAACGGCCTAGGGTAAAACTACACACACCGTTGTAATCGGGCGAGTTTCTACTTTCAGATGCAACAGAAATCATGCGGATTGGTCAATCCGTTCGCGAGATATGGCCATTTGGAGGTAAGAAACGCTTGAGAAACACAAAGTTTTCGCCGTTCTGATGCTCGAAACGAATAACTAGAACGGCCTATGGGAAAAGTACGCATACCGTTGTAATCGGGCGAGTTTCTACTTGCAGATGCAACAGAAATCATGCGGATTGGTCAATCCGTTCGCGAGATATGGCCGTTTGGATGTAAGAAACGCTTGAGAAACTCAAAATTTGCACAGTTCTGATGCTCGAAACGAATAACTAGAACGGCCTAGGGGAAAAGTACGCATACCGTTGTAATCGGGCGAGTTTCTACTTGCAGATGCAACAGAAATCATGCGGATTGGTCAATCTGTTCGCGAGATATGGCCGTTTGGATGTAAGAAACGCTTGAGAAACTCAAAATTTGCGCAGTTCTGATGCTCGAAACGAATAACTAGAACGGCCTAGGGGAAAAGTGCGCATACCGTTGTAATCGGGCGAGTTTCTACTTTCAGATGCAACGGAAATCATGCGGATTGGAGAATCCGTTCGCGAGATATGGCCGTTTGGATGTAAGAAACGCTTGAGAAACTCAAAATTTTCGCAGTTCTGATGCTCGAAACGAATAACTGGAACGGCCTAGGGGAAAACTACACACACCGCTGTAATCGGGCGAGTCTCTACTTTCAGATGCAACAGAGATTTTGCGGATTGGTCAATCCGTTCGCGAGATATGGCAGTTTGGAGGTAAGAAACGCTTGAGAAACTCAAAATTTTCGCAGTTCTGTTGCTCGTAACGAATAACTAGAACGGCATAGGGGAAAAGTACGCATACCGTTGTAATCGGGCGAGTTTCTACTTGCAGATGCAACAGAAATTTTGCGGATTGGTCGATCCGTTCGCGAGATATGGCAGTTTGGATGTAAGAAACGCTTGAGAAATTCAAAATTTTCGCAGTTCTGATGCTCGAAACGAATAACTGGAACGGCCCAGGGGAAAACTACACATACCGTTGTAATCGGGCGAGTCTCTACTTTCAGATGCAACAGAAATTTTCCGGATTGGTCAATCCGTTCGCGAGATATAGCAGTTTGGAGGTAAGAAACGCTTGAGAAACTCAAAATTTTCGCAGTTCTGATGCTCGAAACGAATAACTAGAACGGCCTATGGGAAAAGTACGCATACCGTTGTAATCGGGCGAGTTTCTACTTGCAGATGCAACAGAAATCATGCGGATTGGTCAATCCGTTCGCGAGATATGGCCGTTTGGATGTAAGAAACGCTTGAGAAACTCAAGATTTGCGCAGTTCTGATGCTCGAAACGAATAACTAGAACGGCCCAGGGGAAAAGTGCGAATACCGTTGTAATCGGGCGAGTTTCTACTTTCAGATGCAACGGAAATCATGCGGATTGGAGAATCCGTTCGCGAGATATGGCCGTTTGGATGTAAGAAACGCTTGAGAAACTCAAAATTTTCGCAGTTCTGATGCTCGAAACGAATAACTGGAACGGCCTAGGGGAAAACTACACATACCGTTGTAATCGGGCGAGTCTCTACTTATAGATGCAACAGAAATTATGCGGATTGGTCAATCCGTTCGCGAGATATGGCAGTTTGGAGGTAAGAAACGCTTGAGAAACTCAAAATTTTCGCAGTTCTGATGCTCGAAACGAATAACTAGAACGGCCTAGGGGAAAAGTACGCATACCGTTGTAATCGGGCGAGTTTCTACTTGCAAATGCAACAGAAATTTTGCGGATTGGTCGATCCGTTCGCGAGATATGGCAGTTTGGAAGTAAGAATCGCTTGAGAAACTCAAAATTTTCGCAGTTCTGATGCTCGAAACGAATAACTAGAACGGCCTAGGGGAAAACTACAAACACCGTTGTAATCGGGCGAGTCTCTGCTTTCAGATGCAACAGAAATTTTGCGGATTGTTCAATCCGTTCGCGAGATATGGCAGTTTGGAGGTAAGAAACGCTTGAGAAACTCAAAATTTTCGCAGTTCTGAGGCTCGAAACGAATAACTAGAACGGCCTAGGGGAAAACTACACATACCGTTGTAATCGGGCGAGTCTCTACTTTTAGATGCAACAGAAATTTTGCGGATTGTTCAATCCGTTCGCGAGAAATGGCAGTTTGGAGGTAAGAAACGCTTGAGAAACTCAAAATTTTCGCAGTTCTGAGGCTCGAAACGAATAACTAGAACGGCCTAGGGGAAAAGTACGCATACCGTTGTAATCGGGCGAGTTTCTACTTGCAAATGCAACGGAAATCATGCGGATTGGTCAATCCGTTCACGAGATATGGCCGTTTGGATGTAAGAAACGCTTGAGAAACTCAAAATTTTCGCAGTTCTGATGCTCGAAACGAATAACTAGAACTGCCTAGTGGAAAAGTGCGCATACCGTTGTAATCGGGCGAGTTTCTACTTTCAGATGCAACGGAAATCATGCGGATTGGTCAATCCGTTCGCGACATATGGCCGTTTGGATGTAAGAAACGCTTGAGAAACTCAAAATTTTCGCAGTTCAGATGCTCGAAACGAATAACTAGAACGGCCTAGGGGAAAAGTACGCATACCGTTGTAATCGGGCGAGTTTCTACTTTCAGATGCAACGGAAATCATGCGGATTGGTCAATCCGTTCGCGAGATATGGCCGTTTGGATGTAAGAAACGCTTGAGAAACTCAAAATTTTCGCAGTTCTGATGCTTGAAACGAATAACTGGAACGGCCTAGGGGAAAAGTGCGCATACCGTTGTAATCGGGCGAGTTTCTACTTTCAGATGCAACGGAAATCATGCGGATTGGTCAATCCGTTCGCGAGATATGGCCGTTTGGATGTAAGAAACGCTTGAGAAACTCAAAATTTTCGCAGTTCTGATGCTCGAAACGAATAACTGGAACGGCCTAGGGGAAAAGTGCGCATACCGTTGTAAGCGGGCGAGTTTGTACTTTCAGATACAACAGAAATTTTGCGGATTGGTCAATCTGTTCGCGAGATATGGCAGTTTGGATGTAAGAAACGCTTGAGAAACTCAAAATTTTCGCAGTTCTGATGCTCGAAACGAATAACTGGAACGGCCTAGGGGAAAACTACACATACCGTTGTAATCGGGCGAGTCTCTACTTATAGATGCAACAGAAATTTTGCGGATTGGTCAATCCGTTCGCGAGATATGGCAGTTTGGAGGTAAGAAACGCTTGAGAAACTCAAAATTTTCGCAGTTCTGATGCTCGAAACGAATAACTAGAACGGCCTAGGGGAAAAGTACGCATACCGTTGTAATCGGGCGAGTTTCTACTTGCAAATGCAACAGAAATTTTGCGGATTGGTCGATCCGTTCGCGAGATATGGCAGTTTGGAAGTAAGAAACGCTTGAGAAACTCAAAATTTTCGCAGTTCTGATGCTCGTAACGAATAACTAGAACGGCCTAGGGGAAAAGTACACATACCGTTGTAATCGGGCGAGTTTCTACTTGCAGATGCAACAGAAATTTTGCGGATTGGTCGATCCGTTCGCGAGATATGGCAGTTTGGATGTAAGAAACGCTTGAGAAATTCAAAATTTTCGCAGTTCTGATGCTCGAAACGAATAACTGGAACGGCCCAGGGGAAAACTACACACACCGTTGTAATCGGGCGAGTCTCTGCTTTCAGATGCAACAGAGATTTTGCGGATTGTTCAATCCGTTCACGAGATATGGCAGTTTGGAGGTAAGAAACGCTTGAGAAACTCAAAATTTTCGCAGTTCTGATGCTCGAAACGAATAACTAGAACGGCCTAGGGGAAAACTACACACACCGTTGTAATCGGGCGAGTCTCTGCTTTCAGATGCAACAGAGATTTTGCGGATTGTTCAATCCGTTCACGAGATATGGCAGTTTGGAGGTAAGAAACGCTTGAGAAACTCAAAATTTTCGCAGTTCTGATGCTCGAAACGAATAACTAGAACGGCCTAGGGGAAAAGTACGCATACCGTTGTAATCGGGCGAGTTTCTACTTTCAGATGCAACAGAAATCATGCGGATTGGTCAATCCGTTCGCGAGATATGGCCGTTTGGATGTAAGAAACGCTTGAGAAACTCAAAATTTGCGCAGTTCTGATGCTCGAAACGAATAACTAGAACGGCCTAGGGGAAAAGTGCGCATACCGTTGTAATCGGGCGAGTTTCTACTTTCAGATGCAACGGAAATCATGCGGATTGGTCAATCCGTTCGCGAGATATGGCCGTTTGGATGTAAGAAACGCTTGAGAAACTCAAAATTTTCGCAGTTCTGATGCTCGAAACGAATAACCAGAACTGCCTAGTGGAAAAGTGCGCATACCGTTGTAATCGGGCGAGTTTCTACTTTCAGATGCAACAGAAATCATGCGGATTGGTCAATCCGTTCGCGAGATATGGCCGTTTGGATGTAAGAAACGCTTGAGAAACTCAATATTTGCGCAGTTCTGATGCTCGAAACGAATAACTAGAACGGCCTAGGGGAAAAGTACGCATACCGTTGTAATCGGGCGAGTTTCTACTTGCAGATGCAACAGAAATCATGCGGATTGGTCAATCCGTTCGCGAGATATGGCCGTTTGGATGTAAGAAACGCTTGAGAAACTCAAGATTTGCGCAGTTCTGATGCTCGAAACGAATAACTAGAACGGCCTAGGGGAAAAGTGCGAATACCGTTGTAATCGGGCGAGTTTCTACTTTCAGATGCAACGGAAATCATGCGGATTGGAGAATCCGTTCGCGAGATATGGCCGTTTGGATGTAAGAAACGCTTGAGAAACTCAAAATTTTCGCAGTTCTGATGCTCGAAACGAATAACTGGAATGGCCTAGGGGAAAACTACACATACCGTTGTAATCGGGCGAGTCTCTACTTATAGATGCAACAGAAATTTTGCGGATTGGTCAATCCGTTGGCGAGATATGGCAGTTTGGAGGTAAGAAACGCTTGAGAAACTCAAAATTTTCGCAGTTCTGATGCTCGAAACGAATAACTAGAACGGCCTAGGGGAAAAGTACGCATACCGTTGTAATCGGGCGAGTTTCTACTTGCAAATGCAACAGAAATTTTGCGGATTGGTCGATCCGTTCGCGAGATATGGCAGTTTGGAAGTAAGAATCGCTTGAGAAACTCAAAATTTTCGCAGTTCTGATGCTCGAAACGAATAACTAGAACGGCCTAGGGGAAAACTACAAACACCGTTGTAATCGGGCGAGTCTCTGCTTTCAGATGCAACAGAAATTTTGCGGATTGTTCAATCCGTTCGCGAGATATGGCAGTTTGGAGGTAAGAAACGCTTGAGAAACTCAAAATTTTCGCAGTTCTGAGGCTCGAAACGAATAACTAGAACGGCCTAGGGGAAAACTACACATACCGTTGTAATCGGGCGAGTCTCTACTTTTAGATGCAACAGAAATTTTGCGGATTGTTCAATCCGTTCGCGAGATATGGCAGTTTGGAGGTAAGAAACGCTTGAGAAACTCAAAATTTTCGCAGTTCTGAGGCTCGAAACGAATAACTAGAACGGCCTAGGGGAAAAGTACGCATACCGTTGTAATCGGGCGAGTTTCTACTTGCAAATGCAACGGAAATCATGCGGATTGGTCAATCCGTTCACGAGATATGGCCGTTTGGATGTAAGAAACGCTTGAGAAACTCAAAATTTTCGCAGTTCTGATGCTCGAAACGAATAACTAGAACTGCCTAGTGGAAAAGTGCGCATACCGTTGTAATCGGGCGAGCTTCTACTTTCAGATGCAACGGAAATCATGCGGATTGGTCAATCCGTTCGCGACATATGGCCGTTTGGATGTAAGAAACGCTTGAGAAACTCAAAATTTTCGCAGTTCAGATGCTCGAAACGAATAACTAGAACGGCCTAGGGGAAAAGTACGCATACCGTTGTAATCGGGCGTGTTTCTACTTTCAGATGCAACGGAAATCATGCGGATTGGTCAATCCGTTCGCGAGATATGGCCGTTTGGATGTAAGAAACGCTTGGGAAACTCAAAATTTTCGCAGTTCTGATGCTCGAAACGAATAACTGGAACGGCCTAGGGGAAAAGTGCGCATACCGTTGTAATCGGGCGAGTTTCTACTTTCAGATGCAATGGAAATCATGCGGATTGGTCAATCCGTTCGCGAGATATGGCCGTTTGGATGTAAGAAACGCTTGAGAAACTCAAAATTTTCGCATTTCTGATGCTCGAAACGAATAACTGGAACGGCCTAGGGGAAAAGTGCGCATACCGTTGTAATCGGGCGAGTTTGTACTTTCAGATGCAACAGAAATTTTGCGGATTGGTCAATCTGTTCGCGAGATATGGCAGTTTGGATGTAAGAAACGCTTGAGAAACTCAAAATTTTCGCAGTTCTGATGCTCGAAACGAATAACTGGAACGGCCTAGGGGAAAACTACACATACCGTTGTAATCGGGCGAGTCTCTACTTATAGATGCAACAGAAATTTTGCGGATTGGTCAATCCGTTCGCGAGATATGGCAGTTTGGAGGTAAGAAACGCTTGAGAAACTCAAAATTTTCGCAGTTCTGATGCTCGAAACGAATAACTAGAACGGCCTAGGGGAAAAGTACGCATACCGTTGTAATCGGGCGAGTTTCTACTTGCAAATGCAACAGAAATTTTGCGGATTGGTCGATCCGTTCGCGAGATATGGCAGTTTGGAAGTAAGAAACGCTTGAGAAACTCAAAATTTTCGCAGTTCTGATGCTCGTAACGAATAACTAGAACGGCCTAGGGGAAAAGTACACATACCGTTGTAATCGGGCGAGTTTCTACTTGCAGATGCAACAGAAATTTTGCGGATTGGTCGATCCGTTCGCGAGATATGGCAGTTTGGATGTAAGAAACGCTTGAGAAATTCAAAATTTTCGCAGTTCTGATGCTCGAAACGAATAACTGGAACGGCCCAGGGGAAAACTACACACACCGTTGTAATCGGGCGAGTCTCTGCTTTCAGATGCAACAGAGATTTTGCGGATTGTTCTATCCGTTCACGAGATATGGCAGTTTGGAGGTAAGAAACGCTTGAGAAACTCAAAATTTTCGCAGTTCTGATGCTCGAAACGAATAACTAGAACGGCCTAGGGGAAAACTACACACACCGTTGTAATCGGGCGAGTCTCTGCTTTCAGATGCAACAGAGATTTTGCGGATTGTTCAATCCGTTCACGAGATATGGCAGTTTGGAGGTAAGAAACGCTTGAGAAACTCAAAATTTTCGCAGTTCTGATGCTCGAAACGAATAACTAGAACGGCCTAGGGGAAAAGTACGCATACCGTTGTAATCGGGCGAGTTTCTACTTTCAGATGCAACAGAAATCATGCGGATTGGTCAATCCGTTCGCGAGATATGGCCGTTTGGATGTAAGAAACGCTTGAGAAACTCAATATTTGCGCAGTTCTGATGCTCGAAACGAATAACTAGAACGGCCTAGGGGAAAAGTACGCATACCGTTGTAATCGGGCGAGTTTCTACTTGCAGATGCAACAGAAATCATGCGGATTGGTCAATCCGTTCGCGAGATATGGCCGTTTGGATGTAAGAAACGCTTGAGAAACTCAAGATTTGCGCAGTTCTGATGCTCGAAACGAATAACTAGAACGGCCTAGGGGAAAAGTGCGAATACCGTTGTAATCGGGCGAGTTTCTACTTTCAGATGCAACGGAAATCATGCGGATTGGAGAATCCGTTCGCGAGATATGGCCGTTTGGATGTAAGAAACGCTTGAGAAACTCAAAATTTTCGCAGTTCTGATGCTCGAAACGAATAACTGGAATGGCCTAGGGGAAAACTACACATACCGTTGTAATCGGGCGAGTCTCTACTTATAGATGCAACAGAAATTTTGCGGATTGGTCAATCCGTTGGCGAGATATGGCAGTTTGGAGGTAAGAAACGCTTGAGAAACTCAAAATTTTCGCAGTTCTGATGCTCGAAACGAATAACTAGAACTGCCTAGTGGAAAAGTGCGCATACCGTTGTAATCGGGCGAGCTTCTACTTTCAGATGCAACGGAAATCATGCGGATTGGTCAATCCGTTCGCGACATATGGCCGTTTGGATGTAAGAAACGCTTGAGAAACTCAAAATTTTCGCAGTTCAGATGCTCGAAACGAATAACTAGAACGGCCTAGGGGAAAAGTACGCATACCGTTGTAATCGGGCGAGTTTCTACTTTCAGATGCAACGGAAATCATGCGGATTGGTCAATCCGTTCGCGAGATATGGCCGTTTGGATGTAAGAAACGCTTGGGAAACTCAAAATTTTCGCAGTTCTGATGCTCGAAACGAATAACTGGAACGGCCTAGGGGAAAAGTGCGCATACCGTTGTAATCGGGCGAGTTTCTACTTTCAGATGCAATGGAAATCATGCGGATTGGTCAATCCGTTCGCGAGATATGGCCGTTTGGATGTAAGAAACGCTTGAGAAACTCAAAATTTTCGCAGTTCTGATGCTCGAAACGAATAACTGGAACGGCCTAGGGGAAAAGTGCGCATACCGTTGTAATCGGGCGAGTTTGTACTTTCAGATGCAACAGAAATTTTGCGGATTGGTCAATCTGTTCGCGAGATATGGCAGTTTGGATGTAAGAAACGCTTGAGAAACTCAAAATTTTCGCAGTTCTGATGCTCGAAACGAATAACTGGAACGGCCTAGGGGAAAACTACACATACCGTTGTAATCGGGCGAGTCTCTACTTATAGATGCAACAGAAATTTTGCGGATTGGTCAATCCGTTCGCGAGATATGGCAGTTTGGAGGTAAGAAACGCTTGAGAAACTCAAAATTTTCGCAGTTCTGATGCTCGAAACGAATAACTAGAACGGCCTAGGGGAAAAGTACGCATACCGTTGTAATCGGGCGAGTTTCTACTTGCAAATGCAACAGAAATTTTGCGGATTGGTCGATCCGTTCGCGAGATATGGCAGTTTGGAAGTAAGAAACGCTTGAGAAACTCAAAATTTTCGCAGTTCTGATGCTCGTAACGAATAACTAGAACGGCCTAGGGGAAAAGTACACATACCGTTGTAATCGGGCGAGTTTCTACTTGCAGATGCAACAGAAATTTTGCGGATTGGTCGATCCGTTCGCGAGATATGGCAGTTTGGATGTAAGAAACGCTTGAGAAATTCAAAATTTTCGCAGTTCTGATGCTCGAAACGAATAACTGGAACGGCCCAGGGGAAAACTACACACACCGTTGTAATCGGGCGAGTCTCTGCTTTCAGATGCAACAGAGATTTTGCGGATTGTTCAATCCGTTCACGAGATATGGCAGTTTGGAGGTAAGAAACGCTTGAGAAACTCAAAATTTTCGCAGTTCTGATGCTCGAAACGAATAACTAGAACGGCCTAGGGGAAAAGTACGCATACCGTTGTAATCGGGCGAGTTTCTACTTGCAGATGCAACAGAAATCATGCGGATTGGTCAATCTCTTCGCGAGATATGGCCGTTTGGATGTAAGAAACGCTTGAGAAACTCAAAATTTGCGCAGTTCTGATGCTCGAAACGAATAACTAGAACGGCCTAGGGGAAAAGTGCGCATACCGTTGTAATCGGGCGAGTTTCTACTTTCAGATGCAACGGAAATCATGCGGATTGGAGAATCCGTTCGCGAGATATGGCCGTTTGGATGTAAGAAACGCTTGAGAAACTCAAAATTTTCGCAGTTCTGATGCTCGAAACGAATAACTGGAACGGCCTAGGGGAAAACCACACACACCGTTGTAATCGGGCGAGTCTCTACTTTCAGATGCAACAGAGATTTTGCGGATTGGTCAATCCGTTCGCGAGATATGGCAGTTTGGAGGTAAGAAACGCTTGAGAAACTCAAAATTTTCGCAGGTCTGTTGCTCGTAACGAATAACTAGAACGGCATAGGGGAAAAGTACGCATACCGTTGTAATCGGGCGAGTTTCTACTTGCAGATGCAACAGAAATTTTCCGGATTGGTCAATCCGTTCGCGAGATATGGCAGTTTGGAGGTAAGAAACGCTTGAGAAACTCAAAATTTTCGCAGTTCTGATGCTCGAAACGAATAACTAGAACGGCCTATGGGAAAAGTACGCATACCGTTGTAATCGGGCGAGTTTCTACTTGCAGATGCAACAGAAATCATGCGGATTGGTCAATCCGTTCGCGAGATATGGCCGTTTGGATGTAAGAAACGCTTGAGAAACTCAAGATTTGCGCAGTTCTGATGCTCGAAACGAATAACTAGAACGGCCTAGGGGAAAAGTGCGAATACCGTTGTAATCGGGCGAGTTTCTACTTTCAGATGCAACGGAAATCATGCGGATTGGAGAATCCGTTCGCGAGATATGGCCGTTTGGATGTAAGAAACGCTTGAGAAACTCAAAATTTTCGCAGTTCTGATGCTCGAAACGAATAACTGGAATGGCCTAGGGGAAAACTACACATACCGTTGTAATCGGGCGAGTCTCTACTTATAGATGCAACAGAAATTTTGCGGATTGGTCAATCCGTTGGCGAGATATGGCAGTTTGGAGGTAAGAAACGCTTGAGAAACTCAAAATTTTCGCAGTTCTGATACTCGAAACGAATAACTAGAACTGCCTAGTGGAAAAGTGCGCATACCGTTGTAATCGGGCGAGCTTCTACTTTCAGATGCAACGGAAATCATGCGGATTGGTCAATCCGTTCGCGACATATGGCCGTTTGGATGTAAGAAACGCTTGAGAAACTCAAAATTTTCGCAGTTCAGATGCTCGAAACGAATAACTAGAACGGCCTAGGGGAAAAGTACGCATACCGTTGTAATCGGGCGAGTTTCTACTTTCAGATGCAACGGAAATCATGCGGATTGGTCAATCCGTTCGCGAGATATGGCCGTTTGGATGTAAGAAACGCTTGGGAAACTCAAAATTTTCGCAGTTCTGATGCTCGAAACGAATAACTGGAACGGCCTAGGGGAAAAGTGCGCATACCGTTGTAATCGGGCGAGTTTCTACTTTCAGATGCAATGGAAATCATGCGGATTGGTCAATCCGTTCGCGAGATATGGCCGTTTGGATGTAAGAAACGCTTGAGAAACTCAAAATTTTCGCAGTTCTGATGCTCGAAACGAATAACTGGAACGGCCTAGGGGAAAAGTGCGCATACCGTTGTAATCGGGCGAGTTTGTACTTTCAGATGCAACAGAAATTTTGCGGATTGGTCAATCTGTTCGCGAGATATGGCAGTTTGGATGTAAGAAACGCTTGAGAAACTCAAAATTTTCGCAGTTCTGATGCTCGAAACGAATAACTGGAACGGCCTAGGGGAAAACTACACATACCGTTGTAATCGGGCGAGTCTCTACTTATAGATGCAACAGAAATTTTGCGGATTGGTCAATCCGTTCGCGAGATATGGCAGTTTGGAGGTAAGAAACGCTTGAGAAACTCAAAATTTTCGCAGTTCTGATGCTCGAAACGAATAACTAGAACGGCCTAGGGGAAAAGTACGCATACCGTTGTAATCGGGCGAGTTTCTACTTGCAAATGCAACAGAAATTTTGCGGATTGGTCGATCCGTTCGCGAGATATGGCAGTTTGGAAGTAAGAAACGCTTGAGAAACTCAAAATTTTCGCAGTTCTGATGCTCGTAACGAATAACTAGAACGGCCTAGGGGAAAAGTACACATACCGTTGTAATCGGGCGAGTTTCTACTTGCAGATGCAACAGAAATTTTGCGGATTGGTCGATCCGTTCGCGAGATATGGCAGTTTGGATGTAAGAAACGCTTGAGAAATTCAAAATTTTCGCAGTTCTGATGCTCGAAACGAATAACTGGAACGGCCCAGGGGAAAACTACACACACCGTTGTAATCGGGCGAGTCTCTGCTTTCAGATGCAACAGAGATTTTGCGGATTGTTCAATCCGTTCACGAGATATGGCAGTTTGGAGGTAAGAAACGCTTGAGAAACTCAAAATTTTCGCAGTTCTGATGCTCGAAACGAATAACTAGAACGGCCTAGGGGAAAAGTACGCATACCGTTGTAATCGGGCGAGTTTCTACTTGCAGATGCAACAGAAATCATGCGGATTGGTCAATCTCTTCGCGAGATATGGCCGTTTGGATGTAAGAAACGCTTGAGAAACTCAAAATTTGCGCAGTTCTGATGCTCGAAACGAATAACTAGAACGGCCTAGGGGAAAAGTGCGCATACCGTTGTAATCGGGCGAGTTTCTACTTTCAGATGCAACGGAAATCATGCGGATTGGAGAATCCGTTCGCGAGATATGGCCGTTTGGATGTAAGAAACGCTTGAGAAACTCAAAATTTTCGCAGTTCTGATGCTCGAAACGAATAACTGGAATGGCCTAGGGGAAAACTACACATACCGTTGTAATCGGGCGAGTCTCTACTTATAGATGCAACAGAAATTTTGCGGATTGGTCAATCCGTTGGCGAGATATGGCAGTTTGGAGGTAAGAAACGCTTGAGAAACTCAAAATTTTCGCAGTTCTGATGCTCGAAACGAATAACTAGAACTGCCTAGTGGAAAAGTGCGCATACCGTTGTAATCGGGCGAGCTTCTACTTTCAGATGCAACGGAAATCATGCGGATTGGTCAATCCGTTCGCGACATATGGCCGTTTGGATGTAAGAAACGCTTGAGAAACTCAAAATTTTCGCAGTTCAGATGCTCGAAACGAATAACTAGAACGGCCTAGGGGAAAAGTACGCATACCGTTGTAATCGGGCGAGTTTCTACTTTCAGATGCAACGGAAATCATGCGGATTGGTCAATCCGTTCGCGAGATATGGCCGTTTGGATGTAAGAAACGCTTGGGAAACTCAAAATTTTCGCAGTTCTGATGCTCGAAACGAATAACTGGAACGGCCTAGGGGAAAAGTGCGCATACCGTTGTAATCGGGCGAGTTTCTACTTTCAGATGCAATGGAAATCATGCGGATTGGTCAATCCGTTCGCGAGATATGGCCGTTTGGATGTAAGAAACGCTTGAGAAACTCAAAATTTTCGCAGTTCTGATGCTCGAAACGAATAACTGGAACGGCCTAGGGGAAAAGTGCGCATACCGTTGTAATCGGGCGAGTTTGTACTTTCAGATGCAACAGAAATTTTGCGGATTGGTCAATCTGTTCGCGAGATATGGCAGTTTGGATGTAAGAAACGCTTGAGAAACTCAAAATTTTCGCAGTTCTGATGCTCGAAACGAATAACTGGAACGGCCTAGGGGAAAACTACACATACCGTTGTAATCGGGCGAGTCTCTACTTATAGATGCAACAGAAATTTTGCGGATTGGTCAATCCGTTCGCGAGATATGGCAGTTTGGAGGTAAGAAACGCTTGAGAAACTCAAAATTTTCGCAGTTCTGATGCTCGAAACGAATAACTAGAACGGCCTAGGGGAAAAGTACGCATACCGTTGTAATCGGGCGAGTTTCTACTTGCAAATGCAACAGAAATTTTGCGGATTGGTCGATCCGTTCGCGAGATATGGCAGTTTGGAAGTAAGAAACGCTTGAGAAACTCAAAATTTTCGCAGTTCTGATGCTCGTAACGAATAACTAGAACGGCCTAGGGGAAAAGTACACATACCGTTGTAATCGGGCGAGTTTCTACTTGCAGATGCAACAGAAATTTTGCGGATTGGTCGATCCGTTCGCGAGATATGGCAGTTTGGATGTAAGAAACGCTTGAGAAATTCAAAATTTTCGCAGTTCTGATGCTCGAAACGAATAACTGGAACGGCCCAGGGGAAAACTACACACACCGTTGTAATCGGGCGAGTCTCTGCTTTCAGATGCAACAGAGATTTTGCGGATTGTTCAATCCGTTCACGAGATATGGCAGTTTGGAGGTAAGAAACGCTTGAGAAACTCAAAATTTTCGCAGTTCTGATGCTCGAAACGAATAACTAGAACGGCCTAGGGGAAAAGTACGCATACCGTTGTAATCGGGCGAGTTTCTACTTGCAGATGCAACAGAAATCATGCGGATTGGTCAATCTCTTCGCGAGATATGGCCGTTTGGATGTAAGAAACGCTTGAGAAACTCAAAATTTGCGCAGTTCTGATGCTCGAAACGAATAACTAGAACGGCCTAGGGGAAAAGTGCGCATACCGTTGTAATCGGGCGAGTTTCTACTTTCAGATGCAACGGAAATCATGCGGATTGGAGAATCCGTTCGCGAGATATGGCCGTTTGGATGTAAGAAACGCTTGAGAAACTCAAAATTTTCGCAGTTCTGATGCTCGAAACGAATAACTGGAACGGCCTAGGGGAAAACCACACACACCGTTGTAATCGGGCGAGTCTCTACTTTCAGATGCAACAGAGATTTTGCGGATTGGTCAATCCGTTCGCGAGATATGGCAGTTTGGAGGTAAGAAACGCTTGAGAAACTCAAAATTTTCGCAGGTCTGTTGCTCGTAACGAATAACTAGAACGGCATAGGGGAAAAGTACGCATACCGTTGTAATCGGGCGAGTTTCTACTTGCAGATGCAACAGAAATTTTCCGGATTGGTCAATCCGTTCGCGAGATATGGCAGTTTGGAGGTAAGAAACGCTTGAGAAACTCAAAATTTTCGCAGTTCTGATGCTCGAAACGAATAACTAGAACGGCCTATGGGAAAAGTACGCATACCGTTGTAATCGGGCGAGTTTCTACTTGCAGATGCAACAGAAATCATGCGGATTGGTCAATCCGTTCGCGAGATATGGCCGTTTGGATGTAAGAAACGCTTGAGAAACTCAAGATTTGCGCAGTTCTGATGCTCGAAACGAATAACTAGAACGGCCTAGGGGAAAAGTGCGAATACCGTTGTAATCGGGCGAGTTTCTACTTTCAGATGCAACGGAAATCATGCGGATTGGAGAATCCGTTCGCGAGATATGGCCGTTTGGATGTAAGAAACGCTTGAGAAACTCAAAATTTTCGCAGTTCTGATGCTCGAAACGAATAACTGGAATGGCCTAGGGGAAAACTACACATACCGTTGTAATCGGGCGAGTCTCTACTTATAGATGCAACAGAAATTTTGCGGATTGGTCAATCCGTTGGCGAGATATGGCAGTTTGGAGGTAAGAAACGCTTGAGAAACTCAAAATTTTCGCAGTTCTGATACTCGAAACGAATAACTAGAACTGCCTAGTGGAAAAGTGCGCATACCGTTGTAATCGGGCGAGCTTCTACTTTCAGATGCAACGGAAATCATGCGGATTGGTCAATCCGTTCGCGACATATGGCCGTTTGGATGTAAGAAACGCTTGAGAAACTCAAAATTTTCGCAGTTCAGATGCTCGAAACGAATAACTAGAACGGCCTAGGGGAAAAGTACGCATACCGTTGTAATCGGGCGAGTTTCTACTTTCAGATGCAACGGAAATCATGCGGATTGGTCAATCCGTTCGCGAGATATGGCCGTTTGGATGTAAGAAACGCTTGGGAAACTCAAAATTTTCGCAGTTCTGATGCTCGAAACGAATAACTGGAACGGCCTAGGGGAAAAGTGCGCATACCGTTGTAATCGGGCGAGTTTCTACTTTCAGATGCAATGGAAATCATGCGGATTGGTCAATCCGTTCGCGAGATATGGCCGTTTGGATGTAAGAAACGCTTGAGAAACTCAAAATTTTCGCAGTTCTGATGCTCGAAACGAATAACTGGAACGGCCTAGGGGAAAAGTGCGCATACCGTTGTAATCGGGCGAGTTTGTACTTTCAGATGCAACAGAAATTTTGCGGATTGGTCAATCTGTTCGCGAGATATGGCAGTTTGGATGTAAGAAACGCTTGAGAAACTCAAAATTTTCGCAGTTCTGATGCTCGAAACGAATAACTGGAACGGCCTAGGGGAAAACTACACATACCGTTGTAATCGGGCGAGTCTCTACTTATAGATGCAACAGAAATTTTGCGGATTGGTCAATCCGTTCGCGAGATATGGCAGTTTGGAGGTAAGAAACGCTTGAGAAACTCAAAATTTTCGCAGTTCTGATGCTCGAAACGAATAACTAGAACGGCCTAGGGGAAAAGTACGCATACCGTTGTAATCGGGCGAGTTTCTACTTGCAAATGCAACAGAAATTTTGCGGATTGGTCGATCCGTTCGCGAGATATGGCAGTTTGGAAGTAAGAAACGCTTGAGAAACTCAAAATTTTCGCAGTTCTGATGCTCGTAACGAATAACTAGAACGGCCTAGGGGAAAAGTACACATACCGTTGTAATCGGGCGAGTTTCTACTTGCAGATGCAACAGAAATTTTGCGGATTGGTCGATCCGTTCGCGAGATATGGCAGTTTGGATGTAAGAAACGCTTGAGAAATTCAAAATTTTCGCAGTTCTGATGCTCGAAACGAATAACTGGAACGGCCCAGGGGAAAACTACACACACCGTTGTAATCGGGCGAGTCTCTGCTTTCAGATGCAACAGAGATTTTGCGGATTGTTCAATCCGTTCACGAGATATGGCAGTTTGGAGGTAAGAAACGCTTGAGAAACTCAAAATTTTCGCAGTTCTGATGCTCGAAACGAATAACTAGAACGGCCTAGGGGAAAAGTACGCATACCGTTGTAATCGGGCGAGTTTCTACTTGCAGATGCAACAGAAATCATGCGGATTGGTCAATCTCTTCGCGAGATATGGCCGTTTGGATGTAAGAAACGCTTGAGAAACTCAAAATTTGCGCAGTTCTGATGCTCGAAACGAATAACTAGAACGGCCTAGGGGAAAAGTGCGCATACCGTTGTAATCGGGCGAGTTTCTACTTTCAGATGCAACGGAAATCATGCGGATTGGAGAATCCGTTCGCGAGATATGGCCGTTTGGATGTAAGAAACGCTTGAGAAACTCAAAATTTTCGCAGTTCTGATGCTCGAAACGAATAACTGGAACGGCCTAGGGGAAAACCACACACACCGTTGTAATCGGGCGAGTCTCTACTTTCAGATGCAACAGAGATTTTGCGGATTGGTCAATCCGTTCGCGAGATATGGCAGTTTGGAGGTAAGAAACGCTTGAGAAACTCAAAATTTTCGCAGGTCTGTTGCTCGTAACGAATAACTAGAACGGCATAGGGGAAAAGTACGCATACCGTTGTAATCGGGCGAGTTTCTACTTGCAGATGCAACAGAAATTTTCCGGATTGGTCAATCCGTTCGCGAGATATGGCAGTTTGGAGGTAAGAAACGCTTGAGAAACTCAAAATTTTCGCAGTTCTGATGCTCGAAACGAATAACTAGAACGGCCTATGGGAAAAGTACGCATACCGTTGTAATCGGGCGAGTTTCTACTTGCAGATGCAACAGAAATCATGCGGATTGGTCAATCCGTTCGCGAGATATGGCCGTTTGGATGTAAGAAACGCTTGAGAAACTCAAGATTTGCGCAGTTCTGATGCTCGAAACGAATAACTAGAACGGCCTAGGGGAAAAGTGCGAATACCGTTGTAATCGGGCGAGTTTCTACTTTCAGATGCAACGGAAATCATGCGGATTGGAGAATCCGTTCGCGAGATATGGCCGTTTGGATGTAAGAAACGCTTGAGAAACTCAAAATTTTCGCAGTTCTGATGCTCGAAACGAATAACTGGAACGGCCTAGGGGAAAACTACACATACCGTTGTAATCGGGCGAGTCTCTACTTATAGATGCAACAGAAATTTTGCGGATTGGTCAATCCGTTCGCGAGATATGGCAGTTTGGAGGTAAGAAACGCTTGAGAAACTCAAAATTTTCGCAGTTCTGAGGCTCGAAACGAATAACTAGAACGGCCTAGGGGAAAACTACAAACACCGTTGTAATCGGGCGAGTCTCTGCTTTCAGATGCAACAGAAATTTTGCGGATTGTTCAATCCGTTCGCGAGATATGGCAGTTTGGAGGTAAGAAACGCTTGAGAAACTCAAAATTTTCGCAGTTCTGAGGCTCGAAACGAATAACTAGAACGGCCTAGGGGAAAACTACACATACCGTTGTAATCGGGCGAGTCTCTACTTTTAGATGCAACAGAAATTTTGCGGATTGTTCAATCCGTTCGCGAGATATGGCAGTTTGGAGGTAAGAAACGCTTGAGAAACTCAAAATTTTCGCAGTTCTGAGGCTCGAAACGAATAACTAGAACGGCCTAGGGGAAAAGTACGCACACCGTTGTAATCGGGCGAGTTTCTACTTGCAAATGCAACAGAAATTTTGCGGATTGGTCGACCCGTTCGCGAGATATGGCAGTTTGGATGTAAGAATCGCTTGAGAAACTCAAAATTTTCGCAGTTCTGATGCTCGAAACGAACAACTAGAACGGCCTAGGGGAAAACTACACACACCGTTGTAATCGGGCGAGTCTCTGCTTTCAGATGCAACAGAGATTTTGCGGATTGTTCAATCCGTTCACGAGATATGGCAGTTTGGATGTAAGAAACGCTTGAGAAACTCAAAATTTTCGCAGTTCTGATGCTCGAAACGAATAACTAGGACGGCCTAGGGGAAAAGTACGCATACCGTTGTAATCGGGCGAGTTTCTACTTTCAGATGCAACAGAAATCATGCGGATTGGTCAATCCGTTCGCGAGATATGGCCGTTTGGATGTAAGAAACGCTTGAGAAACTCAATATTTGCGCAGTTCTGATGCTCGAAACGAATAACTAGAACGGCCTAGGGGAAAAGTGCGCATACCGTTGTAATCGGGCGAGTTTCTACTTTCAGATGCAACGGAAATCATGCGGATTGGTCAATCCGTTCGCGAGATACGGCCGTTTGGATGTAAGAAACGCTTGAGAAACTCAAAATTTTCGCAGTTCTGATGCTCGAAACGAATAACTAGAACTGCCTAGTGGAAAAGTGCGCATACCGTTGTAATCGGGCGAGTTTCTACTTTCAGATGCAACGGAAATCATGCGGATTGGTCAATCCGTTCGCGACATATGGCCGTTTGGATGTAAGAAACGCTTGAGAAACTCAAAATTTTCGCAGTTCAGATGCTCGAAACGAATAACTAGAACGGCCTAGGGGAAAAGTACGCATACCGTTGTAATCGGGCGAGTTTCTGCTTTCAGATGCAACGAAATCATGCGGATTGGTCAATCCGTTCGCGAGATATGGCCGTTTGGATGTAAGAAACGCTTGAGAAACTCAAAATTTTCGCAGTTCTGATGCTCGAAACGAATAACTGGAACGGCCTAGGGGAAAAGTGCGCATACCGTTGTAATCGGGCGAGTTTGTACTTTCAGATGCAACAGAAATTTTGCGGATTGGTCAATCTGTTCGCGAGATATGGCAGTTTGGATGTAAGAAACGCTTGAGAAACTCAAAATTTTCGCAGTTCTGATGCTCGAAACGAATAACTGGAACGGCCTAGGGTAAAACTACACATACCGTTGTAATCGGGCGAGTTTCTACTTGCAAATGCAACAGAAATTTTGCGGATTGGTCGATCCGTTCGCGAGATATGGCAGTTTGGAAGTAAGAAACGCTTGAGAAACTCAAAATTTTCGCAGTTCTGATGCTCGTAACGAATAACTAGAACGGCCAATGGGAAAAGTACACATACCGTTGTAATCGGGCGAGTTTCTACTTGCAGGTGCAACAGAAATTTTGCGGATTGGTCGATCCGTTCGCGAGATATGGCAGTTTGGATGTAAGAAACGCTTGAGAAATTCAAAATTTTCGCAGTTCTGATGCTCGAAACGAATAACTGGAACGGCCCAGGGGAAAACTACACATACCGTTGTAATCGGGCGAGTCCCTACTTTCAGATGCAACTGAAATTTTCCGGATTGGTCAATCCGTTCGCGAGATATGGCAGTTTGGAGGTAAGAAACGCTTGAGAAACTCAAAATTCTCGCAGTTCTGATGCTCGAAACGAATAACTAGAACGGCCTATGGGAAAAGTACGCATACCGTTGTAATCGGGCGAGTTTCTACTTTCAGATGCAACAGAAATCATGCGGATTGGTCAATCCGTTCGCGAGATATGGCCGTTTGGATGTAAGAAACGCTTGAGAAACTCAAAATTTGCGCAGTTCTGATGCCCGAAACGAATAACTAGAACTGCCTAGTGGAAAAGTGCGCATACCGTTGTAATCGGGCGAGTTTCTACTTGCAAATGCAACAGAAATTTTGCGGATTGGTCGATCCGTTCGCGAGATATGGCAGTTTGGATGTAAGAATCGCTTGAGAAACTCAAAATTTTCGCAGTTCTGATGCTCGAAACGAACAACTAGAACGGCCTAGGGGAAAACTACACACACCGTTGTAATCGGGCGAGTCTCTGCTTTCAGATGCAACAGAGATTTTGCGGATTGTTCAATCCGTTCACGAGATATGGCAGTTTGGATGTAAGAAACGCTTGAGAAACTCAAAATTTTCGCAGTTCTGATGCTCGAAACGAATAACTAGGACGGCCTAGGGGAAAAGTACGCATACCGTTGTAATCGGGCGAGTTTCTACTTGCAAATGCAACAGAAATTTTGCGGATTGGTCAATCCGTTCGCGAGATATGGCCGTTTGGATGTAAGAAACGCTTGAGAAACTCAAAATTTGCGCAGTTCTGATGCCCGAAACGAATAACTAGAACTGCCTAGTGGAAAAGTGCGCATACCGTTGTAATCGGGCGAGTTTCTACTTGCAAATGCAACAGAAATTTTGCGGATTGGTCGATCCGTTCGCGAGATATGGCAGTTTGGATGTAAGAATCGCTTGAGAAACTCAAAATTTTCGCAGTTCTGATGCTCGAAACGAATAACTAGGACGGCCTAGGGGAAAAGTACGCATACCGTTGTAATCGGGCGAGTTTCTACTTTCAGATGCAACAGAAATCATGCGGATTGGTCAATCCGTTCGCGAGATATGGCCGTTTGGATGTAAGAAACGCTTGAGAAACTCAAAATTTGCGCAGTTCTGATGCTCGAAACGAATAACTAGAACGGCCTAGGGGAAAAGTGCGCATACCGTTGTAATCGGGCGAGTTTCTACTTTCAGATGCAACGGAAATCATGCGGATTGGTCAATCCGTTCGCGAGATATGGCCGTTTGGATGTAAGAAACGCTTGAGAAACTCAAAATTTTCGCAGTTCTGATGCTCGAAACGAATAACTAGAACGGCCTAGGGGAAAAGTACGCATACCGTTGTAATCGGGCGAGTTTCTACTTGCAAATGCAACAGAAATTTTGCGGATTGGTCAATCCGTTCGCGAGATATGGCCGTTTGGATGTAAGAAACGCTTGAGAAACTCAAAATTTGCGCAGTTCTGATGCCCGAAACGAATAACTAGAACTGCCTAGTGGAAAAGTGCGCATACCGTTGTAATCGGGCGAGTTTCTACTTGCAAATGCAACAGAAATTTTGCGGATTGGTCGATCCGTTCGCGAGATATGGCAGTTTGGATGTAAGAATCGCTTGAGAAACTCAAAATTTTCGCAGTTCTGATGCTCGAAACGAATAACTAGGACGGCCTAGGGGAAAAGTACGCATACCGTTGTAATCGGGCGAGTTTCTACTTTCAGATGCAACAGAAATCATGCGGATTGGTCAATCCGTTCGCGAGATATGGCCGTTTGGATGTAAGAAACGCTTGAGAAACTCAAAATTTGCGCAGTTCTGATGCTCGAAACGAATAACTAGAACGGCCTAGGGGAAAAGTGCGCATACCGTTGTAATCGGGCGAGTTTCTACTTTCAGATGCAACGGAAATCATGCGGATTGGTCAATCCGTTCGCGAGATATGGCCGTTTGGATGTAAGAAACGCTTGAGAAACTCAAAATTTGCGCAGTTCTGATGCTCGAAACGAATAACTAGAACGGCCTAGGGGAAAAGTGCGCATACCGTTGTAATCGGGCGAGTTTCTACTTTCAGATGCAACGGAAATCATGCGGATTGGTCAATCCGTTCGCGAGATATGGCCGTTTGGATGTAAGAAACGCTTGAGAAACTCAAAATTTTCGCAGTTCTGATGCTCGAAACGAATAACTAGAACTGCCTAGTGGAAAAGTGCGCATACCGTTGTAATCGGGCGAGTTTCTACTTTCAGATGCAACGGAAATCATGCGGATTGGTCAATCCGTTCGCGAGATATGGCCGTTTGGATGTAAGAAACGCTTGAGAAACTCAAAATTTTCGCAGTTCTGATGCTCGAAACGAATAACTGGAACGGCCTAGGGGAAAAGTGCGCATACCGTTGTAATCGGGCGAGTTTGTACTTTCAGATGCAACAGAAATTTTGCGGATTGGTCAATCTGTTCGCGAGATATGGCAGTTTGGATGTAAGAAACGCTTGAGAAACTCAAAATTTTCGCAGTTCTGATGCTCGAAACGAATAACTGGAACGGCCTAGGGGTAAACTACACATACCGTTGTAATCGGGCGAGTCTCTACTTATAGATGCAACAGAAATTTTGCGGATTGGTCAATCCGTTCGCGAGATATGGCAGTTTGGAGGTAAGAAACGCTTGAGAAACTCAAAATTTTCGCAGTTCTGAGGCTCGAAACGAATAACTAGAACGGCCTAGGGGAAAAGTACGCATACCGTTGTAATCGGGCGAGTTTCTACTTGCAAATGCAACAGAAATTTTGCGGATTGGTCGATCCGTTCGCGAGATATGGCAGTTTGGATGTAAGAATCGCTTGAGAAACTCAAAATTTTCGCAGTTCTGATGCTCGAAACGAACAACTAGAACGGCCTAGGGGAAAACTACACACACCGTTGTAATCGGGCGAGTATCTGCTTTCAGATGCAACAGAAATTTTGCGGATTGGTCGATCCGTTCGCGAGATATGGCAGTTTGGATGTAAGAAACGCTTGAGAAATTCAAAATTTTCGCAGTTCTGATGCTCGAAACGAATAACTGGAACGGCCCAGGGGAAAACTACACATACCGTTGTAATCGGGCGAGTCCCTACTTTCAGATGCAACTGAAATTTTCCGGATTGGTCAATCCGTTCGCGAGATATGGCAGTTTGGAGGTAAGAAACGCTTGAGAAACTCAAAATTCTCGCAGTTCTGATGCTCGAAACGAATAACTAGAACGGCCTATGGGAAAAGTACGCATACCGTTGTAATCGGGCGAGTTTCTACTTTCAGATGCAACAGAAATCATGCGGATTGGTCAATCCGTTCGCGAGATATGGCCGTTTGGATGTAAGAAACGCTTGAGAAACTCAAAATTTGCGCAGTTCTGATGCCCGAAACGAATAACTAGAACTGCCTAGTGGAAAAGTGCGCATACCGTTGTAATCGGGCGAGTTTCTACTTGCAAATGCAACAGAAATTTTGCGGATTGGTCGATCCGTTCGCGAGATATGGCAGTTTGGATGTAAGAATCGCTTGAGAAACTCAAAATTTTCGCAGTTCTGATGCTCGAAACGAATAACTAGGACGGCCTAGGGGAAAAGTACGCATACCGTTGTAATCGGGCGAGTTTCTACTTTCAGATGCAACAGAAATCATGCGGATTGGTCAATCCGTTCGCGAGATATGGCCGTTTGGATCTAAGAAACGCTTGAGAAACTCAAAATTTGCGCAGTTCTGATGCTCGAAACGAATAACTAGAACGGCCTAGGGGAAAAGTGCGCATACCGTTGTAATCGGGCGAGTTTCTACTTTCAGATGCAACCTGAAATCATGCGGATTGGTCAATCCGTTCGCGAGATATGGCCGTTTGGATGTAAGAAACGCTTGAGAAACTCAAAATTTTCGCAGTTCTGATGCTCGAAACGAATAACTAGAACTGCCTAGTGGAAAAGTGCGCATACCGTTGTAATCGGGCGAGTTTCTACTTTCAGATGCAACGGAAATCATGCGGATTGGTCAATCCGTTCGCGAGATATGGCAGTTTGGATGTAAGAAACGCTTGAGAAACTCAAAATTTTCGCAGTTCTGATGCTCGAAACGAATAACTAGGACGGCCTAGGGGAAAAGTACGCATACCGTTGTAATCGGGCGAGTTTCTACTTGCAAATGCAACAGAAATTTTGCGGATTGGTCAATCCGTTCGCGAGATATGGCCGTTTGGATGTAAGAAACGCTTGAGAAACTCAAAATTTGCGCAGTTCTGATGCCCGAAACGAATAACTGGAACTGCCTAGTGGAAAAGTGCGCATACCGTTGTAATCGGGCGAGTTTCTACTTGCAAATGCAACAGAAATTTTGCGGATTGGTCGATCCGTTCGCGAGATATGGCAGTTTGGATGTAAGAATCGCTTGAGAAACTCAAAATTTTCGCAGTTCTGATGCTCGAAACGAATAACTAGGACGGCCTAGGGGAAAAGTACGCATACCGTTGTAATCGGGCGAGTTTCTACTTTCAGATGCAACGGAAATCATGCCGATTGGTCAATCCGTTCGCGAGATATGGCCGTTTGGATGTAAGAAACGCTTGAGAAACTCAAAATTTTCGCAGTTCTGATGCTCGAAACGAATAACTGGAACGGCCCAGGGGAAAACTACACATACCGTTGTAATCGGGCGAGTCCCTACTTTCAGATGCAACTGAAATTTTCCGGATTGGTCGATCCGTTCGCGAGATATGGCAGTTTGGATGTAAGAAACGCTTGAGAAATTCAAAATTTTCGCAGTTCTGATGCTCGAAACGAATAACTGGAACGGCCCAGGGGAAAACTACACATACCGTTGTAATCGGGCGAGTCCCTACTTTCAGATGCAACTGAAATTTTCCGGATTGGTCAATCCGTTCGCGAGATATGGCAGTTTGTAGGTAAGAAACGCTTGAGAAACTCAAAATTTTCGCAGTTCTGATGCTCGAAACGAATAACTGGAACGGCCTAGGGGAAAAGTGCGCATACCGTTGTAATCGGGCGAGTTTGTACTTTCAGATGCAACAGAAATTTTGCGGATTGGTCGATCCGTTCGCGAGATATGGCAGTTTGGAAGTACGAATCGCTTGAGAAACTCAAAATTTTCGCAGTTCTGATGCTCGAAACGAATAACTAGAACGGCCTAGGGGAAAACTACACACACCGTTGTAATCGGGCGAGTCTCTGCTTTCAGATGCAACAGAGATTTTGCGGATTGTTCAATCCGTTCACGAGATATGGCAGTTTGGAGGTAGGAAACGCTTGAGAAACTCAAAATTTTCGCAGTTCTGATGCTCGAAACGAATAACTAGAACGGCCTAGGGGAAAAGTACGCATACCGTTGTAATCGGGCGAGTTTCTACTTTCAGATGCAACAGAAATCATGCGGATTGGTCATCCGTTCGCGAGATATGGCCGTTTGGATGTAAGAAACGCTTGAGAAACTCAAAATTTGCGCAGTTCTGATGCTCGAAACGAATAACAAGAACGGCCTAGGGGAAAAGTGCGCATACCGTTGTAATCGGGCGAGTTTCTACTTTCAGATGCAACGGAAATCATGCGGATTGGTCAATCCGTTCGCGAGATATGGCCGTTTGGATGTAAGAAACGCTTGAGAAACTCAAAATTTTCGCAGTTCTGATGCTCGAAACGAATAACTAGAACTGCCTAGTGGAAAAGTGCGCATACCGTTGTAATCGGGCGAGTTTCTACTTTCAGATGCAACAGAAATCATGCGGATTGGTCAATCCGTTCGCGAGATATGGCCATTTGGAGGTAAGAAACGCTTGAGAAACACAAAATTTTCTCCGTTCTGATGCTCGAAACGAATAACTAGAACGGCCTAGGGGAAAAGTACGCATACCGTTGTAATCGGGCGAGTTTCTACTTTCAGATGCAACAGAAATTTTGCGGATCGGTCAATCCGTTCCCGAGATATGGCAGTTTGGATGTAAGAAACGCTTGAGAAACTCAAAATTTTCGCAGTTCTGATGCTCGTAACGAATAACTAGAACGGCCTAGGGGAAAAGTACGCATACCGTTGTAATCGGGCGAGTTTCTACTTGCAGATGCAACAGAAATTTTGCGGATTGGTCGATCCGTTCGCGAGATATGGCAGTTTGGATGTAAGAAACGCTTGAGAAATTCAAAATTTTCGCAGTTCTGATGCTCGAAACGAATAACTGGAACGGCCCAGGGGAAAACTACACATACCGTTGTAATCGGGCGAGTTTCTACTTTCAGATGCAACAGAAATCATGCGGATTGGTCAATCCGTTCGCGAGATATGGCCGTTTGGATGTAAGAAACGCTTGAGAAACTCAAAATTTGCGCAGTTCTGATGCTCGAAACGAATAACTGGAACGGCCTAGGGGAAAAATTACACACACCGTTGTAATCGGGCGACTCTCTGCTTTCAGATGCAACAGAGATTTTGCGGATTGTTCAATCCGTTCACGAGATATGGCAGTTTGGATGTAAGAAACGCTTGAGAAACTCAAAATTTTCGCAGTTCTGATGCTCGAAACGAATAACTAGAACTGCCTAGTGGAAAAGTGCGCATACCGTTGTAATCGGGCGAGTTTCTACTTTCAGATGCAACGGAAATCATGCGGATTGGTCAATCCGTTCGCGAGATATGGCCGTTTGGATGTAAGAAACGCTTGAGAAACTCAAAATTTTCGCAGTTCTGATGCTCGAAACGAATAACTGGAACGGCCTAGGGGAAAAGTGCGCATACCGTTGTAATCGGGCGAGTTTGTACTTTCAGATGCAACAGAAATTTTGCGGATTGGTCAATCTGTTCGCGAGATATGGCAGTTTGGATGTAAGAAACGCTTGAGAAACTCAAAATTTTCGCAGTTCTGATGCTCGAAACGAATAACTGGAACGGCCTAGGGGAAAACTACACATACCGTTGTAATCGGGCGAGTCTCTACTTATAGATGCAACAGAAATTTTGCGGATTGGTCAATCCGTTCGCGAGATATGGCAGTTTGGAGGTAAGAAACGCTTGAGAAACTCAAAATTTTCGCAGTTCTGAGGCTCGAAACGAATAACTAGAACGGCCTAGGGGAAAAGTACGCATACCGTTGTAATCGGGCGAGTTTCTACTTGCAAATGCAACAGAAATTTTGCGGATTGGTCGATCCGTTCGCGAGATATGGCAGTTTGGATGTAAGAATCGCTTGAGAAACTCAAAATTTTCGCAGTTCTGATGCTCGAAACGAACAACTAGAACGGCCTAGGGGAAAACTACACACACCGTTGTAATCGGGCGAGTATCTGCTTTCAGATGCAACAGAGATTTTGCGGATTGTTCAATCCGTTCACGAGATATGGTAGTTTGGATGTAAGAAACGCTTGAGAAACTCAAAATTTTCGCAGTTCTGATGCTCGAAACGAATAACTAGGACGGCCTAGGGGAAAAGTACGCATACCGTTGTAATCGGGCGAGTTTCTACTTTCAGATGCAACAGAAATCATGCGGATTGGTCAATCCGTTCGCGAGATATGGCCGTTTGGATGTAAGAAACGCTTGAGAAACTCAAAATTTGCGCAGTTCTGATGCTCGAAACGAATAACTAGAACGGCCTAGGGGAAAAGTGCGCATACCGTTGTAATCGGGCGAGTTTCTACTTTCAGATGCAATGGAAATCATGCGGATTGGTCAATCTGTTCGCGAGATATGGCCGTTTGGATGTAAGAAACGCTTGAGAAACTCAAAATTTTCGCAGTTCTGATGCTCGAAACGAATAACTAGAACTGCCTAGTGGAAAAGTGCGCATACCGTTATAATCGGGCGAGTTTCTACTTTCAGATACAACGGAAATCATGCGGATTGGTCAATCCGTTCGCGAGATATGGCCGTTTGGATGTAAGAAACGCTTGAGAAACTCAAAATTTTCGCAGTTCTGATGCTCGAAACGAATAACTGGAACGGCCTAGGGGAAAAGTGCGCATACCGTTGTAATCGGGCGAGTTTGTACTTTCAGATGCAACAGAAATTTTGCGGATTGGTCAATCTGTTCGCGAGATATGGCAGTTTGGATGTAAGAAACGCTTGAGAAACTCAAAATTTTCGCAGTTCTGATGCTCGAAACGAATAACTGGAACGGCCTAGGGGAAAACTACACATACCGTTGTAATCGGGCGAGTCTCTACTTATAGATGCAACAGAAATTTTGCGGATTGGTCAATCCGTTCGCGAGATATGGCAGTTTGGAGGTAAGAAACGCTTGAGAAACTCAAAATTTTCGCAGTTCTGATGCTCGAAACGAATAACTAGAACGGCCTAGGGGAAAAGTACGCATACCGTTGTAATCGGGCGAGTTTCTACTTGCAAATGCAACAGAAATTTTGCGGATTGGTCGATCCGTTCGCGAGATATGGCAGTTTGGAAGTAAGAATCGCTTGAGAAACTCAAAATTTTCGCAGTTCTGATGCTCGAAACGAATAACTAGAACGGCCTAGGGGAAAACTACACACACCGTTGTAATCGGGCGAGGCTCTGCTTTCAGATGCAACAGAGATTTTGCGGATTGTTCAATCCGTTCACGAGATATGGCAGTTTGGATGTAAGAAACGCTTGAGAAACTCAAAATTTTCGCAGTTCTGATGCTCGAAACGAATAACTAGGACGGCCTAGGGGAAAAGTACGCATACCGTTGTAATCGGGCGAGTTTCTACTTTCAGATGCAACAGAAATCATGCGGATTGGTCAATCCGTTCGCGAGATATGGCCGTTTGGATGTAAGAAACGCTTGAGAAACTCAAAATTTGCGCAGTTCTGATGCTCGAAACGAATAACTAGAACGGCCTAGGGGAAAAGTGCGCATACCGTTGTAATCGGGCGAGTTTCTACTTTCAGATGCAACGGAAATCATGCGGATTGGTCAATCTGTTCGCGAGATATGGCCGTTTGGATGTAAGAAACGCTTGAGAAACTCAAAATTTTCGCAGTTCTGATGCTCGAAACGAATAACTAGAACTACCTAGTGGAAAAGTGCGCATACCGTTGTAATCGGGCGAGTTTCTACTTTCAGATGCAACAGAAATCATGCGGATTGGTCAATCCGTTCGCGAGATATGGCCGTTTGGATGTAAGAAACGCTTGAGAAACTCAAAATTTTCGCAGTTCTGATGCTCGAAACGAATAACTGGAACGGCCTAGGGGAAAACTACACATACCGTTGTAATCGGGCGAGTCTCTACTTATAGATGCAACAGAAATTTTGCGGATTGGTCAATCCGTTCGCGAGATATGGCCGTTTGGATGTAAGAAACGCTTGAGAAACTCAAAATTTTCGCAGTTCTGATGCTCGAAACGAATAACTAGAACTACCTAGTGGAAAAGTGCGCATACCGTTGTAATCGGGCGAGTTTCTACTTTCAGATGCAACAGAAATCATGCGGATTGGTCAATCCGTTCGCGAGATATGGCCATTTGGAGGTAAGAAACGCTTGAGAAACACAAAATTTTCTCCGTTCTGATGCTCGAAACGAATAACTAGAACGGCCTAGGGGAAAAGTACGCATACCGTTGTAATCGGGCGAGTTTCTACTTTCAGATGCAACAGAAATTTTGCGGACCGGTCATTCCGTTCCCGAGATATGGCAGTTTGGATGTAAGAAACGCTTGAGAAACTCAAAATTTTCGCAGTTCTGATGCTCGTAACGAATAACTAGAACGGCCTAGGGGAAAAGTACGCATACCGTTGTAATCGGGCGAGTTTCTACTTTCAGATGCAAGAGAAATCATGCGGATTGGTCAATCCGTTCGCGAGATATGGCCGTTTGGATGTAAGAAACGCTTGAGAAACTCAAAATTTGCGCAGTTCTGATGCTTGAAACGAATAACAAGAACGGCCTAGGGGAAAAGTGCGCATACCGTTGTAATCGGGCGAGTTTCTACATTCAGATACAACGGAAATCATGCGGATTGGTCAATCCGTTCGCGAGATATGGCCGTTTGGATGTAAGAAACGCTTGAGAAACTCAAAATTTTCGCAGTTCTGATGCTCGAAACGAATAACTAGAACTGCCTAGTGGAAAAGTGCGCATAACGTTGTAATCGGGCGAGTTTCTACTTTCAGATGCAACAGAAATCATGCGGATTGGTCAATCCGTTCGCGAGATATGGCCATTTGGAGGTAAGAAACGCTTGAGAAACACAAAATTTTCTCCGTTCTGATGCTCGAAACGAATAACTAGAACGGCCTAGGGGAAAAGTACGCATACCGTTGTAATCGGGCGAGTTTCTACTTTCAGATGCAACAGAAATTTTGCGGATCGGTCAATCCGTTCCCGAGATATGGCAGTTTGGATGTAAGAAACGCTTGAGAAACTCAAAATTTGCGCAGTTCTGATGCTCGAAACGAATAACTAGAACGGCCTAGGGGAAAAGTGCGCATACCGTTGTAATCGGGCGAGTTTCTACTTGCAAATGCAACAGAAATTTTGCGGATTGGTCGATCCGTTCGCGAGATATGGCAGTTTGGATGTAAGAATCGCTTGAGAAACTCAAAATTTTCGCAGTTCTGATGCTCGAAACGAACAACTAGAACGGCCTAGGGGAAAACTACACACACCGTTGTAATCGGGCGAGTATCTGCTTTCAGATGCAACAGAGATTTTGCGGATTGTTCAATCCGTTCACGAGATATGGCAGTTTGGATGTAAGAAACGCTTGAGAAACTCAAAATTTGCGCAGTTCTGATGCTCGAAACGAATAACTAGAACGGCCTAGGGGAAAAGTGCGCATACCGTTGTAATCGGGCGAGTTTCTACTTTCAGATGCAACGGAAATCATGCGGATTGGTCAATCTGTTCGCGAGATATGGCCGTTTGGATGTAAGAAACGCTTGAGAAACTCAAAATTTTCGCAGTTCTGATGCTCGAAACGAATAACTAGAACTACCTAGTGGAAAAGTGCGCATACCGTTGTAATCGGGCGAGTTTCTACTTTCAGATGCAACAGAAATCATGCGGATTGGTCAATCCGTTCGCGAGATATGGCCGTTTGGATGTAAGAAACGCTTGAGAAACTCAAAATTTTCGCAGTTCTGATGCTCGAAACGAATAACTGGAACGGCCTAGGGGAAAACTACACATACCGTTGTAATCGGGCGAGTCTCTACTTATAGATGCAACAGAAATTTTGCGGATTGGTCAATCCGTTCGCGAGATATGGCCGTTTGGATGTAAGAAACGCTTGAGAAACTCAAAATTTTCGCAGTTCTGATGCTCGAAACGAATAACTAGAACTACCTAGTGGAAAAGTGCGCATACCGTTGTAATCGGGCGAGTTTCTACTTTCAGATGCAACAGAAATCATGCGGATTGGTCAATCCGTTCGCGAGATATGGCCATTTGGAGGTAAGAAACGCTTGAGAAACACAAAATTTTCTCCGTTCTGATGCTCGAAACGAATAACTAGAACGGCCTAGGGGAAAAGTACGCATACCGTTGTAATCGGGCGAGTTTCTACTTTCAGATGCAACAGAAATTTTGCGGACCGGTCATTCCGTTCCCGAGATATGGCAGTTTGGATGTAAGAAACGCTTGAGAAACTCAAAATTTTCGCAGTTCTGATGCTCGTAACGAATAACTAGAACGGCCTAGGGGAAAAGTACGCATACCGTTGTAATCGGGCGAGTTTCTACTTGCAGATGCAACAGAAATTTTGCGGATTGGTCGATCCGTTTGCGAGATATGGCAGTTTGGATGTAAGAAACGCTTGAGAAATTCAAAATTTTCGCAGTTCTGATGCTCGAAACGAATAACTGGAACGGCCCAGGGGAAAACTACACATACCGTTGTAATCGGGCGAGTCCCTACTTTCAGATGCAACTGAAATTTTCCGGATTGGTCAATCCGTTCGCGAGATATGGCAGTTTGGAGGTAAGAAACGCTTGAGAAACTCAAAATTTTCGCAGTTCTGATGCTCGAAACGAATAACTAGAACGGCCTATGGGAAAAGTACGCATACCGTTGTAATCGGGCGAGTTTCTACTTTCAGATGCAACAGAAATCATGCGGATTGGTCAATCCGTTCGCGAGATATGGCCGTTTGGATGTAAGAAACGCTTGAGAAACTCAAAATTTGCGCAGTTCTGATGCTCGAAACGAATAACTGGAACGGCCTAGGGGAAAACTACACATACCGTTGTAATCGGGCGAGTCTCTACTTATAGATGCAACAGAAATTTTGCGGATTGGTCAATCCGTTCGCGAGATATGGCAGTTTGGAGGTAAGAAACGCTTGAGAAACTCAAAATTTTCGCAGTTCTGAGTCTCGAAACGAATAACTAGAACGGTCTAGGGGAAAAGTACGCATACCGTTGTAATCGGGCGAGTTTCTACTTGCAAATGCAACAGAAATTTTGCGGATTGGTCGATCCGTTCGCGAGATATGGCAGTTTGGATGTAAGAATCGCTTGAGATACTCAAAATTTTCGCAGTTCTGATGCTCGAAACGAACAACTAGAACGGCCTAGGGGAAAACTACACACACCGTTGTAATCGGGCGAGTCTCTGCTTTCAGATGCAACAGAGATTTTGCGGATTGTTCAATCCGTTCACGAGATATGGCAGTTTGGATGTAAGAAACGCCTGAGAAACTCAAAATTTTCGCAGTTCTGATGCTCGAAACGAATAACTAGGACGGCCTAGGGGAAAAGTACGCATACCGTTGTAATCGGGCGAGTTTCTACTTTCAGATGCAACAGAAATCATGCGGATTGGTCAATCCGTTCGCGAGATATGGCCGTTTGGATGTAAGAAACGCTTGAGAAACTCAAAATTTGCGCAGTTCTGATGCTCGAAACGAATAACTAGAACGGCCTAGGGGAAAAGTGCGCATACCGTTGTAATCGGGCGAGTTTCTACTTTCAGATGCAACGGAAATCATGCGGATTGGTCAATCCGTTCGCGAGATATGGCCGTTTGGATGTAAGAAACGCTTGAGAAACTCAAAATTTTCGCAGTTCTGATGCTCGAAACGAATAACTAGAACTGCCTAGTGGAAAAGTGCGCATACCGTTATAATCGGGCGAGTTTCTACTTTCAGATACAACGGAAATCATGCGGATTGGTCAATCCGTTCGCGAGATATGGCCGTTTGGATGTAAGAAACGCTTGAGAAACTCAAAATTTTCGCAGTTCTGATGCTCGAAACGAATAACTGGAACGGCCTAGGGGAAAAGTGCGCATACCGTTGTAATCGGGCGAGTTTGTACTTTCAGACGCAACAGAAATTTTGCGGATTGGTCAATCTGTTCGCGAGATATGGCAGTTTGGATGTAAGAAACGCTTGAGAAACTCAAAATTTTCGCAGTTCTGATGCTCGAAACGAATAACTGGAACGGCCTAGGGGAAAACTACACATACCGTTGTAATCGGGCGAGTCTCTACTTATAGATGCAACAGAAATTTTGCGGATTGGTCAATCCGTTCGCGAGATATGGCAGTTTGGAGGTAAGAAACGCTTGAGAAACTCAAAATTTTCGCAGTTCTGATGCTCGAAACGAATAACTAGAACGGCCTAGGGGAAAAGTACGCATACCGTTGTAATCGGGCGAGTTTCTACTTGCAAATGCAACAGAAATTTTGCGGATTGGTCGATCCGTTCGCGAGATATGGCAGTTTGGAAGTAAGAATCGCTTGAGAAACTCAAAATTTTCGCAGTTCTGATGCTCGAAACGAATAACTAGAACGGCCTAGGGGAAAATTACACACACCGTTGTAATCAGGCGAGTCTCTGCTTTCAGATGCAACAGAGATTTTGCGGATTGTTCAATCCGTTCACGAGATATGGCAGTTTGGAGGTAAGAAACGCTTGAGAAACTCAAAATTTTCGCAGTTCTGATGCTCGAAACGAATAACTAGAACGGCCTAGGGGAAAAGTACGCATACCGTTGTAATCGGGCGAGTTTCTACTTTCAGATGCAACAGAAATCATGCGGATTGGTCAATCCGTTCGCGAGATATGGCCGTTTGGATGTAAGAAACGCTTGAGAAACTCAAAATTTGCGCAGTTCTGATGCTCGAAACGAATAACAAGAACGGCCTAGGGGAAAAGTGCGCACACCGTTGTAATCGGGCGAGTTTCTACTTTCAGATGCAACGGAAATCATGCGGATTGGTCAATCCGTTCGCGAGATATGGCCGTTTGGATGTAAGAAACGCTTGAGAAACTCAAAATTTTCGCAGTTCTGATGCTCGAAACGAATAACTAGAACTGCCTAGTGGAAAAGTGCGCATTCCGTTGTAATCGGGCGAGTTTCTACTTTCAGATGCAACAGAAATCATGCGGATTGGTCAATCCGTTCGCGAGATATGGCCATTTGGAGGTAAGAAACGCTTGAGAAACACAAAATTTTCTCCGTTCTGATGCTCGAAACGAATAACTAGAACGGCCTAGGGGAAAAGTACGCATACCGTTGTAATCGGGCGAGTTTCTACTTTCAGATGCAACAGAAATTTTGCGGATCGGTCAATCCGTTCCCGAGATATGGCAGTTTGGATGTAAGAAACGCTTGAGAAACTCAAAATTTTCGCAGTTCTGATGCTCGTAACGAATAACTAGAACGGCCTATGGGAAAAGTACGCATACCGTTGTAATCGGGCGAGTTTCTACTTTCAGATGCAACAGAAATCATGCGGATTGGTCAATCCGTTCGCGAGATATGGCCGTTTGGATGTAAGAAACGCTTGAGAAACTCAAAATTTGCGCAGTTCTGATGCCCGAAACGAATAACTAGAACTGCCTAGTGGAAAAGTGCGCATACCGTTGTAATCGGGCGAGTTTCTACTTGCAAATGCAACAGAAATTTTGCGGATTGGTCGATCCGTTCGCGAGATATGGCAGTTTGGATGTAAGAATCGCTTGAGAAACTCAAAATTTTCGCAGTTCTGATGCTCGAAACGAATAACTAGAACTGCCTAGTGGAAAAGTGCGCATTCCGTTGTAATCGGGCGAGTTTCTACTTTCAGATGCAACAGAAATCATGCGGATTGGTCAATCCGTTCGCGAGATATGGCCATTTGGAGGTAAGAAACGCTTGAGAAACACAAAATTTTCTCCGTTCTGATGCTCGAAACGAATAACTAGAACGGCCTAGGGGAAAAGTACGCATACCGTTGTAATCGGGCGAGTTTCTACTTTCAGATGCAACAGAAATTTTGCGGATCGGTCAATCCGTTCCCGAGATATGGCAGTTTGGATGTAAGAAACGCTTGAGAAACTCAAAATTTTCGCAGTTCTGATGCTCGAAACGAATAACTAGAACGGCCTAGGGGAAAAGTACGCATACCGTTGTAATCGGGCGAGTCTCTACTTATAGATGCAACAGAAATTTTGCGGATCGGTCAATCCGTTCCCGAGATATGGCAGTTTGGATGTAAGAAACGCTTGAGAAACTCAAAATTTTCGCAGTTCTGATGCTCGTAACGAATAACTAGAACGGCCTAGGGGAAAAGTGCGCATACTGTTGTAATCGGGCGAGTTTCTACTTTCAGATGCAACGGAAATCATGCGGATTGGTCAATCCGTTCGCGAGATATGGCCGTTTGGATGTAAGAAACGCTTGAGAAACTCAAAATTTTCGCATTTCTGATGCTCGAAACGAATAACTAGAACTGCCTAGTGGAAAAGTGCGCATACCGTTGTAATCGGGCGAGTTTCTACTTTCAGATGCAACGGAAATCATGCAGATTGGTCAATCCGTTCGCGAGATATGGCCGTTTGGATGTAAGAAACGCTTGAGAAACTCAAAATTTTCGCAGTTCTGATGCTCGAAACGAATAACTGGAACGGCCTAGGGGAAAAGTGCGCATACCGTTGTAATCGGGCGAGTTTGTACTTTCAGATGCAACAGAAATTTTGCGGATTGGTCAATCTGTTCGCGAGATATGGCCGTTTGGATGTAAGAAACGCTTGAGAAACTCAAAATTTTCGCAGTTCTGATGCTCGAAACGAATAACTAGAACTGCCTAGTGGAAAAGTGCGCATTCCGTTGTAATCGGGCGAGTTTCTACTTTCAGATGCAACAGAAATCATGCGGATTGGTCAATCCGTTCGCGAGATATGGCCATTTGGAGGTAAGAAACGCTTGAGAAACACAAAATTTTCTCCGTTCTGATGCTCGAAACGAATAACTAGAACGGCCTAGGGGAAAAGTACGCATACCGTTGTAATCGGGCGAGTTTCTACTTTCAGATGCAACAGAAATTTTGCGGATCGGTCAATCCGTTCCCGAGATATGGCAGTTTGGATGTAAGAAACGCTTGAGAAACTCAAAATTTTCGCAGTTCTGATGCTCGTAACGAATAACTAGAACGGCCTATGGGAAAAGTACGCATACCGTTGTAATCGGGCGAGTTTCTACTTTCAGATGCAACAGAAATCATGCGGATTGGTCAATCCGTTCGCGAGATATGGCCGTTTGGATGTAAGAAACGCTTGAGAAACTCAAAATTTGCGCAGTTCTGATGCCCGAAACGAATAACTAGAACTGCCTAGTGGAAAAGTGCGCATACCGTTGTAATCGGGCGAGTTTCTACTTGCAAATGCAACAGAAATTTTGCGGATTGGTCGATCCGTTCGCGAGATATGGCAGTTTGGATGTAAGAATCGCTTGAGAAACTCAAAATTTTCGCAGTTCTGATGCTCGAAACGAACAACTAGAACGGCCTAGGGGAAAACTACACACACCGTTGTAATCGGGCGAGTCTCTGCTTTCAGATGCAACAGAGATTTTGCGGATTGTTCAATCCGTTCACGAGATATGGCAGTTTGGATGTAAGAAACGCTTGAGAAACACAAAATTTTCGCAGTTCTGATGCTCGAAACGAATAACTAGGACGGCCTAGGGGAAAAGTACGCATACCGTTGTAATCGGGCGAGTTTCTACTTTCAGATGCAACAGAAATTTTGCGGATTGGTCAATCCGTTCGCGAGATATGGCAGTTTGGAGGTAAGAAACGCTTGAGAAACTCAAAATTTTCGCAGTTCTGATGCTCGAAACGAATAACTAGAACGGCCTAGGGGAAAAGTACGCATACCGTTGTAATCGGGCGAGTCTCTACTTATAGATGCAACAGAAATTTTGCGGATCGGTCAATCCGTTCCCGAGATATGGCAGTTTGGATGTAAGAAACGCTTGAGAAACTCAAAATTTTCGCAGTTCTGATGCTCGTAACGAATAACTAGAACGGCCTAGGGGAAAAGTGCGCATACTGTTGTAATCGGGCGAGTTTCTACTTTCAGATGCAACGGAAATCATGCGGATTGGTCAATCCGTTCGCGAGATATGGCCGTTTGGATGTAAGAAACGCTTGAGAAACTCAAAATTTTCGCATTTCTGATGCTCGAAACGAATAACTAGAACTGCCTAGTGGAAAAGTGCGCATACCGTTGTAATCGGGCGAGTTTCTACTTTCAGATGCAACGGAAATCATGCAGATTGGTCAATCCGTTCGCGAGATATGGCCGTTTGGATGTAAGAAACGCTTGAGAAACTCAAAATTTTCGCAGTTCTGATGCTCGAAACGAATAACTGGAACGGCCTAGGGGAAAAGTGCGCATACCGTTGTAATCGGGCGAGTTTGTACTTTCAGATGCAACAGAAATTTTGCGGATTGGTCAATCTGTTCGCGAGATATGGCAGTTTGGATGTAAGAAACGCTTGAGAAACTCAAAATTTACGCAGTTCTGATGCTCGAAACGAATAACTGGAACGGCCTAGGGGAAAACTACACACACCGTTGTAATCGGGCGAGTCTCTACTTATAGATGCAACAGAAATTTTGCGGATTGGTCAATCCGTTCGCGAGATATGGCAGTTTGGAGGTAAGAAACGCTTGAGAAACTCAAAATTTTCGCAGTTCTGATGCTCGAAACGAATAACTAGAACGGCCTAGGGGAAAAGTACGCATACCGTTGTAATCGGGCGAGTTTCTACTTGCAAATGCAACAGAAATTTTGCGGATTGGTCGATCCGTTCGCGAGATATGGCAGTTTGGAAGTAAGAATCGCTTGAGAAACTCAAAATTTTCGCAGTTCTGATGCTCGAAACGAATAACTAGAACGGCCTAGGGGAAAACTACACACACCGTTGTTATCGGGCGAGTCTCTGCTTTCAGATGCAACAGAGATTTTGCGGATTGTTCAATCCGTTCACGAGATATGGCAGTTTGGAGGTAAGAAACGCTTGAGAAACTCAAAATTTTCGCAGTTCTGATGCTCGAAACGAATAACTAGAACGGCCTAGGGGAAAAGTGCGCATACCGTTGTAATCGGGCGAGTTTCTACTTTCAGATGCAACGGAAATCATGCGGATTGGTCAATCCGTTCGCGAGATATGGCCGTTTGGATGTAAGAAACGCTTGAGAAACTCAAAATTTTCGCAGTTCTGATGCTCGAAACGAATAACTAGAACTGCCTAGTGGAAAAGTGCGCATACCGTTGTAATCGGGCGAGTTTCTACTTTCAGATGCAACAGAAATCATGCGGATTGGTCAATCCGTTCGCGAGATATGGCCATTTGGAGGTAAGAAACGCTTGAGAAACACAAAGTTTTCTCCGTTCTGATGCTCGAAACGAATAACTAGAACGGCCTAGGGGAAAAGTACGCATACCGTTGTAGTCGGGCGAGTTTCTACTTTCAGATGCAACAGAAATTTTGCGGATCGGTCAATCCGTTCGCGAGATATGGCAGTTTGGAGGTAAGAAACGCTTGAGAAACTCAAAATTTTCGCAGTTCTGATGCTCGAAACGAATAACTAGAACGGCCTATGGGAAAAGTACGCATACCGTTGTAATCGGGCGAGTGTCTACTTTCAGATGCAACAGAAATCATGCGGATTGGTCAATCCGTTCGCGAGATATGGCCGTTTGGATGTAAGAAACGCTTGAGAAACTCAAAATCTGCGCAGTTCTGATGCCCGAAACGAATAACTAGAACTGCCTAGTGGAAGAGTGCGCATACCGTTGTAATCGGGCGAGTTTCTACTTGCAAATGCAACAGAAATTTTGCGGATTGGTCGATCCGTTCGCGAGATATGGCAGTTTGGATGTAAGAATCGCTTGAGAAACTCAAAATTTTCGCAGTTCTGATGCTCGAAACGAACAACTAGAACGGCCTAGGGGAAAACTACACACACCGTTGTAATCGGGCGAGTCTCTGCTTTCAGATGCAACAGAGATTTTGCGGATTGTTCAATCCGTTCACGAGATATGGCAGTTTGGATGTAAGAAACGCTTGAGAAACTCAAAATTTTCGCAGTTCTGATGCTCGAAACGAATAACTAGGACGGCCTAGGGGAAAAGTACACATACCGTTGTAATCGGGCGAGTTTCTACTTTCAGATGCAACAGAAATCATGCGGATTGGTCAATCCGTTCGCGAGATATGGCCGTTTGGATGTAAGAAACGCTTGAGAAACTCAAAATTTGCGCAGTTCTGATGCCCGAAACGAATAACTAGAACTGCCTAGTGGAAAAGTGCGCATACCGTTGTAATCGGGCGAGTTTCTACTTGCAAATGCAACAGAAATTTTGCGGATTGGTCGATCCGTTCGCGAGATATGGCAGTTTGGAGGTAAGAAACGCTTGAGAAACTCAAAATTTTCGCAGTTCTGATGCTCGAAACGAATAACTAGAACGGCCTAGGGGAAAAGTACGCATACCGTTGTAATCGGGCGAGTCTCTACTTATAAATGCAACAGAAATTTTGCGGATCGGTCAATCCGTTCCCGAGATATGGCAGTTTGGATGTAAGAAACGCTTGAGAAACTCAAAATTTTCGCAGTTCTGATGCTCGTAACGAATAACTAGAACGGCCTAGGGGAAAAGTGCGCATACTGTTGTAATCGGGCGAGTTTCTACTTTCAGATGCAACGGAAATCATGCGGATTGGTCAATCCGTTCGCGAGATATGGCCGTTTGGATGTAAGAAACGCTTGAGAAACTCAAAATTTTCGCATTTCTGATGCTCGAAACGAATAACTAGAACTGCCTAGTGGAAAAGTGCGCATACCGTTGTAATCGGGCGAGTTTCTACTTTCAGATGCAACGGAAATCATGCAGATTGGTCAATCCGTTCGCGAGATATGGCCGTTTGGATGTAAGAAACGCTTGAGAAACTCAAAATTTTCGCAGTTCTGATGCTCGAAACGAATAACTGGAACGGCCTAGGGGAAAAGTGCGCATACCGTTGTAATCGGGCGAGTTTGTACTTTCAGATGCAACAGAAATTTTGCGGATTGGTCAATCTGTTCGCGAGATATGGCAGTTTGGATGTAAGAAACGCTTGAGAAACTCAAAATTTACGCAGTTCTGATGCTCGAAACGAATAACTGGAACGGCCTAGGGGAAAACTACACATACCGTTGTAATCGGGCGAGTCTCTACTTATAGATGCAACAGAAATTTTGCGGATTGGTCAATCCGTTCGCGAGATATGGCAGTTTGGAGGTAAGAAACGCTTGAGAAACTCAAAATTTTCGCAGTTCTGATGCTCGAAACGAATAACTAGAACGGCCTAGGGGAAAAGTACGCATACCGTTGTAATCGGGCGAGTTTCTACTTGCAAATGCAACAGAAATTTTGCGGATTGGTCGATCCGTTCGCGAGATATGGCAGTTTGGAAGTAAGAATCGCTTGAGAAACTCAAAATTTTCGCAGTTCTGATGCTCGAAACGAATAACTAGAACGGCCTAGGGGAAAACTACACACACCGTTGTTATCGGGCGAGTCTCTGCTTTCAGATGCAACAGAGATTTTGCGGATTGTTCAATCCGTTCACGAGATATGGCAGTTTGGAGGTAAGAAACGCTTGAGAAACTCAAAATTTTCGCAGTTCTGATGCTCGAAACGAATAACTAGAACGGCCTAGGGGAAAAGTGCGCATACCGTTGTAATCGGGCGAGTTTCTACTTTCAGATGCAACGGAAATCATGCGGATTGGTCAATCCGTTCGCGAGATATGGCCGTTTGGATGTAAGAAACGCTTGAGAAACTCAAAATTTTCGCAGTTCTGATGCTCGAAACGAATAACTAGAACTGCCTAGTGGAAAAGTGCGCATACCGTTGTAATCGGGCGAGTTTCTACTTTCAGATGCAACAGAAATCATGCGGATTGGTCAATCCGTTCGCGAGATATGGCCATTTGGAGGTAAGAAACGCTTGAGAAACACAAAATTTTCTCCGTTCTGATGCTCGAAACGAATAACTAGAACGGCCTAGGGGAAAAGTACGCATACCGTTGTAGTCGGGCGAGTTTCTACTTTCAGATGCAACAGAAATTTTGCGGATCGGTCAATCCGTTCGCGAGATATGGCAGTTTGGAGGTAAGAAACGCTTGAGATACTCAAAATTTTCGCAGTTCTGATGCTCGAAACGAATAACTAGAACGGCCTATGGGAAAAGTACGCATACCGTTGTAATCGGGCGAGTGTCTACTTTCAGATGCAACAGAAATCATGCGGATTGGTCAATCCGTTCGCGAGATATGGCCGTTTGGATGTAAGAAACGCTTGAGAAACTCAAAATTTGCGCAGTTCTGATGCCCGAAACGAATAACTAGAACTGCCTAGTGGAAGAGTGCGCATACCGTTGTAATCGGGCGAGTTTCTACTTGCAAATGCAACAGAAATTTTGCGGATTGGTCGATCCGTTCGCGAGATATGGCAGTTTGGATGTAAGAATCGCTTGAGAAACTCAAAATTTTCGCAGTTCTGATGCTCGAAACGAACAACTAGAACGGCCTAGGGGAAAACTACACACACCGTTGTAATCGGGCGAGTCTCTGCTTTCAGATGCAACAGAGATTTTGCGGATTGTTCAATCCGTTCACGAGATATGGCAGTTTGGATGTAAGAAACGCTTGAGAAACTCAAAATTTTCGCAGTTCTGATGCTCGAAACGAATAACTAGGACGGCCTAGGGGAAAAGTACACATACCGTTGTAATCGGGCGAGTTTCTACTTTCAGATGCAACAGAAATCATGCGGATTGGTCAATCCGTTCGCGAGATATGGCCGTTTGGATGTAAGAAACGCTTGAGAAACTCAAAATTTGCGCAGTTCTGATGCCCGAAACGAATAACTAGAACTGCCTAGTGGAAAAGTGCGCATACCGTTGTAATCGGGCGAGTTTCTACTTGCAAATGCAACAGAAATTTTGCGGATTGGTCGATCCGTTCGCGAGATATGGCAGTTTGGATGTAAGAATCGCTTGAGAAACTCAAAATTTTCGCAGTTCTGATGCTCGAAACGAACAACTAGAACGGCCTTGGGGAAAACTACACACACCGTTGTAATCGGGCGAGTCTCTGCTTTCAGATGCAACAGAGATTTTGCGGATTGTTCAATCCGTTCACGAGATATGGCAGTTTGGATGTAAGGAACGCTTGAGAAACTCAAAATTTTCGCAGTTCTGATGCTCGAAACGAATAACTAGGACGGCCTAGGGGAAAAGTACACATACCGTTGTAATCGGGCGAGTTTCTACTTTCAGATGCAACAGAAATCATGCGGATTGGTCAATCCGTTCGCGAGATATGGCCGTTTGGATGTAAGAAACGCTTGAGAAACTCAAAATTTTCGCAGTTCTGATGCTCGAAACGAATAACTAGAACGGCCTAGGGGAAAAGTGCGCATACCGTTGTAATCGGGCGAGTATCTACTTTCAGATGCAACGGAAATCATGCGGATTGGTCAATCCGTTCGCGAGATATGGCCGTTTGGATGTAAGAAACGCTTGAGAAACTCAAAATTTTCGCAGTTCTGATGCTCGAAACGAATAACTAGAACTGCCTAGTGGAAAAGTGCGCATACCGTTGTAATCGGGCGAGTTTCTACTTTCAGATGCTACAGAAATCATGCGGATTGGTCAATCCGTTCGCGAGATATGGCCATTTGGAGGTAAGAAACGCTTGAGAAACACAAAATTTTCTCCGTTCTGATGCTCGAAACGAATAACTAGAACGGCCTAGGGGAAAAGTACTCATACCGTTGTAGTCGGGCGAGTTTCTACTTTCAGATGCAACAGAAATTTTGCGGATCGGTCAATCCGTTCCCGAGATATGGCAGTTTGGATGTAAGAAACGTTTGAGAAACTCAAAATTTTCGCAGTTCTGATGCTCGTAACGAATAACTAGAACGGCCTAGGGGAAAAGTATGCATACCGTTGTAATCGGGCGAGTTTCTACTTGCAGATGCAACAGAAATTTTGCGGATTGGTCGATCCGTTCGCGAGATATGGCAGTTTGGATGTAAGAAACGCTTGAGAAATTCAAAATTTTCGCAGTTCTGATGCTCGAAACGAATAACTGGAACGGCCCAGGGGAAAACTACACATACCGTTGTAATCGGGCGAGTCCCTACTTTCAGATGCAACTGAAATTTTCCGGATTGGTCAATCCGTTCGCGAGATATGGCAGTTTGGAGGTAAGAAACGCTTGAGAAACTCAAAATTTTCGCAGTTCTGATGCTCGAAACGAATAACTAGAACGGCCTATGGGAAAAGTACGCATACCGTTGTAATCGGGCGAGTTTCTACTTTCAGATGCAACAGAAATCATGCGGATTGGTCAATCCGTTCGCGAGATATGGCCGTTTGGATGTAAGAAACGCTTGAGAAACTCAAAATTTGCGCAGTTCCGATGCTCGAAACGAATAACTAGAACGGCCTAGGGGAAAAGTGCGCATACCGTTGTAATCGGGCGAGTTTCTACTTTCAGATGCAACGGAAATCATGCGGATTGGTCAATCCGTTCGCGAGATATGGCCGTTTGGATGTAAGAAACGCTTGAGAAACTCAAAATTTTCGCAGTTCTGATGCTCGAAACGAATAACTAGAACTGCCTAGTGGAAAAGTGCGCATACCGTTGTAATCGGGCGAGTTTCTACTTTCAGATGCAACGGAAATCATGCGGATTGGTCAATCCTTTCGCGAGATATGGCCGTTTGGATGTAAGAAACGCTTGAGAAACTCAAAATTTTCGCAGTTCTGATGCTCGAAACGAATAACTGGAACGGCCTAGGGGAAAAGAGCGCATACCGTTGTAATCGGGCGAGTTTGTACTTTCAGATGCAACAGAAATTTTGCGGATTGGTCAATCTGTTCGCGAGATATGGCAGTTTGGATGTAAGAAACGCTTGAGAAACTCAAAATTTACGCAGTTCTGATGCTCGAAACGAATAACTGGAACGGCCTAGGGGAAAACTACACATACCGTTGTAATCGGGCGAGTCTCTACTTATAGATGCAACAGAAATTTTGCGGATTGGTCAATCCGTTCGCGAGATATGGCAGTTTGGAGGTAAGAAACGCTTGAGAAACTCAAAATTTTCGCAGTTCTGATGCTCGAAACGAATAACTAGAACGGCCTAGGGGAAAAGTACGCATACCGTTGTAATCGGGCGAGTTTCTACTTGCAAATGCAACAGAAATTTTGCGGATTGGTCGATCCGTTCGCGAGATATGGCAGTTTGGAAGTAAGAATCGCTTGAGAAACTCAAAATTTTCGCAGTTCTGATGCTCGAAACGAATAACTAGAACGGCCTAGGGGAAAAGTGCGCATACTGTTGTAATCGGGCGAGTTTCTACTTTCAGATGCAACGGAAATCATGCGGATTGGTCAATCCGTTCGCGAGATATGGCCGTTTGGATGTAAGAAACGCTTGAGAAACTCAAAATTTTCGCATTTCTGATGCTCGAAACGAATAACTAGAACTGCCTAGTGGAAAAGTGCGCATACCGTTGTAATCGGGCGAGTTTCTACTTTCAGATGCAACGGAAATCATGCAGATTGGTCAATCCGTTCGCGAGATATGGCCGTTTGGATGTAAGAAACGCTTGAGAAACTCAAAATTTTCGCAGTTCTGATGCTCGAAACGAATAACTGGAACGGCCTAGGGGAAAAGTGCGCATACCGTTGTAATCGGGCGAGTTTGTACTTTCAGATGCAACAGAAATTTTGCGGATTGGTCAATCTGTTCGCGAGATATGGCAGTTTGGATGTAAGAAACGCTTGAGAAACTCAAAATTTACGCAGTTCTGATGCTCGAAACGAATAACTGGAACGGCCTAGGGGAAAACTACACATACCGTTGTAATCGGGCGAGTCTCTACTTATAGATGCAACAGAAATTTTGCGGATTGGTCAATCCGTTCGCGAGATATGGCAGTTTGGAGGTAAGAAACGCTTGAGAAACTCAAAATTTTCGCAGTTCTGATGCTCGAAACGAATAACTAGAACGGCCTAGGGGAAAAGTACGCATACCGTTGTAATCGGGCGAGTTTCTACTTGCAAATGCAACAGAAATTTTGCGGATTGGTCGATCCGTTCGCGAGATATGGCAGTTTGGAAGTAAGAATCGCTTGAGAAACTCAAAATTTTCGCAGTTCTGATGCTCGAAACGAATAACTAGAACGGCCTAGGGGAAAACTACACACACCGTTGTTATCGGGCGAGTCTCTGCTTTCAGATGCAACAGAGATTTTGCGGATTGTTCAATCCGTTCACGAGATATGGCAGTTTGGAGGTAAGAAACGCTTGAGAAACTCAAAATTTTCGCAGTTCTGATGCTCGAAACGAATAACTAGAACGGCCTAGGGGAAAAGTGCGCATACCGTTGTAATCGGGCGAGTTTCTACTTTCAGATGCAACGGAAATCATGCGGATTGGTCAATCCGTTCGCGAGATATGGCCGTTTGGATGTAAGAAACGCTTGAGAAACTCAAAATTTTCGCAGTTCAGATGCTCGAAACGAATAACTAGAACTGCCTAGTGGAAAAGTGCGCATACCGTTGTAATCGGGCGAGTTTCTACTTTCAGATGCAACAGAAATCATGCGGATTGGTCAATCCGTTCGCGAGATATGGCCATTTGGAGGTAAGAAACGCTTGAGAAACACAAAATTTTCTCCGTTCTGATGCTCGAAACGAATAACTAGAACGGCCTAGGGGAAAAGTACGCATACCGTTGTAGTCGGGCGAGTTTCTACTTTCAGATGCAACAGAAATTTTGCGGATCGGTCAATCCGTTCGCGAGATATGGCCGTTTGGATGTAAGAAACGCTTGAGAAACTCAAAATTTTCGCATTTCTGATGCTCGAAACGAATAACTAGAACTGCCTAGTGGAAAAGTGCGCATACCGTTGTAATCGGGCGAGTTTCTACTTTCAGATGCAACGGAAATCATGCAGATTGGTCAATCCGTTCGCGAGATATGGCCGTTTCGATGTAAGGAACGCTTGAGAAACTCAAAATTTTCGCAGTTCTGATGCTCGAAACGAATAACTAGGACGGCCTAGGGGAAAAGTACACATACCGTTGTAATCGGGCGAGTTTCTACTTTCAGATGCAACAGAAATCATGCGGATTGGTCAATCCGTTCGCGAGATATGGCCGTTTGGATGTAAGAAACGCTTGAGAAACTCAAAATTTGCGCAGTTCTGATGCCCGAAACGAATAACTAGAACTGCCTAGTGGAAAAGTGCGCATACCGTTGTAATCGGGCGAGTTTCTACTTGCAAATGCAACAGAAATTTTGCGGATTGGTCGATCCGTTCGCGAGATATGGCAGTTTGGATGTAAGAATCGCTTGAGAAACTCAAAATTTTCGCAGTTCTGATGCTCGAAACGAACAACTAGAACGGCCTTGGGGAAAACTACACACACCGTTGTAATCGGGCGAGTCTCTGCTTTCAGATGCAACAGAGATTTTGCGGATTGTTCAATCCGTTCACGAGATATGGCAGTTTGGATGTAAGGAACGCTTGAGAAACTCAAAATTTTCGCAGTTCTGATGCTCGAAACGAATAACTAGGACGGCCTAGGGGAAAAGTACACATACCGTTGTAATCGGGCGAGTTTCTACTTTCAGATGCAACAGAAATCATGCGGATTGGTCAATCCGTTCGCGAGATATGGCCGTTTGGATGTAAGAAACGCTTGAGAAACTCAAAATTTTCGCAGTTCTGATGCTCGAAACGAATAACTAGAACGGCCTAGGGGAAAAGTGCGCATACCGTTGTAATCGGGCGAGTATCTACTTTCAGATGCAACGGAAATCATGCGGATTGGTCAATCCGTTCGCGAGATATGGCCGTTTGGATGTAAGAAACGCTTGAGAAACTCAAAATTTTCGCAGTTCTGATGCTCGAAACGAATAACTAGAACTGCCTAGTGGAAAAGTGCGCATACCGTTGTAATCGGGCGAGTTTCTACTTTCAGATGCTACAGAAATCATGCGGATTGGTCAATCCGTTCGCGAGATATGGCCATTTGGAGGTAAGAAACGCTTGAGAAACACAAAATTTTCTCCGTTCTGATGCTCGAAACGAATAACTAGAACGGCCTAGGGGAAAAGTACTCATACCGTTGTAGTCGGGCGAGTTTCTACTTTCAGATGCAACAGAAATTTTGCGGATCGGTCAATCCGTTCCCGAGATATGGCAGTTTGGATGTAAGAAACGTTTGAGAAACTCAAAATTTTCGCAGTTCTGATGCTCGTAACGAATAACTAGAACGGCCTAGGGGAAAAGTATGCATACCGTTGTAATCGGGCGAGTTTCTACTTGCAGATGCAACAGAAATTTTGCGGATTGGTCGATCCGTTCGCGAGATATGGCAGTTTGGATGTAAGAAACGCTTGAGAAATTCAAAATTTTCGCAGTTCTGATGCTCGAAACGAATAACTGGAACGGCCCAGGGGAAAACTACACATACCGTTGTAATCGGGCGAGTCCCTACTTTCAGATGCAACTGAAATTTTCCGGATTGGTCAATCCGTTCGCGAGATGTGGCAGTTTGGAGGTAAGAAACGCTTGAGAAACTCAAAATTTTCGCAGTTCTGATGCTCGAAACGAATAACTAGAACGGCCTATGGGAAAAGTACGCATACCGTTGTAATCGGGCGAGTTTCTACTTTCAGATGCAACAGAAATCATGCGGATTGGTCAATCCGTTCGCGAGATATGGCCGTTTGGATGTAAGAAACGCTTGAGAAACTCAAAATTTGCGCAGTTCCGATGCTCGAAACGAATAACTAGAACGGCCTAGGGGAAAAGTGCGCATACCGTTGTAATCGGGCGAGTTTCTACTTTCAGATGCAACGGAAATCATGCGGATTGGTCAATCCGTTCGCGAGATATGGCCGTTTGGATGTAAGAAACGCTTGAGAAACTCAAAATTTTCGCAGTTCTGATGCTCGAAACGAATAACTAGAACTGCCTAGTGGAAAAGTGCGCATACCGTTGTAATCGGGCGAGTTTCTACTTTCAGATGCAACGGAAATCATGCGGATTGGTCTATCCGTTCGCGAGATATGGCCGTTTGGATGTAAGAAACGCTTGAGAAACTCAAAATTTTCGCAGTTCTGATGCTCGAAACGAATAACTGGAACGGCCTAGGGGAAAAGAGCGCATACCGTTGTAATCGGGCGAGTTTGTACTTTCAGATGCAACAGAAATTTTGCGGATTGGTCAATCTGTTCGCGAGATATGGCAGTTTGGATGTAAGAAACGCTTGAGAAACTCAAAATTTACGCAGTTCTGATGCTCGAAACGAATAACTGGAACGGCCTAGGGGAAAACTACACATACCGTTGTAATCGGGCGAGTCTCTACTTATAGATGCAACAGAAATTTTGCGGATTGGTCAATCCGTTCGCGAGATATGGCAGTTTGGAGGTAAGAAACGCTTGAGAAACTCAAAATTTTCGCAGTTCTGATGCTCGAAACGAATAACTAGAACGGCCTAGGGGAAAAGTACGCATACCGTTGTAATCGGGCGAGTTTCTACTTGCAAATGCAACAGAAATTTTGCGGATTGGTCGATCCGTTCGCGAGATATGGCAGTTTGGAAGTAAGAATCGCTTGAGAAACTCAAAATTTTCGCAGTTCTGATGCTCGAAACGAATAACTAGAACGGCCTAGGGGAAAACTACACACACCGTTGTAATCGGGCGAGTCTCTGCTTTCAGATGCAACAGAGATTTTGCGGATTGTTCAATCCGTTCACGAGATATGGCAGTTTGGAGGTAAGAAACGCTTGAGAAACTCAAAATTTGCGCAGTTCTGATGCTCGAAACGAATAACAAGAACGGCCTAGGGGAAAAGTGCGCATACCGTTGTAATCGGGCGAGTTTCTACTTTCAGATGCAACGGAAATCATGCGGATTGGTCAATCCGTTCGCGAGATATGGCCGTTTGGATGTAAGAAACGCTTGAGAAACTCAAAATTTTCGCAGTTCTGATGCTCGAAACGAATAACTGGAACGGCCTAGGGGAAAAGTGCGCATACCGTTGTAATCGGGCGAGTTTGTACTTTCAGATGCAACAGAAATTTTGCGGATTGGTCAATCTGTTCGCGAGATATGGCAGTTTGGATGTAAGAAACGCTTGAGAAACTCAAAATTTTCGCAGTTCTGATGCTCGAAACGAATAACTAGAACGGCCTAGGGGAAAACTACACATACCGTTGTAATCGGGCGAGTCTCTACTTATAGATGCAACAGAAATTTTGCGGATTGGTCAATCCGTTCGCGAGATATGGCAGTTTGGAGGTAAGAAACGCTTGAGAAACTCAAAATTTTCGCAGTTCTGATGCTCGAAACGAATAACTAGAACGGCCTAGGGGAAAAGTACGCATACCGTTGTAATCGGGCGAGTCTCTACTTATAGATGCAACAGAAATTTTGCGGATCGGTCAATCCGTTCCCGAGATATGGCAGTTTGGATGTAAGAAACGCTTGAGAAACTCAAAATTTTCGCAGTTCTGATGCTCGTAACGAATAACTAGAACGGCCTAGGGGAAAAGTGCGCATACTGTTGTAATCGGGCGAGTTTCTACTTTCAGATGCAACGGAAATCATGCGGATTGGTCAATCCGTTCGCGAGATATGGCCGTTTGGATGTAAGAAACGCTTGAGAAACTCAAAATTTTCGCAGTTCTGATGCTCGAAACGAATAACTGGAACGGCCTAGGGGAAAAGTGCGCATACCGTTGTAATCGGGCGAGTTTGTACTTTCAGATGCAACAGAAATTTTGCGGATTGGTCAATCTGTTCGCGAGATATGGCAGTTTGGATGTAAGAAACGCTTGAGAAACTCAAAATTTACGCAGTTCTGATGCTCGAAACGAATAACTGGAACGGCCTAGGGGAAAACTACACATACCGTTGTAATCGGGCGAGTCTCTACTTATAGATGCAACAGAAATTTTGCGGATTGGTCAATCCGTTCGCGAGATATGGCAGTTTGGAGGTAAGAAACGCTTGAGAAACTCAAAATTTTCGCAGTTCTGATGCTCGAAACGAATAACTAGAACGGCCTAGGGGAAAAGTACGCATACCGTTGTAATCGGGCGAGTTTCTACTTGCAAATGCAACAGAAATTTTGCGGATTGGTCGATCCGTTCGCGAGATATGGCAGTTTGGAAGTAAGAATCGCTTGAGAAACTCAAAATTTTCGCAGTTCTGATGCTCGAAACGAATAACTAGAACGGCCTAGGGGAAAACTACACACACCGTTGTTATCGGGCGAGTCTCTGCTTTCAGATGCAACAGAGATTTTGCGGATTGTTCAATCCGTTCACGAGATATGGCAGTTTGGAGGTAAGAAACGCTTGAGAAACTCAAAATTTTCGCAGTTCTGATGCTCGAAACGAATAACTAGAACGGCCTAGGGGAAAAGTGCGCATACCGTTGTAATCGGGCGAGTTTCTACTTTCAGATGCAACGGAAATCATGCGGATTGGTCAATCCGTTCGCGAGATATGGCCGTTTGGATGTAAGAAACGCTTGAGAAACTCAAAATTTTCGCAGTTCAGATGCTCGAAACGAATAACTAGAACTGCCTAGTGGAAACGTGCGCATACCGTTGTAATCGGGCGAGTTTCTACTTTCAGATGCAACAGAAATCATGCGGATTGGTCAATCCGTTCGCGAGATATGGCCATTTGGAGGTAAGAAACGCTTGAGAAACACAAAATTTTCTCCGTTCTGATGCTCGAAACGAATAACTAGAACGGCCTAGGGGAAAAGTACGCATACCGTTGTAGTCGGGCGAGTTTCTACTTTCAGATGCAACAGAAATTTTGCGGATCGGTCAATCCGTTCGCGAGACATGGCAGTTTGGAGGTAAGAAACGCTTGAGAAACTCAAAATTTTCGCAGTTCTGATGCTCGAAACGAATAACTAGAACGGCCTATGGGAAAAGTACGCATACCGTTGTAATCGGGCGAGTGTCTACTTTCAGATGCAACAGAAATCATGCGGATTGGTCAATCCGTTCGCGAGATATGGCCGTTTGGATGTAAGAAACGCTTGAGAAACTCAAAATTTGCGCAGTTCTGATGCCCGAAACGAATAACTAGAACTGCCTAGTGGAAGAGTGCGCATACCGTTGTAATCGGGCGAGTTTCTACTTGCAAATGCAACAGAAATTTTGCGGATTGGTCGATCCGTTCGCGAGATATGGCAGTTTGGATGTAAGAATCGCTTGAGAAACTCAAAATTTTCGCAGTTCTGATGCTCGAAACGAACAACTAGAACGGCCTAGGGGAAAACTACACACACCGTTGTAATCGGGCGAGTCTCTGCTTTCAGATGCAACAGAGATTTTGCGGATTGTTCAATCCGTTCACGAGATATGGCAGTTTGGATGTAAGAAACGCTTGAGAAACTCAAAATTTTCGCAGTTCTGATGCTCGAAACGAATAACTAGGACGGCCTAGGGGAAAAGTACACATACCGTTGTAATCGGGCGAGTTTCTACTTTCAGATGCAACAGAAATCATGCGGATTGGTCAATCCGTTCGCGAGATATGGCCGTTTGGATGTAAGAAACGCTTGAGAAACTCAAAATTTGCGCAGTTCTGATGCCCGAAACGAATAACTAGAACTGCCTAGTGGAAAAGTGCGCATACCGTTGTAATCGGGCGAGTTTCTACTTGCAAATGCAACAGAAATTTTGCGGATTGGTCGATCCGTTCGCGAGATATGGCAGTTTGGAGGTAAGAAACGCTTGAGAAACTCAAAATTTTCGCAGTTCTGATGCTCGAAACGAATAACTAGAACGGCCTAGGGGAAAAGTACGCATACCGTTGTAATCGGGCGAGTCTCTACTTATAGATGCAACAGAAATTTTGCGGATCGGTCAATCCGTTCCCGAGATATGGCAGTTTGGATGTAAGAAACGCTTGAGAAACTCAAAATTTTCGCAGTTCTGATGCTCGTAACGAATAACTAGAACGGCCTAGGGGAAAAGTGCGCATACTGTTGTAATCGGGCGAGTTTCTACTTTCAGATGCAACGGAAATCATGCGGATTGGTCAATCCGTTCGCGAGATATGGCCGTTTGGATGTAAGAAACGCTTGAGAAACTCAAAATTTTCGCATTTCTGATGCTCGAAACGAATAACTAGAACTGCCTAGTGGAAAAGTGCGCATACCGTTGTAATCGGGCGAGTTTCTACTTTCAGATGCAACGGAAATCATGCAGATTGGTCAATCCGTTCGCGAGATATGGCCGTTTGGATGTAAGAAACGCTTGAGAAACTCAAAATTTTCGCAGTTCTGATGCTCGAAACGAATAACTGGATCGGCCTAGGGGAAAAGTGCGCATACCGTTGTAATCGGGCGAGTTTGTACTTTCAGATGCAACAGAAATTTTGCGGATTGGTCAATCTGTTCGCGAGATATGGCAGTTTGGATGTAAGAAACGCTTGAGAAACTCAAAATTTACGCAGTTCTGATGCTCGAAACGAATAACTGGAACGGCCTAGGGGAAAACTACACATACCGTTGTAATCGGGCGAGTCTCTACTTATAGATGCAACAGAAATTTTGCGGATTGGTCAATCCGTTCGCGAGATATGGCAGTTTGGAGGTAAGAAACGCTTGAGAAACTCAAAATTTTCGCAGTTCTGATGCTCGAAACGAATAACTAGAACGGCCTAGGGGAAAAGTACGCATACCGTTGTAATCGGGCGAGTTTCTACTTGCAAATGCAACAGAAATTTTGCGGATTGGTCGATCCGTTCGCGAGATATGGCAGTTTGGAAGTAAGAATCGCTTGAGAAACTCAAAATTTTCGCAGTTCTGATGCTCGAAACGAATAACTAGAACGGCCTAGGGGAAAACTACACACACCGTTGTTATCGGGCGAGTCTCTGCTTTCAGATGCAACAGAGATTTTGCGGATTGTTCAATCCGTTCACGAGATATGGCAGTTTGGAGGTAAGAAACGCTTGAGAAACTCAAAATTTTCGCAGTTCTGATGCTCGAAACGAATAACTAGAACGGCCTAGGGGAAAAGTGCGCATACCGTTGTAATCGGGCGAGTTTCTACTTTCAGATGCAACGGAAATCATGCGGATTGGTCAATCCGTTCGCGAGATATGGCCGTTTGGATGTAAGAAACGCTTGAGAAACTCAAAATTTTCGCAGTTCTGATGCTCGAAACGAATAACTAGAACTGCCTAGTGGAAAAGTGCGCATACCGTTGTAATCGGGCGAGTTTCTACTTTCAGATGCAACAGAAATCATGCGGATTGGTCAATCCGTTCGCGAGATATGGCCATTTGGAGGTAAGAAACGCTTGAGAAACACAAAATTTTCTCCGTTCTGATGCTCGAAACGAATAACTAGAACGGCCTAGGGGAAAAGTACGCATACCGTTGTAGTCGGGCGAGTTTCTACTTTCAGATGCAACAGAAATTTTGCGGATCGGTCAATCCGTTCGCGAGATATGGCAGTTTGGAGGTAAGAAACGCTTGAGAAACTCAAAATTTTCGCAGTTCTGATGCTCGAAACGAATAACTATAACGGCCTATGGGAAAAGTACGCATACCGTTGTAATCGGGCGAGTGTCTACTTTCAGATGCAACAGAAATCATGCGGATTGGTCAATCCGTTCGCGGGATATGGCCGTTTGGATGTAAGAAACGCTTGAGAAACTCAAAATTTGCGCAGTTCTGATGCCCGAAACGAATAACTAGAACTGCCTAGTGGAAGAGTGCGCATACCGTTGTAATCGGGCGAGTTTCTACTTGCAAATGCAACAGAAATTTTGCGGATTGGTCGATCCGTTCGCGAGATATGGCAGTTTGGATGTAAGAATCGCTTGAGAAACTCTAAATTTTCGCAGTTCTGATGCTCGAAACGAACAACTAGAACGGCCTAGGGGAAAACTACACACACCGTTGTAATCGGGCGAGTCTCTGCTTTCAGATGCAACAGAGATTTTGCGGATTGTTCAATCCGTTCACGAGATATGGCAGTTTGGATGTAAGAAACGCTTGAGAAACTCAAAATTTTCGCAGTTCTGATGCTCGAAACGAATAACTAGGACGGCCTAGGGGAAAAGTACACATACCGTTGTAATCGGGCGAGTTTCTACTTTCAGATGCAACAGAAATCATGCGGATTGGTCAATCCGTTCGCGAGATATGGCCGTTTGGATGTAAGAAACGCTTGAGAAACTCAAAATTTGCGCAGTTCTGATGCCCGAAACGAATAACTAGAACTGCCTAGTGGAAAAGTGCGCATACCGTTGTAATCGGGCGAGTTTCTACTTGCAAATGCAACAGAAATTTTGCGGATTGGTCGATCCGTTCGCGAGATATGGCCGTTTGGATGTAAGAAACGCTTGAGAAACTCAAAATTTTCGCAGTTCTGATGCTCGAAACGAATAACTAGAACTGCCTAGTGGAAAAGTGCGCATACCGTTGTAATCGGGCGAGTTTCTACTTTCAGATGCAACAGAAATCATGCGGATTGGTCAATCCGTTCGCGAGATATGGCCATTTGGAGGTAAGAAACGCTTGAGAAACACAAAATTTTCTCCGTTCTGATGCTCGAAACGAATAACTAGAACGGCCTAGGGGAAAAGTACGCATACCGTTGTAGTCGGGCGAGTTTCTACTTTCAGATGCAACAGAAATTTTGCGGATCGGTCAATCCGTTCCCGAGATATGGCAGTTTGGATGTAAGAAACGTTTGAGAAACTCAAAATTTTCGCAGTTCTGATGCTCGTAACGAATAACTAGAACGGCCTAGGGGAAAAGTATGCATACCGTTGTAATCGGGCGAGTTTCTACTTGCAGATGCAACAGAAATTTTGCGGATTGGTCGATCCGTTCGCGAGATATGGCAGTTTGGATGTAAGAAACGCTTGAGAAATTCAAAATTTTCGCAGTTCTGATGCTCGAAACGAATAACTGGAACGGCCCAGGGGAAAAGTACGCATACCGTTGTAGTCGGGCGAGTTTCTACTTTCAGATGCAACAGAAATTTTGCGGATCGGTCAATCCGTTCCCGAGATATGGCAGTTTGGATGTAAGAAACGCTTGAGAAACTCAAAATTTTCGCAGTTCTGATGCTCGAAACGAATAACTAGAACGGCCTATGGGAAAAGTACGCATACCGTTGTAATCGGGCGAGTTTCTACTTTCAGATGCAACAGAAATCATGCGGATTGGTCAATCCGTTCGCGAGATATGGCCGTTTGGATGTAAGAAACGCTTGAGAAACTCAAAATTTGCGCAGTTCCGATGCTCGAAACGAATAACTAGAACGGCCTAGGGGAAAAGTGCGCATACCGTTGTAATCGGGCGAGTTTCTACTTTCAGATGCAACGGAAATCATGCGGATTGGTCAATCCGTTCGCGAGATATGGCCGTTTGGATGTAAGAAACGCTTGAGAAACTCAAAATTTTCGCAGTTCTGATGCTCGAAACGAATAACTAGAACTGCCTAGTGGAAAAGTGCGCATACCGTTGTAATCGGGCGAGTTTCTACTTTCAGATGCAACGGAAATCATGCGGATTGGTCAATCCGTTCGCGAGATATGGCCGTTTGGATGTAAGAAACGCTTGAGAAACTCAAAATTTTCGCAGTTCTGATGCTCGAAACGAATAACTGGAACGGCCTAGGGGAAAAGAGCGCATACTGTTGTAATCGGGCGAGTTTCTACTTTCAGATGCAACGGAAATCATGCGGATTGGTCAATCCGTTCGCGAGATATGGCCGTTTGGATGTAAGAAACGCTTGAGAAACTCAAAATTTTCGCATTTCTGATGCTCGAAACGAATAACTAGAACTGCCTAGTGGAAAAGTGCGCATACCGTTGTAATCGGGCGAGTTTCTACTTTCAGATGCAACGGAAATCATGCAGATTGGTCAATCCGTTCGCGAGATATGGCCGTTTGGATGTAAGAAACGCTTGAGAAACTCAAAATTTTCGCAGTTCTGATGCTCGAAACGAATAACTGGAACGGCCTAGGGGAAAAGTGCGCATACCGTTGTAATCGGGCGAGTTTGTACTTTCAGATGCAACAGAAATTTTGCGGATTGGTCAATCTGTTCGCGAGATATGGCAGTTTGGATGTAAGAAACGCTTGAGAAACTCAAAATTTACGCAGTTCTGATGCCCGAAACGAATAACTGGAACGGCCTAGGGGAAAACTACACATACCGTTGTAATCGGGCGAGTCTCTACTTATAGATGCAACAGAAATTTTGCGGATTGGTCAATCCGTTCGCGAGATATGGCAGTTTGGAGGTAAGAAACGCTTGAGAAACTCAAAATTTTCGCAGTTCTGATGCTCGAAACGAATAACTAGAACGGCCTAGGGGAAAAGTACGCATACCGTTGTAATCGGGCGAGTTTCTACTTGCAAATGCAACAGAAATTTTGCGGATTGGTCGATCCGTTCGCGAGATATGGCAGTTTGGAAGTAAGAATCGCTTGAGAAACTCAAAATTTTCGCAGTTCTGATGCTCGAAACGAATAACTAGAACGGCCTAGGGGAAAACTACACACACCGTTGTTATCGGGCGAGTCTCTGCTTTCAGATGCAACAGAGATTTTGCGGATTGTTCAATCCGTTCACGAGATATGGCAGTTTGGAGGTAAGAAACGCTTGAGAAACTCAAAATTTTCGCAGTTCTGATGCTCGAAACGAATAACTAGAACGGCCTAGGGGAAAAGTGCGCATACCGTTGTAATCGGGCGAGTTTCTACTTTCAGATGCAACGGAAATCATGCGGATTGGTCAATCCGTTCGCGAGATATGGCCGTTTGGATGTAAGAAACGCTTGAGAAACTCAAAATTTTCGCAGTTCTGATGCTCGAAACGAATAACTAGAACTGCCTAGTGGAAAAGTGCGCATACCGTTGTAATCGGGCGAGTTTCTACTTTCAGATGCAACAGAAATCATGCGGATTGGTCAATCCGTTCGCGAGATATGGCCATTTGGAGGTAAGAAACGCTTGAGAAACACAAAATTTTCTCCGTTCTGATGCTCGAAACGAATAACTAGAACGGCCTAGGGGAAAAGTACGCATACCGTTGTAGTCGGGCGAGTTTCTACTTTCAGATGCAACAGAAATTTTGCGGATCGGTCAATCCGTTCGCGAGATATGGCAGTTTGGAGGTAAGAAACGCTTGAGAAACTCAAAATTTTCGCAGTTCTGATGCTCGAAACGAATAACTATAACGGCCTATGGGAAAAGTACGCATACCGTTGTAATCGGGCGAGTGTCTACTTTCAGATGCAACAGAAATCATGCGGATTGGTCAATCCGTTCGCGGGATATGGCCGTTTGGATGTAAGAAACGCTTGAGAAACTCAAAATTTGCGCAGTTCTGATGCCCGAAACGAATAACTAGAACTGCCTAGTGGAAGAGTGCGCATACCGTTGTAATCGGGCGAGTTTCTACTTGCAAATGCAACAGAAATTTTGCGGATTGGTCGATCCGTTCGCGAGATATGGCAGTTTGGATGTAAGAATCGCTTGAGAAACTCTAAATTTTCGCAGTTCTGATGCTCGAAACGAACAACTAGAACGGCCTAGGGGAAAACTACACACACCGTTGTAATCGGGCGAGTCTCTGCTTTCAGATGCAACAGAGATTTTGCGGATTGTTCAATCCGTTCACGAGATATGGCAGTTTGGATGTAAGAAACGCTTGAGAAACTCAAAATTTTCGCAGTTCTGATGCTCGAAACGAATAACTAGGACGGCCTAGGGGAAAAGTACACATACCGTTGTAATCGGGCGAGTTTCTACTTTCAGATGCAACAGAAATCATGCGGATTGGTCAATCCGTTCGCGAGATATGGCCGTTTGGATGTAAGAAACGCTTGAGAAACTCAAAATTTGCGCAGTTCTGATGCCCGAAACGAATAACTAGAACTGCCTAGTGGAAAAGTGCGCATACCGTTGTAATCGGGCGAGTTTCTACTTGCAAATGCAACAGAAATTTTGCGGATTGGTCGATCCGTTCGCGAGATATGGCCGTTTGGATGTAAGAAACGCTTGAGAAACTCAAAATTTTCGCAGTTCTGATGCTCGAAACGAATAACTAGAACTGCCTAGTGGAAAAGTGCGCATACCGTTGTAATCGGGCGAGTTTCTACTTTCAGATGCAACAGAAATCATGCGGATTGGTCAATCCGTTCGCGAGATATGGCCATTTGGAGGTAAGAAACGCTTGAGAAACACAAAATTTTCTCCGTTCTGATGCTCGAAACGAATAACTAGAACGGCCTAGGGGAAAAGTACGCATACCGTTGTAGTCGGGCGAGTTTCTACTTTCAGATGCAACAGAAATTTTGCGGATCGGTCAATCCGTTCCCGAGATATGGCAGTTTGGATGTAAGAAACGTTTGAGAAACTCAAAATTTTCGCAGTTCTGATGCTCGTAACGAATAACTAGAACGGCCTAGGGGAAAAGTATGCATACCGTTGTAATCGGGCGAGTTTCTACTTGCAGATGCAACAGAAATTTTGCGGATTGGTCGATCCGTTCGCGAGATATGGCAGTTTGGATGTAAGAAACGCTTGAGAAATTCAAAATTTTCGCAGTTCTGATGCTCGAAACGAATAACTGGAACGGCCCAGGGGAAAACTACACATACCGTTGTAATCGGGCGAGTCCCTACTTTCAGATGCAACTGAAATTTTCCGGATTGGTCAATCCGTTCGCGAGATATGGCAGTTTGGAGGTAAGAAACGCTTGAGAAACTCAAAATTTTCGCAGTTCTGATGCTCGAAACGAATAACTAGAACGGCCTATGGGAAAAGTACGCATACCGTTGTAATCGGGCGAGTTTCTACTTTCAGATGCAACAGAAATCATGCGGATTGGTCAATCCGTTCGCGAGATATGGCCGTTTGGATGTAAGAAACGCTTGAGAAACTCAAAATTTGCGCAGTTCCGATGCTCGAAACGAATAACTAGAACGGCCTAGGGGAAAAGTGCGCATACCGTTGTAATCGGGCGAGTTTCTACTTTCAGATGCAACGGAAATCATGCGGATTGGTCAATCCGTTCGCGAGATATGGCCGTTTGGATGTAAGAAACGCTTGAGAAACTCAAAATTTTCGCAGTTCTGATGCTCGAAACGAATAACTAGAACTGCCTAGTGGAAAAGTGCGCATACCGTTGTAATCGGGCGAGTTTCTACTTTCAGATGCAACGGAAATCATGCGGATTGGTCAATCCGTTCGCGAGATATGGCAGTTTGGAGGTAAGAAACGCTTGAGAAACTCAAAATTTTCGCAGTTCTGATGCTCGAAACGAATAACTAGAACGGCCTAGGGGAAAAGTACGCATACCGTTGTAATCGGGCGAGTTTCTACTTGCAAATGCAACAGAAATTTTGCGGATTGGTCGATCCGTTCGCGAGATATGGCAGTTTGGAAGTAAGAATCGCTTGAGAAACTCAAAATTTTCGCAGTTCTGATGCTCGAAACGAATAACTAGAACGGCCTAGGGGAAAACTACACACACCGTTGTTATCGGGCGAGTCTCTGCTTTCAGATGCAACAGAGATTTTGCGGATTGTTCAATCCGTTCACGAGATATGGCAGTTTGGAGGTAAGAAACGCTTGAGAAACTCAAAATTTTCGCAGTTCTGATGCTCGAAACGAATAACTAGAACGGCCTAGGGGAAAAGTGCGCATACCGTTGTAATCGGGCGAGTTTCTACTTTCAGATGCAACGGAAATCATGCGGATTGGTCAATCCGTTCGCGAGATATGGCCGTTTGGATGTAAGAAACGCTTGAGAAACTCAAAATTTTCGCAGTTCTGATGCTCGAAACGAATAACTAGAACTGCCTAGTGGAAAAGTGCGCATACCGTTGTAATCGGGCGAGTTTCTACTTTCAGATGCAACAGAAATCATGCGGATTGGTCAATCCGTTCGCGAGATATGGCCATTTGGAGGTAAGAAACGCTTGAGAAACACAAAATTTTCTCCGTTCTGATGCTCGAAACGAATAACTAGAACGGCCTAGGGGAAAAGTACGCATACCGTTGTAGTCGGGCGAGTTTCTACTTTCAGATGCAACAGAAATTTTGCGGATCGGTCAATCCGTTCGCGAGATATGGCAGTTTGGAGGTAAGAAACGCTTGAGAAACTCAAAATTTTCGCAGTTCTGATGCTCGAAACGAATAACTATAACGGCCTATGGGAAAAGTACGCATACCGTTGTAATCGGGCGAGTGTCTACTTTCAGATGCAACAGAAATCATGCGGATTGGTCAATCCGTTCGCGGGATATGGCCGTTTGGATGTAAGAAACGCTTGAGAAACTCAAAATTTGCGCAGTTCTGATGCCCGAAACGAATAACTAGAACTGCCTAGTGGAAGAGTGCGCATACCGTTGTAATCGGGCGAGTTTCTACTTGCAAATGCAACAGAAATTTTGCGGATTGGTCGATCCGTTCGCGAGATATGGCAGTTTGGATGTAAGAATCGCTTGAGAAACTCTAAATTTTCGCAGTTCTGATGCTCGAAACGAACAACTAGAACGGCCTAGGGGAAAACTACACACACCGTTGTAATCGGGCGAGTCTCTGCTTTCAGATGCAACAGAGATTTTGCGGATTGTTCAATCCGTTCACGAGATATGGCAGTTTGGATGTAAGAAACGCTTGAGAAACTCAAAATTTTCGCAGTTCTGATGCTCGAAACGAATAACTAGGACGGCCTAGGGGAAAAGTACACATACCGTTGTAATCGGGCGAGTTTCTACTTTCAGATGCAACAGAAATCATGCGGATTGGTCAATCCGTTCGCGAGATATGGCCGTTTGGATGTAAGAAACGCTTGAGAAACTCAAAATTTGCGCAGTTCTGATGCCCGAAACGAATAACTAGAACTGCCTAGTGGAAAAGTGCGCATACCGTTGTAATCGGGCGAGTTTCTACTTGCAAATGCAACAGAAATTTTGCGGATTGGTCGATCCGTTCGCGAGATATGGCCGTTTGGATGTAAGAAACGCTTGAGAAACTCAAAATTTTCGCAGTTCTGATGCTCGAAACGAATAACTAGAACTGCCTAGTGGAAAAGTGCGCATACCGTTGTAATCGGGCGAGTTTCTACTTTCAGATGCAACAGAAATCATGCGGATTGGTCAATCCGTTCGCGAGATATGGCCATTTGGAGGTAAGAAACGCTTGAGAAACACAAAATTTTCTCCGTTCTGATGCTCGAAACGAATAACTAGAACGGCCTAGGGGAAAAGTACGCATACCGTTGTAGTCGGGCGAGTTTCTACTTTCAGATGCAACAGAAATTTTGCGGATCGGTCAATCCGTTCCCGAGATATGGCAGTTTGGATGTAAGAAACGTTTGAGAAACTCAAAATTTTCGCAGTTCTGATGCTCGTAACGAATAACTAGAACGGCCTAGGGGAAAAGTATGCATACCGTTGTAATCGGGCGAGTTTCTACTTGCAGATGCAACAGAAATTTTGCGGATTGGTCGATCCGTTCGCGAGATATGGCAGTTTGGATGTAAGAAACGCTTGAGAAATTCAAAATTTTCGCAGTTCTGATGCTCGAAACGAATAACTGGAACGGCCCAGGGGAAAACTACACATACCGTTGTAATCGGGCGAGTCCCTACTTTCAGATGCAACTGAAATTTTCCGGATTGGTCAATCCGTTCGCGAGATATGGCAGTTTGGAGGTAAGAAACGCTTGAGAAACTCAAAATTTTCGCAGTTCTGATGCTCGAAACGAATAACTAGAACGGCCTATGGGAAAAGTACGCATACCGTTGTAATCGGGCGAGTTTCTACTTTCAGATGCAACAGAAATCATGCGGATTGGTCAATCCGTTCGCGAGATATGGCCGTTTGGATGTAAGAAACGCTTGAGAAACTCAAAATTTGCGCAGTTCCGATGCTCGAAACGAATAACTAGAACGGCCTAGGGGAAAAGTGCGCATACCGTTGTAATCGGGCGAGTTTCTACTTTCAGATGCAACGGAAATCATGCGGATTGGTCAATCCGTTCGCGAGATATGGCCGTTTGGATGTAAGAAACGCTTGAGAAACTCAAAATTTTCGCAGTTCTGATGCTCGAAACGAATAACTAGAACTGCCTAGTGGAAAAGTGCGCATACCGTTGTAATCGGGCGAGTTTCTACTTTCAGATGCAACGGAAATCATGCGGATTGGTCAATCCGTTCGCGAGATATGGCCGTTTGGATGTAAGAAACGCTTGAGAAACTCAAAATTTTCGCAGTTCTGATGCTCGAAACGAATAACTGGAACGGCCTAGGGGAAAAGAGCGCATACCGTTGTAATCGGGCGAGTTTCTACTTGCAAATGCAACAGAAATTTTGCGGATTGGTCGATCCGTTCGCGAGATATGGCAGTTTGGAGGTAAGAAACGCTTGAGAAACTCAAAATTTTCGCAGTTCTGATGCTCGAAACGAATAACTAGAACGGCCTAGGGGAAAACTACACACACCGTTGTAATCGGGCGAGTCTCTGCTTTCAGATGCAACAGAGATTTTGCGGATTGTTCAATCCGTTCACGAGATATGGCAGTTTGGAGGTAAGAAACGCTTGAGAAACTCAAAATTTGCGCAGTTCTGATGCTCGAAACGAATAACAAGAACGGCCTAGGGGAAAAGTGCGCATACCGTTGTAATCGGGCGAGTTTCTACTTTCAGATGCAACGGAAATCATGCGGATTGGTCAATCCGTTCGCGAGATATGGCCGTTTGGATGTAAGAAACGCTTGAGAAACTCAAAATTTTCGCAGTTCTGATGCTCGAAACGAATAACTGGAACGGCCTAGGGGAAAAGTGCGCATACCGTTGTAATCGGGCGAGTTTGTACTTTCAGATGCAACAGAAATTTTGCGGATTGGTCAATCTGTTCGCGAGATATGGCAGTTTGGATGTAAGAAACGCTTGAGAAACTCAAAATTTTCGCAGTTCTGATGCTCGAAACGAATAACTAGAACGGCCTAGGGGAAAACTACACATACCGTTGTAATCGGGCGAGTCTCTACTTATAGATGCAACAGAAATTTTGCGGATTGGTCAATCCGTTCGCGAGATATGGCAGTTTGGAGGTAAGAAACGCTTGAGAAACTCAAAATTTGCGCAGTTCTGATGCTCGAAACGAATAACAAGAACGGCCTAGGGGAAAAGTGCGCATACCGTTGTAATCGGGCGAGTTTCTACTTTCAGATGCAACGGAAATCATGCGGATTGGTCAATCCGTTCGCGAGATATGGCCGTTCGGATGTAAGAAACGCTTGAGAAACTCAAAATTTTCGCAGTTCTGATGCTCGAAACGAATAACTAGAACTGCCTAGTGGAAAAGTGCGCATTCCTTTGTAATCGGGCGAGTTTCTACTTTCAGATGCAACAGAAATCATGCGGATTGGTCAATCCGTTCGCGAGATATGGCCATTTGGAGGTAAGAAACGCTTGAGAAACACAAAATTTTCTCCGTTCTGATGCTCGAAACGAATAACTAGAACGGCCTAGGGGAAAAGTACGCATACCGTTGTAGTCGGGCGAGTTTCTACTTTCAGATGCAACAGAAATTTTGCGGATCTGTCAATCCGTTCCCGAGATATGGCAGTTTGGATGTAAGAAACGCTTGAGAAACTCAAAATTTTCGCAGTTCTGATGCTCGTAACGAATAACTAGAACGGCCTAGGGGAAAAGTATGCATACCGTTGTAATCGGGCGAGTTTCTACTTGCAGATGCAACAGAAATTTTGCGGATTGGTCGATCCGTTCGCGAGATATGGCAGTTTGGATGTAAGAAACGCTTGAGAAATTCAAAATTTTCGCAGTTCTGATGCTCGAAACGAATAACTGGAACGGCCCAGGGGAAAACTACACATACCGTTGTAATCGGGCGAGTCCCTACTTTCAGATGCAACTGAAATTTTCCGGATTGGTCAATCCGTTCGCGAGATATGGCAGTTTGGAGGTAAGAAACGCTTGAGAAACTCAAAATTTTCGCAGTTCTGATGCTCGAAACGAATAACTGGAACGGCCTATGGGAAAAGTGCGCATACCGTTGTAATCGGGCGAGTTTGTACTTTCAGATGCAACAGAAATTTTGCGGATTGGTCAATCTGTTCGCGAGATATGGCAGTTTGGATGTAAGAAACGCTTGAGAAACTCAAAATTTACGCAGTTCTGATGCTCGAAACGAATAACTGGAACGGCCTAGGGGAAAACTACACATACCGTTGTAATCGGGCGAGTCTCTACTTATAGATGCAACAGAAATTTTGCGGATTGGTCAATCCGTTCGCGAGATATGGCAGTTTGGAGGTAAGAAACGCTTGAGAAACTTAAAATTTTCGCAGTTCTGATGCTCGAAACGAATAACTAGAACGGCCTAGGGGAAAAGTACGCATACCGTTGTAATCGGGCGAGTTTCTACTTGCAAATGCAACAGAAATTTTGCGGATTGGTCGATCCGTTCGCGAGATATGGCAGTTTGGAAGTAAGAATCGCTTGAGAAACTCAAAATTTTCGCAGTTCTGATGCTCGAAACGAATAACTAGAACGGCCTAGGGGAAAACTACACACACCGTT